>NC_135233.1:537567634-537873664 GCF_051348905.1 Ranitomeya variabilis
CGTGTAGGGTGTAGAGTGTAGGGTGTAGCGTGTAGGGTGTAGAGTGTAGCGTGTAGGGTGTAGAGTGTAGCGTGTAGGGTGTAGAGTGTAGCGTGTAGCGTGTAGGGTGTAGATTGTAGCGTGTAGCATGTAGCGTGTAGGGTGTAGGTTTTAGAGTGTAGGGTGTTGCGTGTAGCGTGTAGGGTGTAGGGTGTACAGTGTAGAGTGTAGCGTGTAGGGTGTAGAGTGTAGCGTGTAGCGTGTAGGGTGTAGGGTGTAGAATGTAGTGTGTAGCGTATAGGGTGTAGAGTGTAGCGTGTAGCGTGTAGCGTGTAGGGTGTAGAGTGTAGGGTGTAGGGTGTAGAGTGTAGGGTGTAGCGTGTAGGGTGTAGAGTGTAGCGTGTAGGGTGTAGAGAGTAGCATGTAGGGTGTAGCGTGTAGCGTGTAACGTGTAGGGTGTAGAGTGTAGGTTGTAGTGTGTAGGGTGTAGAGTGTAGCGTGTAGTGTGTAGCGTGTAGAGTGTAGGGTGTAGCGTGTAGGGTGTAGAGTGTAGCGTGTAGGGTGTAGGGTGTAGAGTGTAGAGTGTAGGGTGTATCGTGTAGGGTGTAGAGTGTAGCATGTAGCGTGTATAGTGTAGGGTGTAGCGTGTAGGGTGTAGAGTGAAGCTTGTAGCGTGTAGGGTGTAGAGTGTAGCGTGTAGGGTGTAGGGTGTAGGGTGTGGAGTGTAGTGTGTAGGGTGTAGCGTGTAGCGTGTAGGGTGTAGAGTGTAGGGTGTAGGGTGTAGCGTGTAGGGTGTAGAGTGTAGCATGTAGCGTGTAGCGTGTAGGGTGTAGGGTGTAGGGTGTAGCGTGTAGGGTGTAGAGTGTAGCGTGTAGGGTGTAGGGTGTAGCGTGTAGGCTGTAGAGTGTAGCGTGTAGGGTGTAGAGTGTAACGTGTAGCGTGTAGGGTGTAGAGTGTAGCGTGTAGGGTGTAGAGTGTAACGTGTAGCGTGTAGGGTGTAGGGTGTAGCGTGTAGCGTATAGCGTGTAGCGTGTAGGGTGTAGAGCGTAGCGTGTAGCGTGTAGAGTGTAGCGTGTAGATTGTAGGGTGTAGGGTGTAGCGTGTAGAGTGTAGCGTGTAGGGTGTAGCGTGTAGCGTGTAGGTTGTAGAGTGTAGGGTGTAGCGTGTAGGGTGTAGCGTGTAGGGTGTAGAGTGTAGCGTGTAGCGTGTAGGGTGTAGGGTGTAGCGTGTAGGGTGTATCGTGTAGCGTGTGGGGTGTAGCGTGTAGCGTGTAGTGTGTAGGGTGTAGGGTGTAGAGTGTAGCGTGTAGGGTGTAGAGTGTAGCGTGTAGCGTGTAGGGTGTAGGGTGTAGCATGTAGGGTGTAGCGTGTAGGGTGTAGAGTGTAGCATGTAGCGTGTAGGGTGTAAAGTGTAGGGTGTAGCGTGTAGGGTGTAGAGTGTAGCGTGTAGCGTGTAGGGTGTAGAGTATAGGGTGTAGCGTGTAGGGTGTAGGGTGTAGCGTGTAGGTTGTAGAGTGTAGTGTGTAGGGTGTAGAGTGTAACGTGTAGCGTGTAGGGTGTAGGGTGTAGCGGGTAGCGTATAGCGTGTAGCGTGCAGGGTGTAGAGCGTAGCGTGTAGCGTGTAGAGTGTAGCGTGTAGATTGTAGTGTGTAGGGTGTAGCGTGTAGAGTGTAGCGTGTAGCGTGTAGCGTGTAGGGTGTAGGGTGTAGAGTGTAGCGTGTAGCGTGTAGCGTGTAGGGTGTAGAGTGTAGGGTGTAGCGTGTAGGGTGTAGAGTGTAGCGTGTAGCGTGTAGGGTGTAGCGTGTAGGGTGTATCGTGTAGCGTGTAGCGTGTGGGGTGTAGCGTGTAGCGTGTAGTGTGTAGGGTGTAGGGTGTAGAGTGTAGCGTGTAGGGTGTAGAGTGTAGCGTGTAGCGTGTAGGGTGTAGGGTGTAGGGTGTAGCATGTAGTGTGTAGCGTGTAGGGTGTAGAGTGTAGCATGTAGCGCGTAGGGTGTAAAGTGTAGGGTGTAGCGTGTAGGGTGTAGCGTGTAGCGTGTAGAGTGTAGAGTGTAGGGTGTAGCGTGTAGGGTGTAGAGTGTAGCGTGTAGGGTGTAGGGTGTAGAGTGTAGAGTGTAGGGTGTAGCATGTAGGGTGTAGAGTGTAGCGTGTAGCGTGTAGCGTGTAGGGTGTAGGGTGTAGAGTGTAGCGTGTAGCGTGTAGGTTGTAGCGTGTAGGGTGTAGAGTGTAGCGTGTAGGATGTAGGGTGTAGCGTGTAGGGTGTAGCGTGTAGCGTGTAGGGTGTAGAGTGTAGCGTGTAGCGTGTAGAGTGTAGGGTGTAGCGTGTAGGGTGTAGAGTGTAGCGTGTAGGGTGTAGGGTGTAGAGTGTAGGGTGTATCGTGTAGGGTGTAGAGTGTAGCGTGTAGCGTGTAGCGTGTAGGGTGTAGGGTGTAGAGTGTAGCGTGTAGCGTGTAGGTTGTAGCGTGTAGGGTGTAGAGTGTAGCGTGTAGGATGTAGGGTGTAGCGTGTAGGGTGTAGCGTGTAGCGTGTAGGGTGCAGAGTGTAGCGTGTAGCGTGTAGAGTGTAGGGTGTAGCGTGTAGGGTGTAGAGTGTAGCGTGTAGGGTGTAGGGTGTAGAGTGTAGGGTGTATCGTGTAGGGTGTAGAGTGTAGCGTGTAGCGTGTATAGTGTAGGGTGTAGCGTGTAGGGTGTAGAGTGTAGCGTGTAGCGTGTAGGGTGTAGAGTGTAGCGTGTAGGGTGTAGGGTGTGGAGTGTAGTGTGTAGGGTGTAGCGTGTAGCGTGTAGAGTGTAGGGTGTAGGGTGTAGCGTGTAGGGTGTAGAGTGTAGCTTGTAGCGTGTAGCGTGTAGGGTGCAGGGT
Source organism: Ranitomeya variabilis (assembly GCF_051348905.1). Classification (NCBI taxonomy): domain Eukaryota; kingdom Metazoa; phylum Chordata; class Amphibia; order Anura; family Dendrobatidae; genus Ranitomeya; species Ranitomeya variabilis. The sequence goes on from NC_135233.1 coordinate 537,570,466, forward strand.
GTAGAGTGTAGCGTGTAGGGTGTAGAATGCAGAGTGTAGCGTGTAGGGTGTAGAGTGTAGCGTGTAGGGTGTAGGGTGTAGCGTGTAGGGTGTAGAGTGTAGGGTGTAGCGTGTAGGGTGTAGAGTGTAGCGTGTAGGGTGTAGAGAGTAGCGTGTAGGGTGTAGCGTGTAGCGTGTAACGTGTAGGGTGTAGAGTGTAGGTTGTAGCGTGTAGGGTGTAGAGTGTAACGTGTAGCGTGTAGGGTGTAGGGTGTAGCGTGTAGCGTGTAGGGTGTAGAGTGTAGCGTGTAGGGTGTAGCGTGTAGGTTGTAGAGTGTAGCGTGTAGGGTGTAGAGTGTAACGTGTAGCGTGTACGGTGTAGGGTGTAGCGTGTAGCGCATAGCGTGTAGCGTGTAGGGTGTAGAGCGTAGCGTGTAGCGTGTAGAGTGTAGCGTGTAGATTGTAGGGTGTAGGGTGTAGCGTGTAGAGTGTAGCGTGTAGCGTGTAGCGTGTAGGGTGTAGGGTGTAGAGTGTAGCGTGTAGCGTGTAGGGTGTAGGGTGTAGAGTGTAGGGTGTAGCGTGTAGCGTGTAGGGTGTAGCGTGTAGGGTGTAGAGTGTAGCGTGTAGGGTGTAGGGTGTAGCGTGTAGGGTGTATCGTGTAGCGTGTGGGGTGTAGCGTGTGGGGTGTAGCGTGTAGCGTGTAGTGTGTAGGGTGTAGGGTGTAGAGTGTAGCGTGTAGGGTGTAGAGTGTAGCGTGTAGCGTGTAGGGTGTAGGGTGTAGGGTGTAGCATGTAGGGTGTAGCGTGTAGGGTGTAGAGTGTAGCATGTAGCGTGTAGGGTGTAAAGTGTAGGGTGTAGCGTGTAGGGTGTACAGTGTAGCGTGTAGCGTGTAGGGTGTAGAGTGTAGGGTGTAGCGTGTAGGGTGTAGGGTGTAGGGTGTAGGGTGTAGCGTGTAGGTTGTAGAGTGTAGCGTGTAGGGTGTAGAGTGTAACGTGTAGCGTGTAGGGTGTAGGGTGTAGCGTGTAGCGTATAGCGTGTAGCATGTAGGGTGTAGAGCGTAGCGTGTAGCGTGTAGAGTGTAGCGTGTAGATTGTAGCGTGTAGGGTGTAGCGTGTAGAGTGTAGCGTGTAGCGTGTAGCGTGTAGGGTGTAGGGTGTAGAGTGTAGGGTGTAGCGTGTAGGGTGTAGAGTGTAGCGTGTAGCGTGTAGGGTGTAGGGTGTAGCGTGTAGGGTGTATCGTGTAGCGTGTAGCGTGTGGGGTGTAGCGTGTAGCGTGTAGTGTGTAGGGTGTAGGGTGTAGAGTGTAGCGTGTAGGGTGTAGAGTGTAGCGTGTAGCGTGTAGGGTGTAGGGTGTAGCATGTAGTGTGTAGCGTGTAGGGTGTAGAGTGTAGCATGTAGCGCGTAGGGTGTAAAGTGTAGGGTGTAGCGTGTAGGGTGTAGCGTGTAGCGTGTAGCGTGTAGAGTGTAGGGTGTAGCGTGTAGGGTGTAGAGTGTAGCGTGTAGGGTGTAGGGTGTAGAGTGTAGAGTGTAGGGTGTAGCGTGTAGGGTGTAGAGTGTAGCATGTAGCGTGTAGCGTGTAGGGTGTAGGGTGTAGCGTGTAGGGTGTAGAGTGTAGCGTGTAGCGTGTAGAGTGTAGGGTGTAGCGTGTAGGGTGTAGAGTGTAGCGTGTAGGGTGTAGAGTGTAGAGTGTAGGGTGTATCGTGTAGGGTGTAGAGTGTAGCGTGTAGCGTGTATAGTGTAGGGTGTAGCGTGTAGGGTGTAGAGTGTAGCGTGTAGCGTGTAGGGTGTAGAGTGTAGCGTGTAGGGTGTAGGGTGTGGAGTGTAGTGTGTAGGGTGTAGCGTGTAGCGTGTAGAGTGTAGGGTGTAGGGTGTAGCGTGTAGGGTGTAGAGTGTAGCATGTAGCGTGTAGCGTGTAGGGTGTAGGGTGTAGAGTGTAGCGTGTAGGGTGTAGAGTGCAGAGTGTAGCGTGTAGGGTGTAGAGTGTAGCGTGTAGGGTGTAGGGTGTAGCGTGTAGGGTGTAGAGTGTAGGGTGTAGCGTGTAGGGTGTAGAGTGTAGCGTGTAGGGTGTAGAGAGTAGCGTGTAGGGTGTAGCGTGTAGCGTGTAACGTGTAGGGTGTAGAGTGTAGGTTGTAGCGTGTAGGGTGTAGAGTGTAACGTGTAGCGTGTAGGGTGTAGGGTGTAGCGTGTAGCGTGTAGGGTGTAGAGTGTAGCGTGTAGGGTGTAGCGTGTAGGTTGTAGAGTGTAGCGTGTAGGGTGTAGAGTGTAACGTGTAGCGTGTAGGGTGTAGGGTGTAGCGTGTAGCGCATATCGTGTAGCGTGTAGGGTGTAGAGCGTAGCGTGTAGCGTGTAGAGTGTAGAGTGTAGATTGTAGGGTGTAGGGTGTAGCGTGTAGAGTGTAGCGTGTAGCGTGTAGCGTGTAGGGTGTAGGGTGTAGAGTGTAGCGTGTAGCGTGTAGGGTGTAGGGTGTAGAGTGTAGGGTGTAGCGTGTAGCGTGTAGGGTGTAGCGTGTAGGGTGTAGAGTGTAGCGTGTAGGGTGTAGGGTGTAGCGCGTAGGGTGTATCGTGTAGCGTGTGGGGTGTAGCATGTGGGGTGTAGCGTGTAGCGTGTAGTGTGTAGGGTGTAGGGTGTAGAGTGTAGCGTGTAGGGTGTAGAGTGTAGCGTGTAGCGTGTAGGGTGTAGGGTGTAGGGTGTAGCATGTAGGGTGTAGCGTGTAGGGTGTAGAGTGTAGCATGTAGCGTGTAGGGTGTAAAGTGTAGGGTGTAGCGTGTAGGGTGTACAGTGTAGCGTGTAGCGTGTAGGGTGTAGAGTGTAGGGTGTAGCGTGTAGGGTGTAGGGTGTAGGGTGTAGCGTGTAGGTTGTAGAGTGTAGCGTGTAGGGTGTAGAGTGTAACGTGTAGCGTGTAGGGTGTAGGGTGTAGCGTGTAGCGTATAGCGTGTAGCATGAAGGGTGTAGAGCGTAGCGTGTAGAGTGTAGCGTGTAGATTGTAGCGTGTAGGGTGTAGCGTGTAGCGTGTAGCGTGTAGGGTGTAGGGTGTAGAGTGTAGCGTGTAGCGTGTGGGGTGTAGGGTGTAGAGTGTAGGGTGTAGCGTGTCGGGTGTACAGTGTAGGGTGTATCGTGTAGGGTGTAGAGTGTAGCGTGTAGAGTGTATAGTGTAGGGTGTAGCGTGTAGGGTGTAGAGTGTAGCGTGTAGCGTGTAGGGTGTAGAGTGTAGCGTGTAGGGTGTAGGGTGTGGAGTGTAGTGTGTAGGGTGTAGCGTGTAGCGTGTAGAGTGTAGGGTGTAGGGTGTAGCGTGTAGGGTGTAGAGTGTAGCATGTAGCGTGTAGCGTGTAGCGTGTAGGGTTTAGGGTGTAGAGTGTAGCGTGTAGGGTGCAGAGTGTAGCGTGTAGGGTGTAGAGTGTTGCGTGTAGGGTGTAGGGTGTAGCGTGTAGGGTGTAGAGTGTAGGGTGTAGCGTGTAGGGTGTAGAGTGTAGCGTGTAGGGTGTAGAGAGTAGCGTGTAGGGTGTAGCGTGTAGCGTGTAACGTGTAGGGTGTAGAGTGTAGGTTGTAGCGTGTAGGGTGTAGAGTGTAACGTGTAGCGTGTAGGGTGTAGGGTGTAGCGTGTAGCATGTAGGGTGTAGAGTGTAGCGTGTAGGGTGTAGCGTGTAGGTTGTAGAGTGTAGCGTGTAGGGTGTAGAGTGTAACGTGTAGCGTGTAGGGTGTAGGGTGTAGCGTGTAGCGCATATCGTGTAGCGTGTAGGGTGTAGAGCGTAGCGTGTAGCGTGTAGAGTGTAGCGTGTAGATTGTAGGGTGTAGGGTGTAGCGTGTAGAGTGTAGCGTGTAGGGTGTAGCGTGTAGCGTGTAGGTTGTAGAGTGTAGGGTGTAGCGTGTAGGGTGTAGCGTGTAGGGTGTAGAGTGTAGCGTGTAGCGTGTAGGGTGTAGGGTGTAGCGTGTAGGGTGTATCGTGTAGCGTGTGGGGTGTAGCGTGTAGCGTGTAGTGTGTAGGGTGTAGGGTGTAGAGTGTAGCGTGTGGGGTGTAGAGTGTAGCGTGTAGCATGTAGGGTGTAGGGTGTAGCATGTAGGGTGTAGCGTGTAGGGTGTAGAGTGTAGCATGTAGCGTGTAGGGTGTAAAGTGTAGGGTGTAGCGTGTAGGGTGTAGAGTGTAGCGTGTAGCGTGTAGGGTGTAGAGTATAGGGTGTAGCGTGTAGGGTGTAGGGTGTAGCGTGTAGGTTGTAGAGTGTAGTGTGTAGGGTGTAGAGTGTAACGTGTAGCGTGTAGGGTGTAGGGTGTAGCGTGTAGCGTATAGCGTGTAGCTGCACAGGGTGTAGAGCGTAGCGTGTAGCGTGTAGAGTGTAGCGTGTAGATTGTAGTGTGTAGGGTGTAGCGTGTAGAGTGTAGCGTGTAGCGTGTAGCGTGTAGGGTGTAGGGTGTAGAGTGTAGCGTGTAGCGTGTAGCGTGTAGGGTGTAGAGTGTATGGTGTAGCGTGTAGGGTGTAGAGTGTAGCGTGTAGCGTGTAGGGTGTAGGGTGTAGCGTGTAGGGTGTATCGTGTAGCGTGTAGCGTGTGGGGTGTAGCGTGTAGCGTGTAGTGTGTAGGGTGTAGGGTGTAGAGTGTAGCGTGTAGGGTGTAGAGTGTAGCGTGTAGCGTGTAGGGTGTAGGGTGTAGGGTGTAGCATGTAGTGTGTAGCGTGTAGGGTGTAGAGTGTAGCATGTAGCGCGTAGGGTGTAAAGTGTAGGGTGTAGCGTGTAGGGTGTAGCGTGTAGCGTGTAGAGTGTAGAGTGTAGGGTGTAGCGTGTAGGGTGTAGAGTGTAGCGTGTAGGGTGTAGGGTGTAGAGTGTAGAGTGTAGGGTGTAGAGTGTAGCGTGTAGCGTGTAGCGTGTAGGGTGTAGGGTGTAGAGTGTAGCGTGTAGCGTGTAGGTTGTAGCGTGTAGGGTGTAGAGTGTAGCGTGTAGGATGTAGGGTGTAGCGTGTAGGGTGTAGCGTGTAGCGTGTAGGGTGTAGAGTGTAGCGTGTAGCGTGTAGAGTGTAGGGTGTAGCGTGTAGGGTGTAGAGTGTAGCGTGTAGGGTGTAGGGTGTAGAGTGTAGGGTGTATCGTGTAGGGTGTAGAGTGTAGCGTGTAGCGTGTATAGTGTAGGGTGTAGCGTGTAGGGTGTAGAGTGTAGCGTGTAGCGTGTAGGGTGTAGAGTGTAGCGTGTAGGGTGTAGGGTGTGGAGTGTAGTGTGTAGGGTGTAGCGTGTAGCGTGTAGAGTGTAGGGTGTAGGGTGTAGCGTGTAGGGTGTAGAGTGTAGCATGTAGCGTGTAGCGTGTAGGGTGTAGGGTGTAGAGTGTAGCGTGTAGGGTGTAGAATGCAGAGTGTAGCGTGTAGGGTGTAGAGTGTAGCGTGTAGGGTGTAGGGTGTAGCGTGTAGGGTGTAGAGTGTAGGGTGTAGCGTGTAGGGTGTAGAGTGTAGCGTGTAGGGTGTAGAGAGTAGCGTGTAGGGTGTAGCGTGTAGCGTGTAACGTGTAGGGTGTAGAGTGTAGGTTGTAGCGTGTAGGGTGTAGAGTGTAACGTGTAGCGTGTAGGGTGTAGGGTGTAGCGTGTAGCGTGTAGGGTGTAGAGTGTAGCGTGTAGGGTGTAGCGTGTAGGTTGTAGAGTGTAGCGTGTAGGGTGTAGAGTGTAACGTGTAGCGTGTACGGTGTAGGGTGTAGCGTGTAGCGCATAGCGTGTAGCGTGTAGGGTGTAGAGCGTAGCGTGTAGCGTGTAGAGTGTAGCGTGTAGATTGTAGGGTGTAGGGTGTAGCGTGTAGAGTGTAGCGTGTAGCGTGTAGGGTGTAGGGTGTAGAGTGTAGCGTGTAGCGTGTAGGGTGTAGGGTGTAGAGTGTAGGGTGTAGCGTGTAGCGTGTAGGGTGTAGCGTGTAGGGTGTAGAGTGTAGGGTGCAGCATGTAGCGTGTAGCGTGTAGAGTGTAGGGTGTAGCGTGTAGGGTGTAGAGTGTAGCGTGTGGCGTGTAGGGTGTAGGGTGTAGCGTGTATGGTGTAGAGTGTATCGTGTAGGGTGTAGAGTGTAGCGTGTATAGTGTAGGGTGTAGCGTGTAGGGTGTAGAGTGTAGCGTGTAGGGTGTAGGGTGTAGAGTGTATCGTGTAGGGTGTAGAGTGTAGCGTGTATAGTGTAGGGTGTAGCGTGTAGGGTGTAGAGTGTAGCGTGTAGGGTGTAGAGTGTAGCGTGTAGGGTGTAGGGTGTAGGGTGTAGAGTGTAGGGTGTAGCGTGTAGGGTGTAGAGAGTAGCGTGTAGCGTGTAGGGTGTAGGGTGCAGAGTGTAGGGTGTAGCGTGTAGGGTGTAGAGTGTAGCGTGCAGCATGTAGCGTGTAGCGTGTAGAGTGTAGGGTGTAGCGTGTAGGGTGTAGAGTGTAGCGTGTAGCGTGTAGGGTGTAGAGTGTAATGTGTAGGGTGTAGGGTGTAGCATGTAGAGTGTAGCGTGTAGCGTGTAGAGTGTAGCGTGTAGGGTGTAGGGTGTAGCCTGTAGAGTGTAGCGTGTAGGGTGTAGAGTGTAGCGTGTAGCGTGTAGGGTGTAGACTGTAGGGTGTAACATGTAGGGTGTAGGGTGTAGCGTGTAGGTTGTAGAGTGTAGCGTGTAGCGTGTAGGGTGTAGCGTGTAGCATGTAGGGTGTAGCGTGTAGCGTGTAGGGTGTACGGTGTAGAGTGTAGCGTGTAGGGTGTAGAGTGTAGCGTGTAGGGTGTAGGGTGTAGAGTGTAGCGTGTAGGGTGTAGAGTGTAGCGTGTAGAGTGTAGGGTGTAGCGTGTAGGGTGTAGAGAGTAGCGTGTAGCGTGTAGGGTGTAGGGTGCAGAGTATAGGGTGTAGCGTGTAGGGTGTAGAGTGTAGCGTGCAGCATGTAGCGTGTAGCGTGTAGAGTGTAGGGTGTAGCGTGTAGGGTGTAGAGTGTAGCGTGTAGCGTGTAGAGTATGGAGTGTAATGTGTAGGGTGTAGGGTGTAGCATGTAGCGTGTAGTGTGCAGGGTGTAGAGTGTAGCGTGTAGCGTGTAGAGTGTAGCGTGTAGGGTGTAGGGTGTAGCCTGTAGAGTGTAGCGTGTAGGGTGTAGGGTGTAGAGTGTAGCGTGTAGGGTGTAGACTGTAGGGTGTAACATGTAGGGTGTAGGGTGTAGCGTGTAGGGTGTAGAGTGTAGCGTGTAGCGTGTAGGGTGTAGCGTGTAGCATGTAGGGTGTAGCGTGTAGCGTGTAGGGTGTACGGTGTAGAGTGTAGCGTGTAGGGTGTAGAGTGTAGCGTGTAGGGTGTAGGGTGTAGAGTGTAGGGTGTAGCATGTAGGGTGTAGGGTGTAGCGTGTAGAGTGTAGCATGTAGCATGTAGGGTGTAAAGTGTAGGGTGCAGCGTGTAGGGTGTAGAGTGTAGCGTGTAGCGTGTAGGGTGTAGAGTGTAGCGTGTAGCGTATAGCATGTAGGGTGTAGAGTGTAGCATGTAGCGTGTAGCGTGTTGCGTGTAGGGTGTAGGGTGTAGAGTGTAGGGTGTAGCATGTAGGGTGTAAGGTGTAGCGTGTAGGGTGTAGAGTGTAGAGTGTAGGGTGTAGAGTGTAGAGTGTAGGGTGTAGAGTGTAGGGTGTAGAGTGTAGGATGTAGAGTGTAGAGTGTAGAGTGTAGGATGTAGAATGGAGTGTAGGGTGTAGAGTGTAGGGTGTAGGGTGTAGAGTGTAGAGTGTAGGGTGTTGAGTGTAGGGTGTGGAGTGTAGAGTGTACCTTGTAGGGTGTAGATTGTAGGTTGTATAGTGCAGAGTGTAGGGTATAGAGTGTAGCGTGTAGGGTGTAGAGTGTAGGGTGTAGCGTGTAGGGTGTAGAGTGTAGCGTGTAGGGTGTAGAGTGTAGCGTGTAGGGTGTAGAGTGTAGCGTGTAGCGTGTAGGGTGTAGATTGTAGCGTGTAGCATGTAGCGTGTAGGGTGTAGGTTTTAGAGTGTAGGGTGATGCGTGTAGCGTGTAGGGTGTAGGGTGTACGGTGTAGAGTGTAGCGTGTAGGGTGTAGAGTGTAGCGTGTAGCGTGTAGGGTGTAGGGTGTAGAATGTAGTGTGTAGCGTATAGGGTGTAGAGTGTAGCGTGTAGCGTGTAGCGTGTAGGGTGTAGAGTGTAGGGTGTAGGGTGTAGAGTGTAGGGTGTAGCGTGTAGGGTGTAGAGTGTAGCGTGTAGGGTGTAGAGAGTAGCATGTAGGGTGTAGCGTGTAGCGTGTAACGTGTAGGGTGTAGAGTGTAGGTTGTAGTGTGTAGGGTGTAGAGTGTAGCGTGTAGTGTGTAGCGTGTAGAGTGTAGGGTGTAGCGTGTAGGGTGTAGAGTGTAGCGTGTAGGGTGTAGGGTGTAGAGTGTAGATTGTAGGGTGTATCGTGTAGGGTGTAGAGTGTAGCGTGTAGCGTGTATAGTGTAGGGTGTAGCGTGTAGGGTGTAGAGTGAAGCTTGTAGCGTGTAGGGTGTAGAGTGTAGCGTGTAGGGTGTAGGGTGTAGGGTGTGGAGTGTAGTGTGTAGGGTGTAGCGTGTAGCGTGTAGGGTGTAGAGTGTAGGGTGTAGGGTGTAGCGTGTAGGGTGTAGAGTGTAGCATGTAGCGTGTAGCGTGTAGGGTGTAGGGTGTAGGGTGTAGCGTGTAGGGTGTAGAGTGTAGCGTGTAGGGTGTAGGGTGTAGCGTGTAGGCTGTAGAGTGTAGCGTGTAGGGTGTAGAGTGTAACGTGTAGCGTGTAGGGTGTAGAGTGTAGCGTGTAGGGTGTAGAGTGTAACGTGTAGCGTGTAGGGTGTAGGGTGTAGCGTGTAGCGTATAGCGTGTAGCGTGTAGGGTGTAGAGCGTAGCGTGTAGCGTGTAGAGTGTAGCGTGTAGATTGTAGGGTGTAGGGTGTAGCGTGTAGAGTGTAGCGTGTAGGGTGTAGCGTGTAGCGTGTAGGTTGTAGAGTGTAGGGTGTAGCGTGTAGGGTGTAGCGTGTAGGGTGTAGAGTGTAGCGTGTAGCGTGTAGGGTGTAGGGTGTAGCGTGTAGGGTGTATCGTGTAGCGTGTGGGGTGTAGCGTGTAGCGTGTAGTGTGTAGGGTGTAGGGTGTAGAGTGTAGCGTGTAGGGTGTAGAATGTAGCGTGTAGCGTGTAGGGTGTAGGGTGTAGCATGTAGGGTGTAGCGTGTAGGGTGTAGAGTGTAGCATGTAGCGTGTAGGGTGTAAAGTGTAGGGTGTAGCGTGTAGGGTGTAGAGTGTAGCGTGTAGCGTGTAGGGTGTAGAGTATAGGGTGTAGCGTGTCGGGTGTAGGGTGTAGCGTGTAGGTTGTAGAGTGTAGTGTGTAGGGTGTAGAGTGTAACGTGTAGCGTGTAGGGTGTAGGGTGTAGCGGGTAGCGTATAGCGTGCAGCGTGCAGGGTGTAGAGCGTAGCGTGTAGAGTGTAGCGTGTAGATTGTAGTGTGTAGGGTGTAGCGTGTAGAGTGTAGCGTGTAGCGAGTAGCGTGTAGGGTGTAGGGTGTAGAGTGTAGCGTGTAGCGTGTAGCGTGTAGGGTGTAGAGTGTAGGGTGTAGCGTGTAGGGTGTAGAGTGTAGCGTGTAGCGTGTAGGGTGTAGCGTGTAGGGTGTATCGTGTAGCGTGTAGCGTGTGGGGTGTAGCGTGTAGCGTGTAGTGTGTAGGGTGTAGGGTGTAGAGTGTAGCGTGTAGGGTGTAGAGTGTAGCGTGTAGCGTGTAGGGTGTAGGGTGTAGGGTGTAGCATGTAGTGTGTAGCGTGTAGGGTGTAGAGTGTAGCATGTAGCGCGTAGGGTGTAAAGTGTAGGGTGTAGCGTGTAGGGTGTAGCGTGTAGCGTGTAGAGTGTAGAGTGTAGGGTGTAGCGTGTAGGGTGTAGAGTGTAGCGTGTAGGGTGTAGGGTGTAGAGTGTAGAGTGTAGGGTGTAGCGTGTAGGGTGTAGAGTGTAGCGTGTAGCGTGTAGCGTGTAGCGTGTAGGGTGTAGGGTGTAGAGTGTAGCGTGTAGGTTGTAGCGTGTAGGGTGTAGAGTGTAGCGTGTAGGATGTAGGGTGTAGCGTGTAGGGTGTAGCGTGTAGCGTGTAGGGTGTAGAGTGTAGCGTGTAGCGTGTAGAGTGTAGGGTGTAGCGTGTAGGGTGTAGAGTGTAGCGTGTAGGGTGTAGGGTGTAGAGTGTAGGGTGTATCGTGTAGGGTGTAGAGTGTAGCGTGTAGCGTGTATAGTGTAGGGTGTAGCGTGTAGGGTGTAGAGTGTAGCGTGTAGCGTGTAGGGTGTAGAGTGTAGCGTGTAGGGTGTAGGGTGTGGAGTGTAGTGTGTAGGGTGTAGCGTGTAGCGTGTAGAGTGTAGGGTGTAGGGTGTAGCGTGTAGGGTGTAGAGTGTAGCATGTAGCGTGTAGCGTGTAGGGTGCAGGGTGTAGAGTGTAGCGTGTAGGGTGTAGAATGCAGAGTGTAGCGTGTAGGGTGTAGAGTGTAGCGTGTAGGGTGTAGGGTGTAGCGTGTAGGGTGTAGAGTGTAGGGTGTAGCGTGTAGGGTGTAGAGTGTAGCGTGTAGGGTGTAGAGAGTAGCGTGTAGGGTGTAGCGTGTAGCGTGTAACGTGTAGGGTGTAGAGTGTAGGTTGTAGCGTGTAGGGTGTAGAGTGTAACGTGTAGCGTGTAGGGTGTAGGGTGTAGCGTGTAGCGTGTAGGGTGTAGAGTGTAGCGTGTAGGGTGTAGCGTGTAGGTTGTAGAGTGTAGCGTGTAAGGGTGTAGAGTGTAACGTGTAGCGTGTACGGTGTAGGGTGTAGCGTGTAGCGCATAGCGTGTAGCGTGTAAAGTGTAGAGCGTAGCGTGTAGCGTGTAGAGTGTAGCGTGTAGATTGTAGGGTGTAGGGTGTAGCGTGTAGAGTGTAGCGTGTAGCGTGTAGCGTGTAGGGTGTAGGGTGTAGAGTGTAGCGTGTAGCGTGTAGGGTGTAGGGTGTAGAGTGTAGGGTGTAGCGTGTAGCGTGTAGGGTGTAGCGTGTAGCGTGTAGGGTGTAGAGTGTAGCGTGTAGGGTGTAGGGTGTAGCGTGTAGGGTGTATCGTGTAGCGTGTGGGGTGTAGCGTGTGGGGTGTAGCGTGTAGCGTGTAGTGTGTAGGGTGTAGGGTGTAGAGTGTAGCGTGTAGGGTGTAGAGTGTAGCGTGTAGCGTGTAGGGTGTAGGGTGTAGGGTGTAGCATGTAGGGTGTAGCGTGTAGGGTGTAGAGTGTAGCATGTAGCGTGTAGGGTGTAAAGTGTGGGGTGTAGCGTGTAGGGTGTACAGTGTAGCGTGTAGCGTGTAGGGTGTAGAGTGTAGGGTGTAGCGTGTAGGGTGTAGGGTGTAGGGTGTAGCGTGTAGGTTGTAGAGTGTAGCGTGTAGGGTGTAGAGTGTAACGTGTAGCGTGTAGGGTGTAGGGTGTAGCGTGTAGCGTATAGCGTGTAGCATGTAGGGTGTAGAGCGTAGCGTGTAGCGTGTAGAGTGTAGCGTGTAGATTGTAGCGTGTAGGGTGTAGCGTGTAGAGTGTAGCGTGTAGCGTGTAGGGTGTAGGGTGTAGAGTGTAGCGTGTAGCGTGTAGCGTGTAGGGTGTAGGGTGTAGAGTGTAGGGTGTAGCGTGTAGGGTGTAGAGTGTAGCGTGTAGCGTGTAGGGTGTAGGGTGTAGCGTGTAGGGTGTATCGTGTAGCGTGTAGCGTGTGGGGTGTAGCGTGTAGCGTGTAGTGTGTAGGGTGTAGGGTGTAGAGTGTAGCGTGTAGGGTGTAGAGTGTAGCGTGTAGCGTGTAGGGTGTAGGGTGTAGCATGTAGTGTGTAGCGTGTAGGGTGTAGAGTGTAGCATGTAGCGCGTAGGGTGTAAAGTGTAGGGTGTAGCGTGTAGGGTGTAGCGTGTAGCGTGTAGCGTGTAGAGTGTAGGGTGTAGCGTGTAGGGTGTAGAGTGTAGCGTGTAGGGTGTAGGGTGTAGAGTGTAGAGTGTAGGGTGTAGCGTGTAGGGTGTAGAGTGTAGCATGTAGCGTGTAGCGTGTAGGGTGTAGGGTGTAGAGTGTAGCAAGTAGCGTGTAGGTTGTAGCGTGTAGGGTGTAGAGTGTAGCGTGTAGCGTGTAGGATGTAGGGTGTAGCGTGTAGGGTGTAGTGTGTAGCGTGTAGGGTGTAGAGTGTAGCGTGTAGCGTGTAGAGTGTAGGGTGTAGCGTGTAGGGTGTAGAGTGTAGCGTGTAGGGTGTAGAGTGTAGAGTGTAGGGTGTATCGTGTAGGGTGTAGAGTGTAGCGTGTAGCGTGTATAGTGTAGGGTGTAGCGTGTAGGGTGTAGAGTGTAGCGTGTAGCGTGTAGGGTGTAGAGTGTAGCGTGTAGGGTGTAGGGTGTGGAGTGTAGTGTGTAGGGTGTAGCGTGTAGCGTGTAGAGTGTAGGGTGTAGGGTGTAGCGTGTAGGGTGTAGAGTGTAGCATGTAGCGTGTAGCGTGTAGGGTGTAGGGTGTAGAGTGTAGCGTGTAGGGTGTAGAGTGCAGAGTGTAGCGTGTAGGGTGTAGAGTGTAGCGTGTAGGGTGTAGGGTGTAGCGTGTAGGGTGTAGAGTGTAGGGTGTAGCGTGTAGGGTGTAGAGTGTAGCGTGTAGGGTGTAGAGAGTAGCGTGTAGGGTGTAGCGTGTAGCGTGTAACGTGTAGGGTGTAGAGTGTAGGTTGTAGCGTGTAGGGTGTAGAGTGTAACGTGTAGCGTGTAGGGTGTAGGGTGTAGCGTGTAGCGTGTAGGGTGTAGAGTGTAGCGTGTAGGGTGTAGCGTGTAGGTTGTAGAGTGTAGCGTGTAGGGTGTAGAGTGTAACGTGTAGCGTGTAGGGTGTAGGGTGTAGCGTGTAGCGCATATCGTGTAGCGTGTAGGGTGTAGAGCGTAGCGTGTAGCGTGTAGAGTGTAGCGTGTAGATTGTAGGGTGTAGGGTGTAGCGTGTAGAGTGTAGCGTGTAGCGTGTAGCGTGTAGGGTGTAGGGTGTAGAGTGTAGCGTGTAGCGTGTAGGGTGTAGGGTGTAGCGTGTAGCGTGTAGGGTGTAGCGTGTAGGGTGTAGAGTGTAGCGTGTAGGATGTAGGGTGTAGCGCGTAGGGTGTATCGTGTAGCGTGTGGGGTGTAGCATGTGGGGTGCAGCGTGTAGCGTGTAGTGTGTAGGGTGTAGGGTGTAGAGTGTAGCGTGTAGGGTGTAGAGTGTAGCATGTAGCGTGTAGGGTGTAGGGTGTAGGGTGTAGCATGTAGGGTGTAGCGTGTAGGGTGTAGAGTGTAGCATGTAGCGTGTAGGGTGTAAAGTGTAGGGTGTAGCGTGTAGGGTGTACAGTGTAGCGTGTAGCGTGTAGGGTGTAGAGTGTAGGGTGTAGCGTGTAGGGTGTAGGGTGTAGGGTGTAGCGTGTAGGTTGTAGAGTGTAGCGTGTAGGGTGTAGAGTGTAACGTGTAGCGTGTAGGGTGTAGGGTGTAGCGTGTAGCGTATAGCGTGTAGCATGTAGGGTGTAGAGCGTAGCGTGTAGAGTGTAGTGTGTAGATTGTAGCGTGTAGGGTGTAGCGTGTAGCGTGTAGCGTGTAGGGTGTAGGGTGTAGAGTGTAGCGTGTAGCGTGTGGGGTGTAGGGTGTAGAGTGTAGGGTGTAGCGTGTCGGGTGTAGAGTGTAGGGTGTATCGTGTAGGGTGTAGAGTGTAGCGTGTAGAGTGTATAGTGTAGGGTGTAGTGTGTAGGGTGTAGAGTGTAGCGTGTAGCGTGTAGGGTGTAGAGTGTAGCGTGTAGGGTGTAGGGTGTGGAGTGTAGTGTGTAGGGTGTAGCGTGTAGCGTGTAGAGTGTAGGGTGTAGGGTGTAGCGTGTAGGGTGTAGAGTGTAGCATGTAGCGTGTAGCGTGTAGCGTGTAGGGTGTAGGGTGTAGAGTGTAGCGTGTAGGGTGCAGAGTGTAGCGTGTAGGGTGTAGAGTGTAGCGTGTAGGGTGTAGGGTGTAGCGTGTAGGGTGTAGAGTGTAGGGTGTAGCGTGTAGGGTGTAGAGTGTAGCGTGTAGGGTGTAGAGAGTAGCGTGTAGGGTGTAGCGTGTAGCGTGTAACGTGTAGGGTGTAGAGTGTAGGTTGTAGCGTGTAGGGTGTAGAGTGTAACGTGTAGCGTGTAGGGTGTAGGGTGTAGCGTGTAGCGTGTAGGGTGTAGAGTGTAGCGTGTAGGGTGTAGCGTGTAGGTTGTAGAGTGTAGCGTGTAGGGTGTAGAGTGTAACGTGTAGCGTGTAGGGTGTAGGGTGTAGCGTGTAGCGCATATCGTGTAGCGTGTAGGGTGTAGAGCGTAGCGTGTAGCGTGTAGAGTGTAGCGTGTAGATTGTAGGGTGTAGGGTGTAGCGTGTAGAGTGTAGCATGTAGGGTGTAGCGTGTAGCGTGTAGGTTGTAGAGTGTAGGGTGTAGCGTGTAGGGTGTAGCGTGTAGGGTGTAGAGTGTAGCGTGTAGCGTGTAGGGTGTAGGGTGTAGCGTGTAGGGTGTATCGTGTAGCGTGTGGGGTGTAGCGTGTAGCGTGTAGTGTGTAGGGTGTAGGGTGTAGAGTGTAGCGTGTGGGGTGTAGAGTGTAGCGTGTAGCGTGTAGGGTGTAGGGTGTAGCATGTAGGGTGTAGCGTGTAGGGTGTAGAGTGTAGCATGTAGCGTGTAGGGTGTAAAGTGTAGGGTGTAGCGTGTAGGGTGTAGAGTGTAGCGTGTAGCGTGTAGGGTGTAGAGTATAGGGTGTAGCGTGTAGGGTGTAGGGTGTAGCGTGTAGGTTGTAGAGTGTAGTGTGTAGGGTGTAGAGTGTAACGTGTAGCGTGTAGGGTGTAGGGTGTAGCGTGTAGCGTATAGCGTGTAGCTACACAGGGTGTAGAGCGTAGCGTGTAGCGTGTAGAGTGTAGCGTGTAGATTGTAGTGTGTAGGGTGTAGCGTGTAGAGTGTAGCGTGTAGCATGTAGCGTGTAGGGTGTAGGGTGTAGAGTGTAGCGTGTAGCGTGTAGCGTGTAGGGTGTAGAGTGTATGGTGTAGCGTGTAGGGTGTAGAGTGTAGCGTGTAGCGTGTAGGGTGTAGGGTGTAGCGTGTAGGGTGTATCGTGTAGCGTGTAGCGTGTGGGGTGTAGCGTGTAGCGTGTAGTGTGTAGGGTGTAGGGTGTAGAGTGTAGCGTGTAGGGTGTAGAGTGTAGCGTGTAGCGTGTAGGGTGTAGGGTGTAGGGTGTAGCATGTAGTGTGTAGCGTGTAGGGTGTAGAGTGTAGCATGTAGCGCGTAGGGTGTAAAGTGTAGGGTGTAGCGTGTAGGGTGTAGCGTGTAGCGTGTAGAGTGTAGAGTGTAGGGTGTAGCGTGTAGGGTGTAGAGTGTAGCGTGTAGGGTGTAGGGTGTAGAGTGTAGAGTGTAGGGTGTAGCGTGTAGGGTGTAGAGTGTAGCGTGTAGCGTGTAGCGTGTAGGGTGTAGGGTGTAGAGTGTAGCGTGTAGCGTGTAGGTTGTAGCGTGTAGGGTGTAGAGTGTAGCGTGTAGGATGTAGGGTGTAGCGTGTAGGGTGTAGCGTGTAGCGTGTAGGGTGTAGAGTGTAGCGTGTAGCGTGTAGAGTGTAGGGTGTAGCGTGTAGGGTGTAGAGTGTAGCGTGTAGGGTGTAGGGTGTAGAGTGTAGGGTGTATCGTGTAGGGTGTAGAGTGTAGCGTGTAGCGTGTATAGTGTAGGGTGTAGCGTGTAGGGTGTAGAGTGTAGCGTGTAGCGTGTAGGGTGTAGAGTGTAGCGTGTAGGGTGTAGGGTGTGGAGTGTAGTGTGTAGGGTGTAGCGTGTAGCGTGTAGAGTGTAGGGTGTAGGGTGTAGCGTGTAGGGTGTAGAGTGTAGCATGTAGCGTGTAGCGTGTAGGGTGTAGGGTGTAGAGTGTAGCGTGTAGGGTGTAGAATGCAGAGTGTAGCGTGTAGGGTGTAGAGTGTAGCGTGTAGGGTGTAGGGTGTAGCGTGTAGGGTGTAGAGTGTAGGGTGTAGCGTGTAGGGTGTAGAGTGTAGCGTGTAGGGTGTAGAGAGTAGCGTGTAGGGTGTAGCGTGTAGCGTGTAACGTGTAGGGTGTAGAGTGTAGGTTGTAGCGTGTAGGGTGTAGAGTGTAACGTGTAGCGTGTAGGGTGTAGGGTGTAGCGTGTAGCGTGTAGGGTGTAGAGTGTAGCGTGTAGGGTGTAGCGTGTAGGTTGTAGAGTGTAGCGTGTAGGGTGTAGAGTGTAACGTGTAGCGTGTAGGGTGTAGGGTGTAGCGTGTAGCGCATATCGTGTAGCGTGTAGGGTGTAGAGCGTAGCGTGTAGCGTGTAGAGTGTAGCGTGTAGATTGTAGGGTGTAGGGTGTAGCGTGTAGAGTGTAGCGTGTAGCGTGTAGGGTGTAGGGTGTAGGGTGTAGAGTGTAGCGTGTAGCGTGTAGGGTGTAGGGTGTAGAGTGTAGGGTGTAGCGTGTAGCGTGTAGGGTGTAGCGTGTAGGGTGTAGAGTGTAGCGTGTAGGGTGTAGGGTGTAGCGCGTAGGGTGTATCGTGTAGCGTGTGGGGTGTAGCGTGTGGGGTGTAGCGTGTAGCGTGTAGTGTGTAGGGTGTAGGGTGTAGAGTGTAGCGTGTAGGGTGTAGAGTGTAGCGTGTAGCGTGTAGGGTGTAGGGTGTAGGGTGTAGCATGTAGGGTGTAGCGTGTAGGGTGTAGAGTGTAGCATGTAGCGTGTAGGGTGTAAAGTGTAGGGTGTAGCGTGTAGGGTGTACAGTGTAGCGTGTAGCGTGTAGGGTGTAGAGTGTAGGGTGTAGCGTGTAGGGTGTAGGGTGTAGGGTGTAGCATGTAGGTTGTAGAGTGTAGCGTGTAGGGTGTAGAGTGTAACGTGTAGCGTGTAGGGTGTAGGGTGTAGCGTGTAGCGTATAGCGTGTAGCATGTAGGGTGTAGAGCGTAGCGTGTAGCGTGTAGAGTGTAGCGTGTAGATTGTAGCGTGTAGGGTGTAGCGTGTAGCGTGTAGGGTGTAGGGTGTAGAGTGTAGCGTGTAGCGTGTGGGGTGTAGGGTGTAGAGTGTAGGGTGTAGCGTGTCGGGTGTAGAGTGTAGGGTGTATTGTGTAGGGTGTAGAGTGTAGCGTGTAGAGTGTATAGTGTAGGGTGTAGCGTGTAGGGTGTAGAGTGTAGCGTGTAGCGTGTAGGGTGTAGAGTGTAGCGTGTAGGGTGTAGGGTGTGGAGTGTAGTGTGTAGGGTGTAGCGTGTAGCGTGTAGGGTGTAGGGTGTAGAGTGTAGCGTGTAGGGTGCAGAGTGTAGCGTGTAGGGTGTAGAGTGTAGCGTGTAGGGTGTAGGGTGTAGCGTGTAGGGTGTAGAGTGTAGGGTGTAGCGTGTAGGGTGTAGAGTGTAGCGTGTAGGGTGTAGAGAGTAGCGTGTAGGGTGTAGCGTGTAGCGTGTAACGTGTAGGGTGTAGAGTGTAGGTTGTAGCGTGTAGGGTGTAGAGTGTAACGTGTAGCGTGTAGGGTGTAGGGTGTAGCGTGTAGCGTGTAGGGTGTAGAGTGTAGCGTGTAGGGTGTAGCGTGTAGGTTGTAGAGTGTAGCGTGTAGGGTGTAGAGTGTAACGTGTAGCGTGTAGGGTGTAGGGTGTAGCGTGTAGCGCATATCGTGTAGCGTGTAGGGTGTAGAGCGTAGCGTGTAGCGTGTAGAGTGTAGCGTGTAGATTGTAGGGTGTAGGGTGTAGCGTGTAGAGTGTAGCGTGTAGCGTGTAGCGTGTAGGGTGTAGGGTGTAGAGTGTAGCGTGTAGCGTGTAGGGTGTAGCGTGTAGATTGTAGGGTGTAGGGTGTAGCGTGTAGAGTGTAGCGTGTAGCGTGTAGCGTGTAGGGTGTAGGGTGTAGAGTGTAGCGTGTAGCGTGTAGGGTGTAGGGTGTAGAGTGTAGGGTGTAGCGTGTAGCGTGTAGGGTGTAGCGTGTAGGGTGTAGAGTGTAGCGTGTAGGGTGTAGGGTGTAGGGTGTATCGTGTAGCGTGTGGGGTGTAGCGTGTGGGGTGTAGCGTGTAGCGTGTAGTGTGTAGGGTGTAGGGTGTAGAGTGTAGCGTGTAGGGTGTAGAGTGTAGCGTGTAGCGTGTAGGGTGTAGGGTGTAGGGTGTAGCGTGTAGGGTGTAGAGTGTAGCATGTAGCGTGTAGGGTGTAAAGTGTAGGGTGTAGCGTGTAGGGTGTACAGTGTAGGGTGTAGAGTGTAGGGTGTAGCGTGTAGGGTGTAGGGTGTAGGGTGTAGCGTGTAGGTTGTAGAGTGTAGCGTGTAGGGTGTAGAGTGTAACGTGTAGCGTGTAGGGTGTAGCGTGTAGCGTATAGCGTGTAGCATGTAGGGTGTAGAGCGTAGCGTGTAGCGTGTAGAGTGTAGCATGTAGATTGTAGCGTGTAGGGTGTAGCGTGTAGAGTGTAGCGTGTAGCGTGTAGGGTGTAGGGTGTAGAGTGTAGCGTGTAGCGTGTAGCGTGTAGGGTGTAGGGTGTAGAGTGTAGGGTGTAGCGTGTAGGGTGTAGAGTGTAGCGTGTAGCGTGTAGGGTGTAGGGTGTAGCGTGTAGGGTGTATCGTGTAGCGTGTGGGGTGTAGCGTGTAGCGTGTAGTGTGTAGGGTGTAGGGTGTAGAGTGTAGCGTGTAGGGTGTAGAGTGTAGCGTGTAGCGTGTAGGGTGTAGGGTGCTAGGGTGTAGCATGTAGTGTGTAGCGTGTAGGGTGTAGAGTGTAGCATGTAGCGCGTAGGGTGTAAAGTGTAGGGTGTAGCGTGTAGGGTGTAGAGTGTAGCGTGTAGGGTGTAGAGTGTAGCGTGTAGCGTGTAGGGTGTAGCGTGTAGGGTGTAGCGTGTAGCGTGTAGGGTGTAGCGTGTAGGGTGTACGGTGTAGAGTGTAGGGTGTAGAGTGTAGCGTGTAGGGTGTAGGGTTTAGAGTGTAGGGTGTAGCATGTAGGGTGTAGGGAGTAGCGTGTAGAGTGTAGCATGTAGCGTGTAGGGTGTAAAGTGTAGGGTGTAGAGTGTAGCGTGTAGCGTGTCCAGTGTCCAGCGTTCTGCCCCAGTGTCCAGCGTTCTGCCCCAGTGTCCAGCTTTCTGCCCCTGTGTCCAGCGTTCTGCCCCCGTGTCCAGCGTTCTGCCCCCGTGTCCAGCGTTCTGCCCCCGTGTCCAGCGTTCTGCCCTGGGCCCCCCCGATTGCCGCTCTCAATATAAAAAAAAAAAAAAAAACAAGTTTTACCTGACCGCGATCCTGCTCTGTCTGGTTATCGGTGGGGGTGGCCATCTTCCTGAGGCCGCGCGTGCGCAGGTGGAGCGCTCTGCTGCCTGGGGCTTCAGGAAAATGGCCGCGGGATGCCGCGCATGCGCAGATGGAGATCGCGGCGGCCATTTTTCTGAAGCCGAGATGCCAACAGGTAAATTCTGCGCCGCCGGCGACCCGCCCACCGCATTGTGCCGCCCGCCGCATTGTGCCGCCCGGGGCGGCCCGCCCCCCCCGCCCCCCCTTCCTACGCCACAGGCTGTCTGCGAGCCAGATACGGCCATCAAAAGAGCCATATCTGGCTCGCGAGCCATATGTTCCCGACCCCTGATGTAGGGTGTAAAGTGTAGGGTGTAGCGTGTAGGGTGTAGAGTGTAGCGTGTAGCGTGTAGGGTGTAGCGTGTAGGGTGTAGAGTGTAGCGTGTAGCGTATAGCGTGTAGGGTGTAGAGTGTAGCATGTAGCGTGTAGCATGTTGCGTGTAGGGTGTAGGGTGTAGAGTGTAGGGTGTAGCATGTAGGGTGTAAGGTGTAGCGTGTAGGGTGTAGAGTGTAGAGTGTAGGGTGTAGAGTGTAGAGTGTAGGGTGTAGAGTGTAGGATATAGAGTGGAGTGTAGGGTGTAGAGTGTAGAGTGTAGGGTGTAGAGTGTAGGGTGTAGGGTGTAGAGTGTAGAGTGTAGAGTGTAGGGTGTTGAGTGTAGGTTGTATAGTGCAGAGTGTAGGGTATAGAGTGTAGGATGTAGAGTGTAGAGTGTAGGGTGTAGCGTGTTGAGTGTAGGGTGTAGAGTGTAGAGTGTACCTTGTAGGGTGTAGATTGTTGGTTGTATAGTGTAGAGTGTAAGGTATAGAGTGTAGGATGTAGAGTGTAGAGTGTAGGATGAAGGGAGTAGAGTGTAGGATGTAGGGTGTAGGGTGTAGAGTGTAGGATGTAGGGTGTAGCGTATAGGGTGTAGAGTGTAGCGTGTAGGGTGTAGAGTGTAGGGTGTAGCGTGTAGGGTGTAGAGTGTAGCGTGTAGGGTGTAGAGTGTAGCGTGTAGGGTGTAGAGTGTAGCGTGTAGCGTGTAGCGTGTAGCGTGTAGATTGTAGCGTGTAGCATATAGCGTGTAGGGTGTAGGGTGTAGCGGGTAGCGTGTAGCGTGTAGAGTGTAGGGTGTAGGGTGTAGCATGTAGAGTGTAGCGTGTAGGGTGTAGAGTGTAGCGTGTAGGGTGTAACGTGTAGGGTGTAAAGTGTAGCATGTAGCGTGTAGGGTGTAGGTTTTAGAGTGTAGGGTGTTGCGTGTAGCGTGTAGGGTGTAGGGTGTACAGTGTAGAGTGTAGCGTGTAGGGTGTAGGGTGTAGGGTGTAGAATGTAGGGTGTAGCGTATAGGGTGTAGAGTGTAGCGTGTAGCGTGTAGGGTGTAGAGTGTAGGGTGTAGGGTGTAGAGTGTAGGGTGTAGCGTGTAGGGTGTAGAGTGTAGCGTGTAGGGTGTAGAGAGTAGCGTGTAGGGTGTAGAGTGTAGCGTGTAGTGTGTAGCGTGTAGGGTGTAGTGTGTAGGGTGTAGAGTGTAGCGTGTAGGGTGTAGAGTGTAGCGTGTTGCGTGTAGAGTGTAGCGTGTAGCGTCTAGGGTGTAGAGTGTAGGGTGTAGCGTGTAGGGTGTAGAGTGTAGCGTGTAGGGTGTAGAGTGCAGCGTGTAGGGTGTAGCGTGTAGCGTGTAGGGTGTAGAGTGTAGGGTGTACTGTGTAGGGTGTAGAGTATAGCGTGCAGCGTGCAGGGTGTAGGGTGTAGCGTGTAGGGTGTAGCGTGTAGCATGTAGCGTGTAGAGTGTAGCGTGTAGGGTGTAGGGTGTAGCGTGTAGCGTGTAGGGTGTAGAGTGTAGCGTGTAGGGTGTAGGATGTAGAGTGTAGGGTGTAGAGTGTAGGGTGTAGCATGTAGGGTGTATTGTGTAGCGTGTAGGGTGTAAAGTGTAGCGTGTAGCGTGTAGCATGTAGGGTGTAGGGTGTAGCGTGTAGGGTGTAGCATGTAGCGTGTAGGGTGTAGGGTGTAGAGTGTAGCGTGTAAGTGTAGAGTGAGGATGTAGAGTGTTGGGTGTAGGGTGTAGAGTAGAGTGTAGAGTGTAGGGTGTAGAGTGTAGGGTGTAGAGTGCACATTTTTCCCCATTTCCCCACTGGGTCAGAACTTCTGTTAGAATGATCAGAGGTTGAAATGTTTTGCGTTTTCCTGCTCTTTCCAATGGCCTACAAGCAAAAGTGAAGCGGTGAGCAGCAGTTTCTATTAGTATAGGAGATAACGGAAAACATTTCACATTTTTCCCCATTTCCCCATTGGGTCATAACTTCTGTTACAATGATCAGAGGTTGAAATTTTTTGCGTTTTCCTGCTCTTTCCAATGGCCTACAAGCAAGGGAGTAGAGTGTAGGATGTAGGGTGTAGGGTGTAGAGTGTAGGGTGTAGGGTGTACCGTATAGGGTGTAGAGTGTAGCGTGTAGGGTGTAGGGTGTAGAGTGTAGGGTGTAGCGTGTAGGGTGTAGAGTGTAGCGTGTAGGGTGTAGAGTGTAGCGTGTAGGGTGTAGAGTGTAGCGTGTAGCGTGTAGGGTGTAGCGTATAGGGTGTAGAGTGTAGCGTGTAGGGTGTAGGGTGTAAAGTGTAGGGTGTAGCGTGTAGGGTGTACAGTGTAGCGTGTAGCGTGTAGTGTGTAGATTGTAGCGTGTAGAGTGTACGGTGTAGCGGGTATCGTGTAGAGTGTAGCGTGTAGGGTGTAGAGTGTAGCGTGTAGGGTGTAACGTGTAGGGTGTAGAGTGTAGCATGTAGCGTGTAGGGTGTAGGGTTTAGAGTGTAGGGTGTCGCGTGTAGAGTGTAGGGTGTAGGGGGTACAGTGTAGAGTGAAGCGTGTAGGGTGTAGAGTGTAGCGTGTAGCGTGTAGGGTGTAGGGTGTAGAATGTAGGGTGTAGCGTATAGGGTGTAGAGTGTAGCGTGTAGGGTGTAGGGTGTAGAGTGTAGGGTGTAGCGTGTAGGGTGTAGAGTGTAGCGTGTAGGGTGTAGAGTGTAGAGTGTAGCGTGTAGCGTGAAGGGTGTAGAGTGTAGGGTGTAGTGTGTAGGGTGTAGAGTGTAGCGTGTAGAGTGTAGCGTGTAGAGTGTAGGGTGTAGCGTGTAGGGTGTAGAGTGTAGCGTGTAGGGTGTACGGTGTAGAGTGTAGCGTGTAGCATGTAGCGTGTAGGGTGTAGGGTGTAGAGTGTAGGGTGTGGAGTGTAGGGTGTAGCATGTAGGTTGTAGGGTGTAGCGTGTAGGGTGTAGCGTGTAGGGTGTAGCGTGTAGCGTGTAGGGTGTAGCGTGTAGCGTGTAGGGTGTAGGGTGTAGAGTGTAGCGTGTAAGGGTAGAGTGAGGATGTAGAGTGTTGGGTGTAGGGTGTAGAGTAGAGTGTAGAGTGTAGGGTGTAGAGTGTAGGGTGTAGAGTGCACATTTTTCCCCATTTGCCCACTGGGTCATAACTTCTGTTAGAATGATCAGAGGTTGAAGTGTTTTGCGTTTTCCTGCTCTTTCCAATGGCCTACAAGCATAACTGAAGCAGTGAGCAGCAGTCTCTATTAGTATAGGAGATAACAGAAAACATTTCACAATTTTCCCCATTTCCCAATTGGGTCATAACTTCTGTTACAATGATAAGAGGTTGAAATTTTTTGTGTTTTCCTGCTCTTTCCAATGGCCTACAAGCAAAAGTGAAGCGGTGAGCAGCAGTTTCTATTAGTATAGGAGATAACAGAAAACATTTCACGTTTTTCCCCATTTCCCCATTGGGTCATAACTTCTGTTACAATGATCAGAGGTTGAAATTTTTTGCGTTTTCCTGCTCTTTCCAATGGCCTACAAGCAAGGGAGTAGAGTGTAGGATGTAGGGTGTAGGGTGTAGAGTGTAGGGTGTAGGGTGTAGCGTATAGGGTGTAGAGTGTAGCGTGTAGGGTGTAGCGTGTAGGGTGTAGAGTGTAGCGTGTACGGTGTAGAGTGTAGCGTGTAGAGTGTACAGTGTAGCGTGTAGCGTGTAGGGTGTAGATTGTAGCATGTAGCGTGAAGGGTGTAGGGTGTAGCGGGTAGCGGGTAGCGTGTAGAGTGTAGGGTGTAGGGTGTAGCGTGTAGAGTGTAGCGTGTAGCGTGTAGCGTGTAGGGTGTAGAGTGTAGCGTGTAGCGTGTAGGGTGTAGGGTGTAGCGTGTAGGGTGTTGAGTGTAGGGTGTAGCGTGTAGGGTGTATCGTGTAGCGTGTGGGGTGTAGCGTGTAGCGTGTAGTGTGTAGGGTGTAGGGTGTAGAGTGTAGCGTGTAGGGTGTAGAGTGTAGCGTGTAGCGTGTAGCGTGTAGGGTGTAGGGTGTAGCATGTAGGGTGTAGCGTGTAGGGTGTAGAGTGTAGCATGTAGCGTGTAGGGTGTAAAGTGTAGGGTGTAGCGTGTAGGGTGTAGAGTGTAGCGTGTAGCGTGTAGGGTGTAGAGTATAGGGTGTAGCGTGTAGGGTGTAGGGTGTAGGGTGTAGCGTGTAGGTTGTAGAGTGTAGTGTGTAGGGTGTAGAGTGTAACGTGTAGCGTGTAGGGTGTAGGGTGTAGCGTGTAGCGTATAGCGTGTAGCGTGTAGGGTGTAGAGCGTAGCGTGTAGCGTGTAGAGTGTAGCGTGTAGATTGTAGTGTGTAGGGTGTAGCGTGTAGAGTGTAGCGTGTAGCGTGTAGCGTGTAGGGTGTAGGGTGTAAAGTGTAGCGTGTAGCGTGTAGCGTGTAGGGTGTAGAGTGTGAGGTGTAGCGTGTAGGGTGTAGAGTGTAGCGTGTAGCGTGTAGGGTGTAGGGTGTAGCGTGTAGGGTGTATCGTGTAGCGTGTAGCGTGTGGGGTGTAGCGTGTAGCGTGTAGTGTGTAGGGTGTAGGGTGTAGAGTGTAGCGTGTAGGGTGTATAGTGTAGCGTGTAGCGTGTAGGGTGTAGGGTGTAGGGTGTAGCATGTAGTGTGTAGCGTGTAGGGTGTAGAGTGTAGCATGTAGCGCGTAGGGTGTAAAGTGTAGGGTGTAGCGTGTAGGGTGTAGCGTGTAGCGTGTAGCGTGTAGAGTGTAGGGTGTAGCGTGTAGGGTGTAGAGTGTAGCGTGTAGGGTGTAGGGTGTAGAGTGTAGAGTGTAGGGTGTAGCGTGTAGGGTGTAGAGTGTAGCGTGTAGCGTGTAGCGTGTAGGGTGTAGGGTGTAGAGTGTAGCGTGTAGCGTGTAGGTTGTAGCGTGTAGGGTGTAGAGTGTAGCGTGTAGGATGTAGGGTGTAGCGTGTAGGGTGTAGCGTGTAGCGTGTAGGGTGTAGCGTGTAGCGTGTAGAGTGTAGGGTGTAGCGTGTAGGGTGTAGAGTGTAGCGTGTAGGGTGTAGGGTGTAGAGTGTAGGGTGTATCGTGTAGGGTGTAGAGTGTAGCGTGTAGCGTGTATAGTGTAGGGTGTAGCGTGTAGGGTGTAGAGTGTAGCGTGTAGCGTGTAGGGTGTAGCGTGTAGCGTGTAGGGTGTAGGGTGTAGAGTGTAGGGTGTAGCGTGTAGCGTGTAGGGTGTAGCGTGTAGGGTGTAGAGTGTAGCGTGTAGGGTGTAGCGTGTAGGGTGTATCGTGTAGCGTGTGGGGTGTAGCGTGTGGGGTGTAGCGTGTAGCGTGTAGTGTGTAGGGTGTAGGGTGTAGAGTGTAGCGTGTAGGGTGTAGAGTGTAGCGTGTAGCGTGTAGGGTGTAGGGTGTAGGGTGTAGCATGTAGGGTGTAGCGTGCAGGGTGTAGAGTGTAGCATGTAGCGTGTAGGGTGTAAAGTGTAGGGTGTAGCGTGTAGGGTGTACAGTGTAGCGTGTAGCGTGTAGGGTGTAGAGTGTAGGGTGTAGCGTGTAGGGTGTAGGGTGTAGGGTGTAGCGTGTAGGTTGTAGAGTGTAGCGTGTAGGGTGTAGAGTGTAACGTGTAGCGTGTAGGGTGTAGGGTGTAGCGTGTAGCGTATAGCGTGTAGCATGTAGGGTGTAGAGCGTAGCGTGTAGCGTGTAGAGTGTAGCGTGTAGATTGTAGCGTGTAGGGTGTAGCGTGTAGAGTGTAGCGTGTAGCGTGTAGGGTGTAGGGTGTAGAGTGTAGCGTGTAGCGTGTAGCGTGTAGGGTGTAGGGTGTAGAGTGTAGGGTGTAGCGTGTAGGGTGTAGAGTGTAGCGTGTAGCGTGTAGGGTGTAGGGTGTAGCGTGTAGGGTGTATCGTGTAGCGTGTAGCGTGTGGGGTGTAGCGTGTAGCGTGTAGTGTGTAGTGTGTAGGGTGTAGAGTGTAGCGTGTAGGGTGTAGAGTGTAGCGTGTAGCGTGTAGGGTGTAGGGTGTAGGGTGTAGCATGTAGTGTGTAGCGTGTAGGGTGTAGAGTGTAGCATGTAGCGCGTAGGGTGTAAAGTGTAGGGTGTAGCGTGTAGGGTGTAGCGTGTAGCGTGTAGAGTGTAGGGTGTAGCGTGTAGGGTGTAGAGTGTAGCGTGTAGGGTGTAGGGTGTAGAGTGTAGAGTGTAGGGTGTAGCGTGTAGGGTGTAGAGTGTAGCATGTAGCGTGTAGCGTGTAGGGTGTAGGGTGTAGAGTGTAGCGTGTAGCGTGTAGGTTGTAGCGTGTAGGGTGTAGAGTGTAGCGTGTAGCGTGTAGGATGTAGGGTGTAGCGTGTAGGGTGTAGCGTGTAGCGTGTAGGGTGTAAAGTGTAGCGTGTAGCGTGTAGAGTGTAGGGTGTAGCGTGTAGGGTGTAGAGTGTAGCGTGTAGGGTGTAGGGTGTGGAGTGTAGGGTGTATCATGTAGGGTGTAGAGTGTAGCGTGTAGCGTGTATAGTGTAGGGTGTAGCGTGTAGGGTGTAGAGTGTAGCGTGTAGCGTGTAGGGTGTAGAGTGTAGCGTGTAGGGTGTAGGGTGTGGAGTGTAGTGTGTAGGGTGTAGCGTGTAGCGTGTAGAGTGTAGGGTGTAGGGTGTAGCGTGTAGGGTGTAGAGTGTAGCATGTAGCGTGTAGCGTGTAGGGTGTAGGGTGTAGAGTGTAGCGTGTAGGGTGTAGAGTGCAGAGTGTAGCGTGTAGGGTGTAGAGTGTAGCGTGTAGGGTGTAGGGTGTAGCGTGTAGGGTGTAGAGTGTAGGGTGTAGCGTGTAGGGTGTAGAGTGTAGCGTGTAGGGTGTAGGGTGTAGAGAGTAGCGTGTAGGGTGTAGCGTGTAGCGTGTAACGTGTAGGGTGTAGAGTGTAGGTTGTAGCGTGTAGGGTGTAGAGTGTAACGTGTAGCGTGTAGGGTGTAGGGTGTAGCGTGTAGGGTGTAGAGTGTAGCGTGTAGGGTGTAGTGTGTAGGTTGTAGAGTGTAGCGTGTAGGGTGTAGAGTGTAACGTGTAGCGTGTAGGGTGTAGGGTGTAGCGTGTAGCGCATATCGTGTAGCGTGTAGGGTGTAGAGCGTAGCGTGTAGCGTGTAGAGTGTAGCGTGTAGATTGTAGGGTGTAGGGTGTAGGGTGTAGCGTGTAGAGTGTAGCGTGTAGCGTGTAGCGTGTAGGGTGTAGAGTGTAGCGTGTAGCGTGTAGGGTGTAGGGTGTAGCGTGTAGCGTATAGCGTGTAGCATGTAGGGTGTAGAGCGTAGCGTGTAGCGTGTAGAGTGTAGCGTGTAGATTGTAGCGTGTAGGGTGTAGCGTGTAGCGTGTAGGGTGTAGGGTGTAGAGTGTAGCGTGTAGCGTGTGGGGTGTAGGGTGTAGAGTGTAGGGTGTAGCGTGTCGGGTGTAGAGTGTAGGGTGTATTGTGTAGGGTGTAGAGTGTAGCGTGTAGAGTGTATAGTGTAGGGTGTAGCGTGTAGGGTGTAGAGTGTAGCGTGTAGCGTGTAGGGTGTAGAGTGTAGCGTGTAGGGTGTAGGGTGTGGAGTGTAGTGTGTAGGGTGTAGCGTGTAGCGTGTAGAGTGTAGGGTGTAGGGTGTAGCGTGTAGGGTGTAGAGTGTAGCATGTAGCGTGTAGCGTGTAGGGTGTAGGGTGTAGAGTGTAGCGTGTAGGGTGCAGAGTGTAGCGTGTAGGGTGTAGAGTGTAGCGTGTAGGGTGTAGGGTGTAGCGTGTAGGGTGTAGAGTGTAGGGTGTAGCGTGTAGGGTGTAGAGTGTAGCGTGTAGGGTGTAGAGAGTAGCGTGTAGGGTGTAGCGTGTAGCGTGTAACGTGTAGGGTGTAGAGTGTAGGTTGTAGCGTGTAGGGTGTAGAGTGTAACGTGTAGCGTGTAGGGTGTAGGGTGTAGCGTGTAGCGTGTAGGGTGTAGAGTGTAGCGTGTAGGGTGTAGCGTGTAGGTTGTAGAGTGTAGCGTGTAGGGTGTAGAGTGTAACGTGTAGCGTGTAGGGTGTAGGGTGTAGCGTGTAGCGCATATCGTGTAGCGTGTAGGGTGTAGAGCGTAGCGTGTAGCGTGTAGAGTGTAGCGTGTAGATTGTAGGGTGTAGGGTGTAGCGTGTAGAGTGTAGCGTGTAGCGTGTAGCGTGTAGGGTGTAGGGTGTAGAGTGTAGCGTGTAGGGTGTAGCGTGTAGATTGTAGGGTGTAGGGTGTAGCGTGTAGAGTGTAGCGTGTAGCGTGTAGCGTGTAGGGTGTAGGGTGTAGGGTGTAGAGTGTAGCGTGTAGCGTGTAGGGTGTAGGGTGTAGAGTGTAGGGTGTAGCGTGTAGCGTGTAGGGTGTAGCGTGTAGGGTGTAGAGTGTAGCGTGTAGGGTGTAGGGTGTAGGGTGTATCGTGTAGCGTGTGGGGTGTAGCGTGTGGGGTGTAGCGTGTAGTGTGTAGGGTGTAGGGTGTAGAGTGTAGCGTGTAGGGTGTAGAGTGTAGCGTGTAGCGTGTAGGGTGTAGGGTGTAGGGTGTAGCGTGTAGGGTGTAGAGTGTAGCATGTAGCGTGTAGGGTGTAAAGTGTAGGGTGTAGCGTGTAGGGTGTACAGTGTAGGGTGTAGAGTGTAGGGTGTAGCGTGTAGGGTGTAGGGTGTAGGGTGTAGCGTGTAGGTTGTAGAGTGTAGCGTGTAGGGTGTAGAGTGTAACGTGTAGCGTGTAGGGTGTAGGGTGTAGCGTGTAGCGTATAGCGTGTAGCATGTAGGATGTAGAGCGTAGCGTGTAGCGTGTAGAGTGTAGCATGTAGATTGTAGCGTGTAGGGTGTAGCGTGTAGAGTGTAGCGTGTAGCGTGTAGGGTGTAGGGTGTAGAGTGTAGCGTGTAGCGTGTAGCGTGTAGGGTGTAGGGTGTAGAGTGTAGGGTGTAGCGTGTAGGGTGTAGAGTGTAGCGTGTAGCGTGTAGGGTGTAGGGTGTAGCGTGTAGGGTGTATCGTGTAGCGTGTGGGGTGTAGCGTGTAGCGTGTAGTGTGTAGGGTGTAGGGTGTAGAGTGTAGCGTGTAGGGTGTAGAGTGTAGCGTGTAGCGTGTAGGGTGTAGGGTGCTAGGGTGTAGCATGTAGTGTGTAGCGTGTAGGGTGTAGAGTGTAGCATGTAGCGCGTAGGGTGTAAAGTGTAGGGTGTAGCGTGTAGGGTGTAGAGTGTAGCGTGTAGGGTGTAGAGTGTAGCGTGTAGCGTGTTGGGTGTAGCGTGTAGGGTGTAGCGTGTAGCGTGTAGGGTGTAGCGTGTAGGGTGTACGGTGTAGAGTGTAGGGTGTAGAGTGTAGCGTGTAGGGTGTAGGGTTTAGAGTGTAGGGTGTAGCATGTAGGGTGTAGGGAGTAGCGTGTAGAGTGTAGCATGTAGCGTGTAGGGTGTAAAGTGTAGGGTGTAGAGTGTAGCGTGTAGCGTGTCCAGTGTCCAGCGTTCTGCCCCAGTGTCCAGCGTTCTGCCCCAGTGTCCAGCTTTCTGCCCCTGTGTCCAGCGTTCTGCCCCCGTGTCCAGCGTTCTGCCCCCGTGTCCAGCGTTCTGCCCCCGTGTCCAGCGTTCTGCCCTGGGCCCCCCCGATTGCCGCTCTCAATATAAAAAAAAAAAAAAAACAAGTTTTACCTGACCGCGATCCTGCTCTGTCTGGTTATCGGTGGGGGTGGCCATCTTCCTGAGGCCGCGCGTGCGCAGGTGGAGCGCTCTGCTGCCTGGGGCTTCAGGAAAATGGCCGCGGGATGCCGCGCATGCGCAGATGGAGATCGCGGCGGCCATTTTTCTGAAGCCGAGATGCCAACAGGTAAATTCTGCGCCGCCGGCGACCCGCCCACCGCATTGTGCCGCCCGCCGCATTGTGCCGCCCGGGGCGGCCCGCCCCCCCCGCCCCCCCTTCCTACGCCACAGGCTGTCTGCGAGCCAGATACGGCCATCAAAAGAGCCATATCTGGCTCGCGAGCCATATGTTCCCGACCCCTGATGTAGGGTGTAAAGTGTAGGGTGTAGCGTGTAGGGTGTAGAGTGTAGCGTGTAGCGTGTAGGGTGTAGCGTGTAGGGTGTAGAGTGTAGCGTGTAGCGTATAGCGTGTAGGGTGTAGAGTGTAGCATGTAGCGTGTAGCATGTTGCGTGTAGGGTGTAGGGTGTAGAGTGTAGGGTGTAGCATGTAGGGTGTAAGGTGTAGCGTGTAGGGTGTAGAGTGTAGAGTGTAGGGTGTAGAGTGTAGAGTGTAGGGTGTAGAGTGTAGGATATAGAGTGGAGTGTAGGGTGTAGAGTGTAGAGTGTAGGGTGTAGAGTGTAGGGTGTAGGGTGTAGAGTGTAGAGTGTAGAGTGTAGGGTGTTGAGTGTAGGTTGTATAGTGCAGAGTGTAGGGTATAGAGTGTAGGATGTAGAGTGTAGAGTGTAGGGTGTAGCGTGTTGAGTGTAGGGTGTAGAGTGTAGAGTGTACCTTGTAGGGTGTAGATTGTTGGTTGTATAGTGTAGAGTGTAAGGTATAGAGTGTAGGATGTAGAGTGTAGAGTGTAGGATGAAGGGAGTAGAGTGTAGGATGTAGGGTGTAGGGTGTAGAGTGTAGGATGTAGGGTGTAGCGTATAGGGTGTAGAGTGTAGCGTGTAGGGTGTAGAGTGTAGGGTGTAGCGTGTAGGGTGTAGAGTGTAGCGTGTAGGGTGTAGAGTGTAGCGTGTAGGGTGTAGAGTGTAGCGTGTAGCGTGTAGCGTGTAGCGTGTAGATTGTAGCGTGTAGCATATAGCGTGTAGGGTGTAGGGTGTAGCGGGTAGCGTGTAGCGTGTAGAGTGTAGGGTGTAGGGTGTAGCATGTAGAGTGTAGCGTGTAGGGTGTAGAGTGTAGCGTGTAGGGTGTAACGTGTAGGGTGTAGAGTGTAGCATGTAGCGTGTAGGGTGTAGGTTTTAGAGTGTAGGGTGTTGCGTGTAGCGTGTAGGGTGTAGGGTGTACAGTGTAGAGTGTAGCGTGTAGGGTGTAGGGTGTAGGGTGTAGAATGTAGGGTGTAGCGTATAGGGTGTAGAGTGTAGCGTGTAGCGTGTAGGGTGTAGAGTGTAGGGTGTAGGGTGTAGAGTGTAGGGTGTAGCGTGTAGGGTGTAGAGTGTAGCGTGTAGGGTGTAGAGAGTAGCGTGTAGGGTGTAGAGTGTAGCGTGTAGTGTGTAGCGTGTAGGGTGTAGTGTGTAGGGTGTAGAGTGTAGCGTGTAGGGTGTAGAGTGTAGCGTGTTGCGTGTAGAGTGTAGCGTGTAGCGTCTAGGGTGTAGAGTGTAGGGTGTAGCGTGTAGGGTGTAGAGTGTAGCGTGTAGGGTGTAGAGTGCAGCGTGTAGGGTGTAGTGTGTAGCGTGTAGGGTGTAGAGTGTAGGGTGTACTGTGTAGGGTGTAGAGTATAGCGTGCAGCGTGCAGGGTGTAGGGTGTAGCGTGTAGGGTGTAGCGTGTAGCATGTAGCGTGTAGAGTGTAGCGTGTAGGGTGTAGGGTGTAGCGTGTAGCGTGTAGGGTGTAGAGTGTAGCGTGTAGGGTGTAGGATGTAGAGTGTAGGGTGTAGAGTGTAGGGTGTAGCATGTAGGGTGTATTGTGTAGCGTGTAGGGTGTAAAGTGTAGCGTGTAGCGTGTAGCATGTAGGGTGTAGGGTGTAGCGTGTAGCGTGTAGGGTGTAGCATGTAGCGTGTAGGGTGTAGGGTGTAGAGTGTAGCGTGTAAGTGTAGAGTGAGGATGTAGAGTGTTGGGTGTAGGGTGTAGAGTAGAGTGTAGAGTGTAGGGTGTAGAGTGTAGGGTGTAGAGTGCACATTTTTCCCCATTTCCCCACTGGGTCAGAACTTCTGTTAGAATGATCAGAGGTTGAAATGTTTTGCGTTTTCCTGCTCTTTCCAATGGCCTACAAGCATAAGTGAAGCAGTGAGCAGCAGTCTCTATTAGTATAGGAGAAAACAGAAAACATTTCACAATTTTCCCCATTTCCCAATTGGGTCATAACTTCTGTTACAATGATAAGAGGTTGAAATTTTTCGCGTTTTCCTGCTCTTTCCAATGGCCTACAAGCAAAAGTGAAGCGGTGAGCAGCAGTTTCTATTAGTATAGGAGATAACGGAAAACATTTCACATTTTTCCCCATTTCCCCATTGGGTCATAACTTCTGTTACAATGATCAGAGGTTGAAATTTTTTGCGTTTTCATGCTCTTTCCAATGGCCTACAAGCAAGGGAGTAGAGTGTAGGATGTAGGGTGTAGGGTGTAGAGTGTAGGGTGTAGGGTGTACCGTATAGGGTGTAGAGTGTAGCGTGTAGGGTGTAGGGTGTAGAGTGTAGGGTGTAGCGTGTAGGGTGTAGAGTGTAGCGTGTAGGGTGTAGAGTGTAGCGTGTAGGGTGTAGAGTGTAGCGTGTAGCGTGTAGGGTGTAGATTGTAGCGTGTAGCGTGTAGGGTGTAGGGTGTATCGGGTAGCGTGTATAGTGTAGGGTGTAGGGTGTAGAGTGTAGCGTGTAGGGTATAGAGTGTAGCGTATAGGGTGTAGAGTGTAGCGTGTAGCGTGTAGGGTGTAGGGTGCTAGGG
This sequence comes from Ranitomeya variabilis, assembly GCF_051348905.1. NCBI lineage: Eukaryota > Metazoa > Chordata > Amphibia > Anura > Dendrobatidae > Ranitomeya > Ranitomeya variabilis. The sequence goes on from NC_135233.1 coordinate 537,602,286, forward strand.
TGTAGCATGTAGTGTGTAGCGTGTAGGGTGTAGAGTGTAGCATGTAGCGCGTAGGGTGTAAAGTGTAGGGTGTAGCGTGTAGGGTGTAGAGTGTAGCGTGTAGGGTGTAGAGTGTAGCGTGTAGCGTGTAGGGTGTAGCGTGTAGGGTGTAGCGTGTAGCGTGTAGGGTGTAGCGTGTAGGGTGTACGGTGTAGAGTGTAGGGTGTAGAGTGTAGCGTGTAGGGTGTAGGGTTTAGAGTGTAGGGTGTAGCATGTAGGGTGTAGGGAGTAGCGTGTAGAGTGTAGCATGTAGCGTGTAGGGTGTAAAGTGTAGGGTGTAGAGTGTAGCGTGTAGCGTGTCCAGTGTCCAGCGTTCTGCCCCAGTGTCCAGCGTTCTGCCCCAGTGTCCAGCTTTCTGCCCCTGTGTCCAGCGTTCTGCCCCCGTGTCCAGCGTTCTGCCCCCGTGTCCAGCGTTCTGCCCCCGTGTCCAGCGTTCTGCCCTGGGCCCCCCCGATTGCCGCTCTCAATATAAAAAAAAAAAAAAAACAAGTTTTACCTGACCGCGATCCTGCTCTGTCTGGTTATCGGTGGGGGTGGCCATCTTCCTGAGGCCGCGCGTGCGCAGGTGGAGCGCTCTGCTGCCTGGGGCTTCAGGAAAATGGCCGCGGGATGCCGCGCATGCGCAGATGGAGATCGCGGCGGCCATTTTTCTGAAGCCGAGATGCCAACAGGTAAATTCTGCGCCGCCGGCGACCCGCCCACCGCATTGTGCCGCCCGCCGCATTGTGCCGCCCGGGGCGGCCCGCCCCCCCCGCCCCCCCTTCCTACGCCACAGGCTGTCTGCGAGCCAGATACGGCCATCAAAAGAGCCATATCTGGCTCGCGAGCCATATGTTCCCGACCCCTGATGTAGGGTGTAAAGTGTAGGGTGTAGCGTGTAGGGTGTAGAGTGTAGCGTGTAGCGTGTAGGGTGTAGCGTGTAGGGTGTAGAGTGTAGCGTGTAGCGTATAGCGTGTAGGGTGTAGAGTGTAGCATGTAGCGTGTAGCATGTTGCGTGTAGGGTGTAGGGTGTAGAGTGTAGGGTGTAGCATGTAGGGTGTAAGGTGTAGCGTGTAGGGTGTAGAGTGTAGAGTGTAGGGTGTAGAGTGTAGAGTGTAGGGTGTAGAGTGTAGGATATAGAGTGGAGTGTAGGGTGTAGAGTGTAGAGTGTAGGGTGTAGAGTGTAGGGTGTAGGGTGTAGAGTGTAGAGTGTAGAGTGTAGGGTGTTGAGTGTAGGTTGTATAGTGCAGAGTGTAGGGTATAGAGTGTAGGATGTAGAGTGTAGAGTGTAGGGTGTAGCGTGTTGAGTGTAGGGTGTAGAGTGTAGAGTGTACCTTGTAGGGTGTAGATTGTTGGTTGTATAGTGTAGAGTGTAAGGTATAGAGTGTAGGATGTAGAGTGTAGAGTGTAGGATGAAGGGAGTAGAGTGTAGGATGTAGGGTGTAGGGTGTAGAGTGTAGGATGTAGGGTGTAGCGTATAGGGTGTAGAGTGTAGCGTGTAGGGTGTAGAGTGTAGGGTGTAGCGTGTAGGGTGTAGAGTGTAGCGTGTAGGGTGTAGAGTGTAGCGTGTAGGGTGTAGAGTGTAGCGTGTAGCGTGTAGCGTGTAGCGTGTAGATTGTAGCGTGTAGCATATAGCGTGTAGGGTGTAGGGTGTAGCGGGTAGCGTGTAGCGTGTAGAGTGTAGGGTGTAGGGTGTAGCATGTAGAGTGTAGCGTGTAGGGTGTAGAGTGTAGCGTGTAGGGTGTAACGTGTAGGGTGTAGAGTGTAGCATGTAGCGTGTAGGGTGTAGGTTTTAGAGTGTAGGGTGTTGCGTGTAGCGTGTAGGGTGTAGGGTGTACAGTGTAGAGTGTAGCGTGTAGGGTGTAGGGTGTAGGGTGTAGAATGTAGGGTGTAGCGTATAGGGTGTAGAGTGTAGCGTGTAGCGTGTAGGGTGTAGAGTGTAGGGTGTAGGGTGTAGAGTGTAGGGTGTAGCGTGTAGGGTGTAGAGTGTAGCGTGTAGGGTGTAGAGAGTAGCGTGTAGGGTGTAGAGTGTAGCGTGTAGTGTGTAGCGTGTAGGGTGTAGTGTGTAGGGTGTAGAGTGTAGCGTGTAGGGTGTAGAGTGTAGCGTGTTGCGTGTAGAGTGTAGCGTGTAGCGTCTAGGGTGTAGAGTGTAGGGTGTAGCGTGTAGGGTGTAGAGTGTAGCGTGTAGGGTGTAGAGTGCAGCGTGTAGGGTGTAGTGTGTAGCGTGTAGGGTGTAGAGTGTAGGGTGTACTGTGTAGGGTGTAGAGTATAGCGTGCAGCGTGCAGGGTGTAGGGTGTAGCGTGTAGGGTGTAGCGTGTAGCATGTAGCGTGTAGAGTGTAGCGTGTAGGGTGTAGGGTGTAGCGTGTAGCGTGTAGGGTGTAGAGTGTAGCGTGTAGGGTGTAGGATGTAGAGTGTAGGGTGTAGAGTGTAGGGTGTAGCATGTAGGGTGTATTGTGTAGCGTGTAGGGTGTAAAGTGTAGCGTGTAGCGTGTAGCATGTAGGGTGTAGGGTGTAGCGTGTAGCGTGTAGGGTGTAGCATGTAGCGTGTAGGGTGTAGGGTGTAGAGTGTAGCGTGTAAGTGTAGAGTGAGGATGTAGAGTGTTGGGTGTAGGGTGTAGAGTAGAGTGTAGAGTGTAGGGTGTAGAGTGTAGGGTGTAGAGTGCACATTTTTCCCCATTTCCCCACTGGGTCAGAACTTCTGTTAGAATGATCAGAGGTTGAAATGTTTTGCGTTTTCCTGCTCTTTCCAATGGCCTACAAGCATAAGTGAAGCAGTGAGCAGCAGTCTCTATTAGTATAGGAGAAAACAGAAAACATTTCACAATTTTCCCCATTTCCCAATTGGGTCATAACTTCTGTTACAATGATAAGAGGTTGAAATTTTTCGCGTTTTCCTGCTCTTTCCAATGGCCTACAAGCAAAAGTGAAGCGGTGAGCAGCAGTTTCTATTAGTATAGGAGATAACGGAAAACATTTCACATTTTTCCCCATTTCCCCATTGGGTCATAACTTCTGTTACAATGATCAGAGGTTGAAATTTTTTGCGTTTTCATGCTCTTTCCAATGGCCTACAAGCAAGGGAGTAGAGTGTAGGATGTAGGGTGTAGGGTGTAGAGTGTAGGGTGTAGGGTGTACCGTATAGGGTGTAGAGTGTAGCGTGTAGGGTGTAGGGTGTAGAGTGTAGGGTGTAGCGTGTAGGGTGTAGAGTGTAGCGTGTAGGGTGTAGAGTGTAGCGTGTAGGGTGTAGAGTGTAGCGTGTAGCGTGTAGGGTGTAGATTGTAGCGTGTAGCGTGTAGGGTGTAGGGTGTATCGGGTAGCGTGTATAGTGTAGGGTGTAGGGTGTAGAGTGTAGCGTGTAGGGTATAGAGTGTAGCGTATAGGGTGTAGAGTGTAGCGTGTAGGGTGTAGGGTGTAAAGTGTAGGGTGTAGCGTGTAGGGTGTACAGTGTAGCGTGTAGCGTGTAGAGTGTAGCGTGTAGGGTGTAACGTGTAGGGTGTAGAGTGTAGCATGTAGCGTGTAGGGTGTAGGGTTTAGAGTGTAGGGTGTCGCGTGTAGAGTGTAGGGTGTAGGGGGTACAGTGTAGAGTGAAGCGTGTAGGGTGTAGAGTGTAGCGTGTAGCGTGTAGGGTGTAGGGTGTAGAATGTAGGGTGTAGCGTATAGGGTGTAGAGTGTAGCGTGTAGGGTGTAGAGTGTAGAGTGTAGCGTGTAGCGTGAAGGGTGTAGAGTGTAGGGTGTAGTGTGTAGGGTGTAGAGTGTAGCGTGTAGAGTGTAGCGTGTAGAGTGTAGGGTGTAGCGTGTAGGGTGTAGAGTGTAGCGTGTAGGGTGTACGGTGTAGAGTGTAGCGTGTAGCATGTAGCGTGTAGGGTGTAGGGTGTAGAGTGTAGGGTGTGGAGTGTAGGGTGTAGCATGTAGGTTGTAGGGTGTAGCGTGTAGGGTGTAGCGTGTAGGGTGTAGCGTGTAGCGTGTAGGGTGTAGCGTGTAGCGTGTAGGGTGTAGGGTGTAGAGTGTAGCGTGTAAGGGTAGAGTGAGGATGTAGAGTGTTGGGTGTAGGGTGTAGAGTAGAGTGTAGAGTGTAGGGTGTAGAGTGTAGGGTGTAGAGTGCACATTTTTCCCCATTTGCCCACTGGGTCATAACTTCTGTTAGAATGATCAGAGGTTGAAGTGTTTTGCGTTTTCCTGCTCTTTCCAATGGCCTACAAGCATAACTGAAGCAGTGAGCAGCAGTCTCTATTAGTATAGGAGATAACAGAAAACATTTCACAATTTTCCCCATTTCCCAATTGGGTCATAACTTCTGTTACAATGATAAGAGGTTGAAATTTTTTGTGTTTTCCTGCTCTTTCCAATGGCCTACAAGCAAAAGTGAAGCGGTGAGCAGCAGTTTCTATTAGTATAGGAGATAACAGAAAACATTTCACGTTTTTCCCCATTTCCCCATTGGGTCATAACTTCTGTTACAATGATCAGAGGTTGAAATTTTTTGCGTTTTCCTGCTCTTTCCAATGGCCTACAAGCAAGGGAGTAGAGTGTAGGATGTAGGGTGTAGGGTGTAGAGTGTAGGGTGTAGGGTGTAGCGTATAGGGTGTAGAGTGTAGCGTGTAGGGTGTAGGGTGTAGCGTGTAGGGTGTAGAGTGTAGCGTGTACGGTGTAGAGTGTAGCGTGTAGAGTGTACAGTGTAGCGTGTAGCGTGTAGGGTGTAGATTGTAGCATGTAGCGTGAAGGGTGTAGGGTGTAGCGGGTAGCGGGTAGCGTGTAGAGTGTAGGGTGTAGGGTGTAGCGTGTAGAGTGTAGCGTGTAGCGTGTAGCGTGTAGGGTGTAGAGTGTAGCGTGTAGCGTGTAGGGTGTAGCGTGTAGGGTGTTGAGTGTAGCGTGTAGGGTGTAGCGTGTAGGGTGTATCGTGTAGCGTGTGGGGTGTAGCGTGTAGCGTGTAGTGTGTAGGGTGTAGGGTGTAGAGTGTAGCGTGTAGGGTGTAGAGTGTAGCGTGTAGCGTGTAGCGTGTAGGGTGTAGGGTGTAGCATGTAGGGTGTAGCGTGTAGGGTGTAGAGTGTAGCATGTAGCGTGTAGGGTGTAAAGTGTAGGGTGTAGCGTGTAGGGTGTAGAGTGTAGCGTGTAGCGTGTAGGGTGTAGAGTATAGGGTGTAGCGTGTAGGGTGTAGGGTGTAGGGTGTAGCGTGTAGGTTGTAGAGTGTAGTGTGTAGGGTGTAGAGTGTAACGTGTAGCGTGTAGGGTGTAGGGTGTAGCGTGTAGCGTATAGCGTGTAGCGTGTAGGGTGTAGAGCGTAGCGTGTAGCGTGTAGAGTGTAGCGTGTAGATTGTAGTGTGTAGGGTGTAGCGTGTAGAGTGTAGCGTGTAGCGTGTAGCGTGTAGGGTGTAGGGTGTAGAGTGTAGCGTGTAGCGTGTAGCGTGTAGGGTGTAGAGTGTGAGGTGTAGCGTGTAGGGTGTAGAGTGTAGCGTGTAGCGTGTAGGGTGTAGGGTGTAGCGTGTAGGGTGTATCGTGTAGCGTGTAGCGTGTGGGGTGTAGCGTGTAGCGTGTAGTGTGTAGGGTGTAGGGTGTAGAGTGTAGCGTGTAGGGTGTATAGTGTAGCGTGTAGCGTGTAGGGTGTAGGGTGTAGGGTGTAGCATGTAGTGTGTAGCGTGTAGGGTGTAGAGTGTAGCATGTAGCGCGTAGGGTGTAAAGTGTAGGGTGTAGCGTGTAGGGTGTAGCGTGTAGCGTGTAGCGTGTAGAGTGTAGGGTGTAGCGTGTAGGGTGTAGAGTGTAGCGTGTAGGGTGTAGGGTGTAGAGTGTAGAGTGTAGGGTGTAGCGTGTAGGGTGTAGAGTGTAGCGTGTAGCGTGTAGCGTGTAGGGTGTAGGGTGTAGAGTGTAGCGTGTAGCGTGTAGGTTGTAGCGTGTAGGGTGTAGAGTGTAGCGTGTAGGATGTAGGGTGTAGCGTGTAGGGTGTAGCGTGTAGCGTGTAGGGTGTAGCGTGTAGCGTGTAGAGTGTAGGGTGTAGCGTGTAGGGTGTAGAGTGTAGCGTGTAGGGTGTAGGGTGTAGAGTGTAGGGTGTATCGTGTAGGGTGTAGAGTGTAGCGTGTAGCGTGTATAGTGTAGGGTGTAGCGTGTAGGGTGTAGAGTGTAGCGTGTAGCGTGTAGGGTGTAGCGTGTAGCGTGTAGGGTGTAGGGTGTAGAGTGTAGGGTGTAGCGTGTAGCGTGTAGGGTGTAGCGTGTAGGGTGTAGAGTGTAGCGTGTAGGGTGTAGCGTGTAGGGTGTATCGTGTAGCGTGTGGGGTGTAGCGTGTGGGGTGTAGCGTGTAGCGTGTAGTGTGTAGGGTGTAGGGTGTAGAGTGTAGCGTGTAGGGTGTAGAGTGTAGCGTGTAGCGTGTAGGGTGTAGGGTGTAGGGTGTAGCATGTAGGGTGTAGCGTGTAGGGTGTAGAGTGTAGCATGTAGCGTGTAGGGTGTAAAGTGTAGGGTGTAGCGTGTAGGGTGTACAGTGTAGCGTGTAGCGTGTAGGGTGTAGAGTGTAGGGTGTAGGGTGTAGGGTGTAGGGTGTAGGGTGTAGCGTGTAGGTTGTAGAGTGTAGCGTGTAGGGTGTAGAGTGTAACGTGTAGCGTGTAGGGTGTAGGGTGTAGCGTGTAGCGTATAGCGTGTAGCATGTAGGGTGTAGAGCGTAGCGTGTAGCGTGTAGAGTGTAGCGTGTAGATTGTAGCGTGTAGGGTGTAGCGTGTAGAGTGTAGCGTGTAGGGTGTAGGGTGTAGAGTGTAGCGTGTAGCGTGTAGCGTGTAGGGTGTAGGGTGTAGAGTGTAGGGTGTAGCGTGTAGGGTGTAGAGTGTAGCGTGTAGCATGTAGGGTGTAGGGTGTAGCGTGTAGGGTGTATCGTGTAGCGTGTAGCGTGTGGGGTGTAGCGTGTAGCGTGTAGTGTGTAGTGTGTAGGGTGTAGAGTGTAGCGTGTAGGGTGTAGAGTGTAGCGTGTAGCGTGTAGGGTGTAGGGTGTAGGGTGTAGCATGTAGTGTGTAGCGTGTAGGGTGTAGAGTGTAGCATGTAGCGCGTAGGGTGTAAAGTGTAGGGTGTAGCGTGTAGGGTGTAGCGTGTAGCGTGTAGAGTGTAGGGTGTAGCGTGTAGGGTGTAGAGTGTAGCGTGTAGGGTGTAGGGTGTAGAGTGTAGAGTGTAGGGTGTAGCGTGTAGGGTGTAGAGTGTAGCATGTAGCGTGTAGCGTGTAGGGTGTAGGGTGTAGAGTGTAGCGTGTAGCGTGTAGGTTGTAGCGTGTAGGGTGTAGAGTGTAGCGTGTAGCGTGTAGGATGTAGGGTGTAGCGTGTAGGGTGTAGCGTGTAGCGTGTAGGGTGTAAAGTGTAGCGTGTAGCGTGTAGAGTGTAGGGTGTAGCGTGTAGGGTGTAGAGTGTAGCGTGTAGGGTGTAGGGTGTGGAGTGTAGGGTGTATCATGTAGGGTGTAGAGTGTAGCGTGTAGCGTGTATAGTGTAGGGTGTAGCGTGTAGGGTGTAGAGTGTAGCGTGTAGCGTGTAGGGTGTAGAGTGTAGCGTGTAGGGTGTAGGGTGTGGAGTGTAGTGTGTAGGGTGTAGCGTGTAGCGTGTAGAGTGTAGGGTGTAGGGTGTAGCGTGTAGGGTGTAGAGTGTAGCATGTAGCGTGTAGCGTGTAGGGTGTAGGGTGTAGAGTGTAGCGTGTAGGGTGTAGAGTGCAGAGTGTAGCGTGTAGGGTGTAGAGTGTAGCGTGTAGGGTGTAGGGTGTAGCGTGTAGGGTGTAGAGTGTAGGGTGTAGCGTGTAGGGTGTAGAGTGTAGCGTGTAGGGTGTAGGGTGTAGAGAGTAGCGTGTAGGGTGTAGCGTGTAGCGTGTAACGTGTAGGGTGTAGAGTGTAGGTTGTAGCGTGTAGGGTGTAGAGTGTAACGTGTAGCGTGTAGGGTGTAGGGTGTAGCGTGTAGGGTGTAGAGTGTAGCGTGTAGGGTGTAGTGTGTAGGTTGTAGAGTGTAGCGTGTAGGGTGTAGAGTGTAACGTGTAGCGTGTAGGGTGTAGGGTGTAGCGTGTAGCGCATATCGTGTAGCGTGTAGGGTGTAGAGCGTAGCGTGTAGCGTGTAGAGTGTAGCGTGTAGATTGTAGGGTGTAGGGTGTAGGGTGTAGCGTGTAGAGTGTAGCGTGTAGCGTGTAGCGTGTAGGGTGTAGAGTGTAGCGTGTAGCGTGTAGGGTGTAGGGTGTAGAGTGTAGGGTGTAGCGTGTAGCGTGTAGGGTGTAGCGTGTAGGGTGTAGAGTGTAGCGTGTAGGGTGTAGGGTGTAGCGCGTAGGGTGTATCGTGTAGCGTGTGGGGTGTAGCGTGTGGGGTGTAGCGTGTAGCGTGTAGTGTGTAGGGTGTAGGGTGTAGAGTGTAGCGTGTAGGGTGTAGAGTGTAGCGTGTAGCGTGTAGGGTGTAGGGTGTAGGGTGTAGCATGTAGGGTGTAGCGTGTAGGGTGTAGAGTGTAGCATGTAGCGTGTAGGGTGTAAAGTGTAGGGTGTAGCGTGTAGGGTGTACAGTGTAGCGTGTAGCGTGTAGGGTGTAGAGTGTAGGGTGTAGCGTGTAGGGTGTAGGGTGTAGCGTGTAGGTTGTAGAGTGTAGCGTGTAGGGTGTAGAGTGTAACGTGTAGCGTGTAGGGTGTAGGGTGTAGCGTGTAGCGTATAGCGTGTAGCATGTAGGGTGTAGAGCGTAGCGTGTAGCGTGTAGAGTGTAGCGTGTAGATTGTAGCGTGTAGGGTGTAGCGTGTAGCGTGTAGCGTGTAGGGTGTAGGGTGTAGAGTGTAGCGTGTAGCGTGTGGGGTGTAGGGTGTAGAGTGTAGGGTGTAGCGTGTCGGGTGTAGAGTGTAGGGTGTATCGTGTAGGGTGTAGAGTGTAGCGTGTAGAGTGTATAGTGTAGGGTGTAGCGTGTAGGGTGTAGAGTGTAGCGTGTAGCGTGTAGGGTGTAGAGTGTAGCATGTAGGGTGTAGGGTGTGGAGTGTAGTGTGTAGGGTGTAGCGTGTAGCGTGTAGAGTGTAGGGTGTAGGGTGTAGCGTGTAGGGTGTAGAGTGTAGCATGTAGCGTGTAGCGTGTAGCGTGTAGGGTGTAGGGTGTAGAGTGTAGCGTGTAGGGTGCAGAGTGTAGCGTGTAGGGTGTAGAGTGTAGCGTGTAGGGTATAGGGTGTAGCGTGTAGGGTGTAGAGTGTAGGGTGTAGCGTGTAGGGTGTAGAGTGTAGCGTGTAGGGTGTAGAGAGTAGTGTGTAGGGTGTAGCGTGTAGCGTGTAACGTGTAGGGTGTAGAGTGTAGGTTGTAGCGTGTAGGGTGTAGAGTGTAGCGTGTAGGGTGTAGCGTGTAGGTTGTAGAGTGTAGCGTGTAGGGTGTAGAGTGTAACGTGTAGCATGTAGGGTGTAGGGTGTAGCGTGTAGCGCATATCGTGTAGCGTGTAGGGTGTAGGGTGTAGAGTGTAGGGTGTAGAGTGTAGGGTGTAGCGTGTAGGGTGTAGAGTGTAGCGTGTACGGTGTAGAGAGTAGCGTGTAGGGTGTAGCGTGTAGCGTGTAACGTGTAGGGTGTAGGGTGTAGCGTGTAGCGTGTAGGGTGTAGAGTGTAGCGTGTAGGGTGTAGCGTGTAGGTTGTAAAGTGTAGCGTGTAGGGTGTAGAGTGTAACGTGTAGCGTGTAGGGTGTAGGGTGTAGCGTGTAGCGCATATCGTGTAGCGTGTAGGGTGTAGAGCGTAGCGTGTAGCGTGTAGAGTGTAGCGTGTAGATTGTAAGGTGTAGGGTGTAGCGTGTAGAGTGTAGCGTGTAGCGTGTAGCGTGTAGGGTGTAGGGTGTAGAGTGTAGCGTGTAGCGTGTAGGGTGTAGCGTGTAGATTGTAGGGTGTAGGGTGTAGCGTGTAGAGTGTAGCGTGTAGCGTGTAGCGTGTAGGGTGTAGGGTGTAGCGTGTAGCGTGTAGCGTGTAGGGTGTAGGGTGTAGCGTGTAGCGTGTAGCGTGTAGGGTGTAGCGTGTAGGGTGAAGAGTGTAGCGTGTAGGGTGTAGGGTGTAGCGTGTAGGGTGTATCGTGTAGCGTGTGGGGTGTAGTGTGTGTGGTGTAGCGTGTAGCGTGTAGTGTGTAGGGTGTAGGGTGTAGAGTGTAGCGTGTAGGGTGTAGAGTGTAGCGTGTAGCGTGTAGGGTGTAGGGTGTAGGGTGTAGCGTGTAGGGTGTAGAGTGTAGCATGTAGCGTGTAGGGTGTAAAGTGTAGGGTGTAGCGTGTAGGGTGTACAGTGTAGGGTGTAGAGTGTAGGGTGTAGCGTGTAGGGTGTAGGGTGTAGGGTGTAGCGTGTAGGTTGTAGAGTGTAGCGTGTAGGGTGTAGAGTGTAACGTGTAGCGTGTAGGGTGTAGGGTGTAGCGTGTAGCGTATAGCGTGTAGCATGTAGGGTGTAGAGCGTAGCGTGTAGCGTGTAGAGTGTAGCGTGTAGATTGTAGCGTGTAGGGTGTAGCGTGTAGAGTGTAGCGTGTAGCGTGTAGGGTGTAGGGTGTAGAGTGTAGCGTGTAGGGTGTAGGGTGTAGAGTGTAGGGTGTAGCGTGTAGGGTGTAGAGTGTAGCGTGTAGCGTGTAGGGTGTAGGGTGTAGCGTGTAGGGTGTATCGTGTAGCGTGTGGGGTGTAGCGTGTAGCGTGTAGTGTGTAGGGTGTAGGGTGTAGAGTGTAGCGTGTAGGGTGTAGAGTGTAGCGTGTAGCGTGTAGGGTGTAGGGTGCTAGGGTGTAGCATGTAGTGTGTAGCGTGTAGGGTGTAGAGTGTAGCATGTAGCGCGTAGGGTGTAAAGTGTAGGGTGTAGCGTGTAGGGTGTAGAGTGTAGCGTGTAGGGTGTAGAGTGTAGCGTGTAGCGTGTAGGGTGTAGCGTGTAGGGTGTAGCGTGTAGCGTGTAGGGTGTAGCGTGTAGGGTGTACGGTGTAGAGTGTAGGGTGTAGAGTGTAGCGTGTAGGGTGTAGGGTTTAGAGTGTAGGGTGTAGCATGTAGGGTGTAGGGAGTAGCGTGTAGAGTGTAGCATGTAGCGTGTAGGGTGTAAAGTGTAGGGTGTAGAGTGTAGCGTGTAGCGTGTAGGGTGTAGAGTGTAGGGTGTAGCGTGTAGGGTGTAGAGTGTAGCGTGTAACGTGTAGCGTGTAGAGTGTAGGGTGTAGCATGTAGGGTGTAGAGTGTAGTGTGTAGGGTGTAGCGTGTAGGGTGTAGAGTGTAGCATGTAGCGTGTAGGGTGTAGAGTGTAGGGTGTATCATGTAGGGTGTAGAGTGTAGCGTGTATAGTGTAGGGTGTAGCGTGTAGGGTGTAGGGTGTAGAGTGTAGCGTGTAGCGTGTAGGGTGTAGAGTGTAGGGTGCAGCATGTAGCGTGTAGCGTGTAGAGTGTAGGGTGTAGCGTGTAGGGTGTAGAGTGTAGCGTGTAGCGTGTAGGGTGTAGGGTGTAGCGTGTAGGGTGTAGAGTGTATCGTGTAGGGTGTAGAGTGTAGCGTGTATAGTGTAGGGTGTAGCGTGTAGGGTGTAGAGTGTAGCATGTAGCGTGTAGGGTGTAGAGTGTAGCGTGTAGGGTGTAGGGTGTAGAGTGCAGCGTGTAGCGTGTATAGTGTAGGGTGTAGCGTGTAGGGTGTAGAGTGTAGCGTGTAGGGTGTAGAGTGTAGCGTGTAGGGTGTAGAGTGTAGGGTGTAGCGTGTAGGGTGTAGAGAGTAGCGTGTAGCGTGTAGGGTGTAGCATGTAGGGTGTAGAGCGTAGCATGTAGCGTGTAGAGTGTAGCGTGTAGATTGTAGCGTGTAGGGTGTAGCGTGTAGAGTGTAGCGTGTAGCGTGTAGGGTGTAGGGTGTAGAGTGTAGCGTGTAGCGTGTAGGGTGTAGGGTGTAGAGTGTAGGGTGCAGCGTGTAGGGTGTAGAGTGTAGCGTGTAGCGTGTAGGATGTAGGGTGTAGGGTGTAGCGTGTAGGGTGTATCGTGTAGCGTGTGGGGTGTAGCGTGTAGGGTGTAGGGTGTAGAGTGTAGCGTGTAGGGTGTAGAGTGTAGCGTGTAGCGTGTAGGGTGTAGGGTGCTAGGGTGTAGCATGTAGTGTGTAGCGTGTAGGGTGTAGAGTGTAGCATGTAGCGCGTAGGGTGTAAAGTGTAGGGTGTAGCGTGTAGGGTGTAGAGTGTAGCGTGTAGGGTGTAGAGTGTAGCGTGTAGCGTGTAGGGTGTAGCGTGTAGGGTGTAGCGTGTAGCGTGTAGGGTGTAGCGTGTAGGGTGTACGGTGTAGAGTGTAGGGTGTAGAGTGTAGCGTGTAGGGTGTAGGGTTTAGAGTGTAGGGTGTAGCATGTAGGGTGTAGGGAGTAGCGTGTAGAGTGTAGCATGTAGCGTGTAGGGTGTAAAATGTAGGGTGTAGCGTGTAGGGTGTAGGGTGTAGCGTGTAGGGTGTAGAGTGTAGCGTGTAACGTGTAGCGTGTAGAGTGTAGGGTGTAGCATGTAGGGTGTAGAGTGTAGTGTGTAGGGTGTAGCGTGTAGGGTGTAGAGTGTAGCATGTAGCGTGTAGGGTGTAGAGTGTAGGGTGTATCATGTAGGGTGTAGAGTGTAGCGTGTATAGTGTAGGGTGTAGCGTGTAGGGTGTAGAGTGTAGCGTGTAGCGTGTAGGGTGTAGGGTGTAGCGTGTAGGGTGTATCGTGTAGCGTGTGGGGTGTAGCGTGTAGCGTGTAGTGTGTAGGGTGTAGGGTGTAGAGTGTAGCGTGTAGGGTGTAGCGTGTAGGGTGTAGGATGCTAGGGTGTAGCATGTAGTGTGTAGCATGTAGTGTGTAGCGTGTAGGGTGTAGAGTGTAGCATGTAGCGCGTAGGGTGTAAAGTGTAGGGTGTAGCTTGTAGGGTGTAGAGTGTAGCGTGTAGGGTGTAGAGTGTAGCGTGTAGCGTGTAGGGTGTAGCGTGTAGGGTGTAGCGTGTAGCGTGTAGGGTGTAGCATGTAGGGTGTACGGTGTAGAGTGTAGGGTGTAGAGTGTAGCGTGTAGGGTGTAGGGTTTAGAGTGTAGGGTGTAGCATGTAGGGTGTAGGGAGTAGCGTGTAGAGTGTAGCATGTAGCGTGTAGGTTGTAAAGTGTAGGGTGTAGAGTGTAGCGTGTAGCGTGTAGGGTGTAGAGTGTAGGGTGTAGCGTGTAGGGTGTAGAGTGTAGCGTGTAACGTGTAGCGTGTAGAGTGTAGGGTGTAGCATGTAGGGTGTAGAGTGTAGTGTGTAGGGTGTAGCGTGTAGGGTGTAGAGTGTAGCATGTAGCGTGTAGTGTGTAGAGTGTAGGGTGTATCATGTAGGGTGTAGAGTGTAGCGTGTATAGTGTAGGGTGTAGCGTGTAGGGTGTAGGGTGTAGAGTGTAGCGTGTAGCGTGTAGGGTGTAGAGTGTAGGGTGCAGCATGTAGCGTGTAGAGTGTAGGGTGTAGCGTGTAGGGTGTAGAGTGTAGCGTGTAGGGTGTAGGGTGTAGCGTGTAGGGTGTAGAGTGTATCGTGTAGGGTGTAGAGTGTAGCGTGTATAGTGTAGGGTGTAGCGTGTAGGGTGTAGAGTGTAGCATGTAGCGTGTAGGGTGTAGAGTGTAGCGTGTAGGGTGTAGGGTGTAGAGTGCAGCGTGTAGCGTGTATAGTGTAGGGTGTAGCGTGTAGGGTGTAGAGTGTAGCGTGTAGGGTGTAGAGTGTAGCGTGTAGGATGTAGAGTGTAGGGTGTAGCGTGTAGGGTGTAGAGAGTAGCGTGTAGCGTGTAGGGTGTAGCATGTAGGGTGTAGAGCGTAGCGTGTAGCGTGTAGAGTGTAGCGTGTAGATTGTAGCGTGTAGGGTGTAGCGTGTAGAGTGTAGCGTGTAGCGTGTAGGGTGTAGGGTGTAGAGTGTAGCGTGTAGCGTGTAGGGTGTAGGGTGTAGAGTGTAGGGTGTAGCGTGTAGGGTGTAGAGTGTAGCGTGTAGCGTGTAGGGTGTAGGGTGTAGGGTGTAGCGTGTAGGGTGTATCGTGTAGCGTGTAGCGTGTAGCGTGTAGTGTGTAGGGTGTAGGGTGTAGAGTGTAGCGTGTAGGGTGTAGAGTGTAGCGTGTAGCGTGTAGGGTGTAGGGTGCTAGGGTGTAGCATGTAGTGTGTAGCGTGTAGGGTGTAGAGTGTAGCATGTAGCGCGTAGGGTGTAAAGTGTAGGGTGTAGCGTGTAGGGTGTAGAGTGTAGCGTGTAGGGTGTAGAGTGTAGCGTGTAGCGTGTAGGGTGTAGCGCGTATGGTGTAGCGTGTAGCGTGTAGGGTGTAGCGTGTAGGGTGTACGGTGTAGAGTGTAGGGTGTAGAGTGTAGCGTGTAGGGTGTAGGGTTTAGAGTGTAGGGTGTAGCATGTAGGGTGTAGGGTGTAGCGTGTAGGGTGTAGCGTGTAGCGTGTAGCGTGTAGAGTGTAGGGTGTAGCGTGTAGGGTGTAGAGTGTAGCGTGTAGGGTGTAAGGTGTAGAGTGTAGAGTGTAGGGTGTAGCGTGTAGGGTGTAGAGTGTAGCGTGTAGCGTGTAGCGTGTAGGGTGTAGGGTGTAGAGTGTAGCGTGTAGCGTGTAGGTTGTAGCGTGTAGGGTGTAGAGTGTAGCGTGTAGGATGTAGGGTGTAGCGTGTAGGGTGTAGCGTGTAGCGTGTAGGGTGTAGCGTGTAGCGTGTAGAGTGTAGGGTGTAGCGTGTAGGGTGTAGAGTGTAGCGTGTAGGGTGTAGGGTGTAGAGTGTAGGGTGTATCGTGTAGGGTGTAGAGTGTAGCGTGTAGCGTGTATAGTGTAGGGTGTAGCGTGTAGGGTGTAGAGTGTAGCGTGTAGCGTGTAGGGTGTAGCGTGTAGCGTGTAGGGTGTAGGGTGTAGAGTGTAGGGTGTAGCGTGTAGCGTGTAGGGTGTAGCGTGTAGGGTGTAGAGTGTAGCGTGTAGGGTGTAGCGTGTAGGGTGTATCGTGTAGCGTGTGGGGTGTAGCGTGTGGGGTGTAGCGTGTAGCGTGTAGTGTGTAGGGTGTAGGGTGTAGAGTGTAGCGTGTAGGGTGTAGAGTGTAGCGTGTAGCGTGTAGGGTGTAGGGTGTAGGGTGTAGCATGTAGGGTGTAGCGTGTAGGGTGTAGAGTGTAGCATGTAGCGTGTAGGGTGTAAAGTGTAGGGTGTAGCGTGTAGGGTGTACAGTGTAGCGTGTAGCGTGTAGGGTGTAGAGTGTAGGGTGTAGCGTGTAGGGTGTAGGGTGTAGGGTGTAGCGTGTAGGTTGTAGAGTGTAGCGTGTAGGGTGTAGAGTGTAACGTGTAGCGTGTAGGGTGTAGGGTGTAGCGTGTAGCGTATAGCGTGTAGCATGTAGGGTGTAGAGCGTAGCGTGTAGCGTGTAGAGTGTAGCGTGTAGATTGTAGCGTGTAGGGTGTAGCGTGTAGAGTGTAGCGTGTAGGGTGTAGGGTGTAGAGTGTAGCGTGTAGCGTGTAGCGTGTAGGGTGTAGGGTGTAGAGTGTAGGGTGTAGCGTGTAGGGTGTAGAGTGTAGCGTGTAGCGTGTAGGGTGTAGGGTGTATCGTGTAGGGTGTATCGTGTAGCGTGTAGCGTGTGGGGTGTAGCGTGTAGCGTGTAGTGTGTAGTGTGTAGGGTGTAGAGTGTAGCGTGTAGGGTGTAGAGTGTAGCGTGTAGCGTGTAGGGTGTAGGGTGTAGGGTGTAGCATGTAGTGTGTAGCGTGTAGGGTGTAGAGTGTAGCATGTAGCGCGTAGGGTGTAAAGTGTAGGGTGTAGGGTGTAGCGTGTAGCGTGTAGAGTGTAGGGTGTAGCGTGTAGGGTGTAGAGTGTAGCGTGTAGGGTGTAGGGTGTAGAGTGTAGAGTGTAGGGTGTAGCGTGTAGGGTGTAGAGTGTAGCATGTAGCGTGTAGCGTGTAGGGTGTAGGGTGTAGAGTGTAGCGTGTAGCGTGTAGGTTGTAGCGTGTAGGGTGTAGAGTGTAGCGTGTAGCGTGTAGGATGTAGGGTGTAGCGTGTAGGGTGTAGCGTGTAGCGTGTAGGGTGTAAAGTGTAGCGTGTAGCGTGTAGAGTGTAGGGTGTAGCGTGTAGGGTGTAGAGTGTAGCGTGTAGGGTGTAGGTTGTGGAGTGTAGGGTGTATCATGTAGGGTGTAGAGTGTAGCGTGTAGCGTGTATAGTGTAGGGTGTAGCGTGTAGGGTGTAGAGTGTAGCGTGTAGGGTGTAGGGTGTGGAGTGTAGTGTGTAGGGTGTAGCGTGTAGCGTGTAGAGTGTAGGGTGTAGGGTGTAGCGTGTAGGGTGTAGAGTGTAGCATGTAGCGTGTAGCGTGTAGGGTGTAGGGTGTAGAGTGTAGCGTGTAGGGTGTAGAGTGCAGAGTGTAGCGTGTAGGGTGTAGAGTGTAGCGTGTAGGGTGTAGGGTGTAGCGTGTAGGGTGTAGAGTGTAGGGTGTAGCGTGTAGGGTGTAGAGTGTAGCGTGTAGGGTGTAGGGTGTAGAGAGTAGCGTGTAGGGTGTAGCGTGTAGCGTGTAACGTGTAGGGTGTAGAGTGTAGGTTGTAGCGTGTAGGGTGTAGAGTGTAACGTGTAGCGTGTAGGGTGTAGGGTGTAGCGTGTAGGGTGTAGAGTGTAGCGTGTAGGGTGTAGTGTGTAGGTTGTAGAGTGTAGCGTGTAGGGTGTAGAGTGTAACGTGTAGCGTGTAGGGTGTAGGGTGTAGCGTGTAGCACATATCGTGTAGCGTGTAGGGTGTAGAGCGTAGCGTGTAGCGTGTAGAGTGTAGCGTGTAGATTGTAGGGTGTAGGGTGTAGGGTGTAGCGTGTAGAGTGTAGCGTGTAGCGTGTAGCGTGTAGGGTGTAGAGTGTAGCGTGTAGCGTGTAGGGTGTAGGGTGTAGAGTGTAGGGTGTAGCGTGTAGCGTGTAGGGTGTAGCGTGTAGGGTGTAGAGTGTAGCGTGTAGGGTGTAGGGTGTAGCGCGTAGGGTGTATCGTGTAGCGTGTGGGGTGTAGCGTGTGGGGTGTAGCGTGTAGCGTGTAGTGTGTAGGGTGTAGGGTGTAGAGTGTAGCGTGTAGGGTGTAGAGTGTAGCGTGTAGCGTGTAGGGTGTAGGGTGTAGGGTGTAGCATGTAGGGTGTAGCGTGTAGGGTGTAGAGTGTAGCATGTAGCGTGTAGGGTGTAAAGTGTAGGGTGTAGCGTGTAGGGTGTACAGTGTAGCGTGTAGCGTGTAGGGTGTAGAGTGTAGGGTGTAGCGTGTAGGGTGTAGGGTGTAGGGTGTAGCGTGTAGGTTGTAGAGTGTAGCGTGTAGGGTGTAGAGTGTAACGTGTAGCGTGTAGGGTGTAGGGTGTAGCGTGTAGCGTATAGCGTGTAGCATGTAGGGTGTAGAGCGTAGCGTGTAGCGTGTAGAGTGTAGCGTGTAGATTGTAGCGTGTAGGGTGTAGCGTGTAGCGTGTAGCGTGTAGGGTGTAGGGTGTAGAGTGTAGCGTGTAGCGTGTGGGGTGTAGGGTGTAGAGTGTAGGGTGTAGCGTGTCGGGTGTAGAGTGTAGGGTGTATCGTGTAGGGTGTAGAGTGTAGCGTGTAGAGTGTATAGTGTAGGGTGTAGCGTGTAGGGTGTAGAGTGTAGCGTGTAGCGTGTAGGGTGTAGAGTGTAGCATGTAGGGTGTAGGGTGTGGAGTGTAGTGTGTAGGGTGTAGCGTGTAGCGTGTAGAGTGTAGGGTGTAGGGTGTAGCGTGTAGGGTGTAGAGTGTAGCATGTAGCGTGTAGCGTGTAGCGTGTAGGGTGTAGGGTGTAGAGTGTAGCGTGTAGGGTGCAGAGTGTAGCGTGTAGGGTGTAGAGTGTAGCGTGTAGGGTATAGGGTGTAGCGTGTAGGGTGTAGAGTGTAGGGTGTAGCGTGTAGGGTGTAGAGTGTAGCGTGTAGGGTGTAGAGAGTAGTGTGTAGGGTGTAGCGTGTAGCGTGTAACGTGTAGGGTGTAGAGTGTAGGTTGTAGCGTGTAGGGTGTAGAGTGTAGCGTGTAGGGTGTAGCGTGTAGGTTGTAGAGTGTAGCGTGTAGGGTGTAGAGTGTAACGTGTAGCATGTAGGGTGTAGGGTGTAGCGTGTAGCGCATATCGTGTAGTGTGTAGGGTGTAGAGCGTAGCGTGTAGGGTGTAGAGTGTAGCGTGTAGGGTGTAGGGTGTAGAGTGTAGGGTGTAGAGTGTAGGGTGTAGCGTGTAGGGTGTAGAGTGTAGCGTGTACGGTGTAGAGAGTAGCGTGTAGGGTGTAGCGTGTAGCGTGTAACGTGTAGGGTGTAGGGTGTAGCGTGTAGCGTGTAGGGTGTAGAGTGTAGCGTGTAGGGTGTAGCGTGTAGGTTGTAAAGTGTAGCGTGTAGGGTGTAGAGTGTAACGTGTAGCGTGTAGGGTGTAGGGTGTAGCGTGTAGCGCATATCGTGTAGCGTGTAGGGTGTAGAGCGTAGCGTGTAGCGTGTAGAGTGTAGCGTGTAGATTGTAGGGTGTAGGGTGTAGCGTGTAGAGTGTAGCGTGTAGCGTGTAGCGTGTAGGGTGTAGGGTGTAGAGTGTAGCGTGTAGCGTGTAGGGTGTAGCGTGTAGATTGTAGGGTGTAGGGTGTAGCGTGTAGAGTGTAGCGTGTAGCGTGTAGCGTGTAGGGTGTAGGGTGTAGAGTGTAGCGTGTAGCGTGTAGGGTGTAGGGTGTAGCGTGTAGCGTGTAGCGTGTAGGGTGTAGCGTGTAGGGTGTAGAGTGTAGCGTGTAGGGTGTAGGGTGTAGCGTGTAGGGTGTATCGTGTAGCGTGTGGGGTGTAGCGTGTGTGGTGTAGCGTGTAGCGTGTAGTGTGTAGGGTGTAGGGTGTAGAGTGTAGCGTGTAGGGTGTAGAGTGTAGCGTGTAGCGTGTAGGGTGTAGGGTGTAGCGTGTAGGGTGTAGAGTGTAGCATGTAGCGTGTAGGGTGTAAAGTGTAGGGTGTAGCGTGTAGGGTGTACAGTGTAGGGTGTAGAGTGTAGGGTGTAGCGTGTAGGGTGTAGGGTGTAGGGTGTAGCGTGTAGGTTGTAGAGTGTAGCGTGTAGGGTGTAGAGTGTAACGTGTAGCGTGTAGGGTGTAGGGTGTAGCGTGTAGCGTATAGCGTGTAGCATGTAGGGTGTAGAGCGTAGCGTGTAGCGTGTAGAGTGTAGCGTGTAGATTGTAGCGTGTAGGGTGTAGCGTGTAGAGTGTAGCGTGTAGCGTGTAGGGTGTAGGGTGTAGAGTGTAGCGTGTAGGGTGTAGGGTGTAGAGTGTAGGGTGTAGCGTGTAGGGTGTAGAGTGTAGCGTGTAGCGTGTAGGGTGTAGGGTGTAGCGTGTAGGGTGTATCGTGTAGCGTGTGGGGTGTAGCGTGTAGCGTGTAGTGTGTAGGGTGTAGGGTGTAGAGTGTAGCGTGTAGGGTGTAGAGTGTAGCGTGTAGCGTGTAGGGTGCTAGGGTGTAGCATGTAGTGTGTAGCGTGTAGGGTGTAGAGTGTAGCATGTAGCGCGTAGGGTGTAAAGTGTAGGGTGTAGCGTGTAGGGTGTAGAGTGTAGCGTGTAGGGTGTAGAGTGTAGCGTGTAGCGTGTAGGGTGTAGCGTGTAGGGTGTAGCGTGTAGCGTGTAGGGTGTAGCGTGTAGGGTGTACGGTGTAGAGTGTAGGGTGTAGAGTGTAGCGTGTAGGGTGTAGGGTTTAGAGTGTAGGGTGTAGCATGTAGGGTGTAGGGAGTAGCGTGTAGAGTGTAGCATGTAGCGTGTAGGGTGTAAAGTGTAGGGTGTAGAGTGTAGCGTGTAGCGTGTAGGGTGTAGAGTGTAGGGTGTAGCGTGTAGGGTGTAGAGTGTAGCGTGTAACGTGTAGCGTGTAGAGTGTAGGGTGTAGCATGTAGGGTGTAGAGTGTAGTGTGTAGGGTGTAGCGTGTAGGGTGTAGAGTGTAGCATGTAGCGTGTAGGGTGTAGAGTGTAGGGTGTATCATGTAGGGTGTAGAGTGTAGCGTGTATAGTGTAGGGTGTAGCGTGTAGGGTGTAGGGTGTAGAGTGTAGCGTGTAGCGTGTAGGGTGTAGAGTGTAGGGTGCAGCATGTAGCGTGTAGCGTGTAGAGTGTAGGGTGTAGCGTGTAGGGTGTAGAGTGTAGCGTGTAGCGTGTAGGGTGTAGGGTGTAGCGTGTAGGGTGTAGAGTGTATCGTGTAGGGTGTAGAGTGTAGCGTGTATAGTGTAGGGTGTAGCGTGTAGGGTGTAGAGTGTAGCATGTAGCGTGTAGGGTGTAGAGTGTAGCGTGTAGGGTGTAGGGTGTAGAGTGCAGCGTGTAGCGTGTATAGTGTAGCGTGTAGCGTGTAGGGTGTAGAGTGTAGCGTGTAGGGTGTAGAGTGTAGCGTGTAGGGTGTAGAGTGTAGGGTGTAGCGTGTAGGGTGTAGAGAGTAGCGTGTAGCGTGTAGGGTGTAGCATGTAGGGTGTAGAGCGTAGCATGTAGCGTGTAGAGTGTAGCGTGTAGATTGTAGCGTGTAGGGTGTAGCGTGTAGAGTGTAGCGTGTAGCGTGTAGGGTGTAGGGTGTAGAGTGTAGCGTGTAGCGTGTAGGGTGTAGGGTGTAGAGTGTAGGGTGCAGCGTGTAGGGTGTAGAGTGTAGCGTGTAGCGTGTAGGATGTAGGGTGTAGGGTGTAGCGTGTAGGGTGTATCGTGTAGCGTGTGGGGTGTAGCGTGTAGGGTGTAGGGTGTAGAGTGTAGCGTGTAGGGTGTAGAGTGTAGCGTGTAGCGTGTAGGGTGTAGGGTGCTAGGGTGTAGCATGTAGTGTGTAGCGTGTAGGGTGTAGAGTGTAGCATGTAGCGCGTAGGGTGTAAAGTGTAGGGTGTAGCGTGTAGGGTGTAGAGTGTAGCGTGTAGGGTGTAGAGTGTAGCGTGTAGCGTGTAGGGTGTAGCGTGTAGGGTGTAGCGTGTAGCGTGTAGGGTGTAGCGTGTAGGGTGTACGGTGTAGAGTGTAGGGTGTAGAGTGTAGCGTGTAGGGTGTAGGGTTTAGAGTGTAGGGTGTAGCATGTAGGGTGTAGGGAGTAGCGTGTAGAGTGTAGCATGTAGCGTGTAGGGTGTAAAGTGTAGGGTGTAGCGTGTAGGGTGTAGGGTGTAGCGTGTAGGGTGTAGAGTGTAGCGTGTAACGTGTAGCGTGTAGAGTGTAGGGTGTAGCATGTAGGGTGTAGAGTGTAGTGTGTAGGGTGTAGCGTGTAGGGTGTAGAGTGTAGCATGTAGCGTGTAGGGTGTAGAGTGTAGGGTGTATCATGTAGGGTGTAGAGTGTAGCGTGTATAGTGTAGGGTGTAGCGTGTAGGGTGTAGAGTGTAGCGTGTAGCGTGTAGGGTGTAGGGTGTAGCGTGTAGGGTGTATCGTGTAGCGTGTGGGGTGTAGCGTGTAGCGTGTAGTGTGTAGGGTGTAGGGTGTAGAGTGTAGCGTGTAGGGTGTAGAGTGTAGCGTGTAGCGTGTAGGGTGTAGGATGCTAGGGTGTAGCATGTAGTGTGTAGCATGTAGTGTGTAGCGTGTAGGGTGTAGAGTGTAGCATGTAGCGCGTAGGGTGTAAAGTGTAGGGTGTAGCTTGTAGGGTGTAGAGTGTAGCGTGTAGGGTGTAGAGTGTAGCGTGTAGCGTGTAGGGTGTAGCGTGTAGGGTGTAGCGTGTAGCGTGTAGGGTGTAGCATGTAGGGTGTACGGTGTAGAGTGTAGGGTGTAGAGTGTAGCGTGTAGGGTGTAGGGTTTAGAGTGTAGGGTGTAGCATGTAGGGTGTAGGGAGTAGCGTGTAGAGTGTAGCATGTAGCGTGTAGGTTGTAAAGTGTAGGGTGTAGAGTGTAGCGTGTAGCGTGTAGGGTGTAGAGTGTAGGGTGTAGCGTGTAGGGTGTAGAGTGTAGCGTGTAACGTGTAGCGTGTAGAGTGTAGGGTGTAGCATGTAGGGTGTAGAGTGTAGTGTGTAGGGTGTAGCGTGTAGGGTGTAGAGTGTAGCATGTAGCGTGTAGGGTGTAGAGTGTAGGGTGTATCATGTAGGGTGTAGAGTGTAGCGTGTATAGTGTAGGGTGTAGCGTGTAGGGTGTAGGGTGTAGAGTGTAGCGTGTAGCGTGTAGGGTGTAGAGTGTAGGGTGCAGCATGTAGCGTGTAGAGTGTAGGGTGTAGCGTGTAGGGTGTAGAGTGTAGCGTGTAGCGTGTAGGGTGTAGGGTGTAGCGTGTAGGGTGTAGAGTGTATCGTGTAGGGTGTAGAGTGTAGCGTGTATAGTGTAGGGTGTAGCGTGTAGGGTGTAGAGTGTAGCATGTAGCGTGTAGGGTGTAGAGTGTAGCGTGTAGGGTGTAGGGTGTAGAGTGCAGCGTGTAGCGTGTATAGTGTAGGGTGTAGCGTGTAGGGTGTAGAGTGTAGCGTGTAGGGTGTAGAGTGTAGCGTGTAGGGTGTAGAGTGTAGGGTGTAGCGTGTAGGGTGTAGAGAGTAGCGTGTAGCGTGTAGGGTGTAGCATGTAGGGTGTAGAGCGTAGCGTGTAGCGTGTAGAGTGTAGCGTGTAGATTGTAGCGTGTAGGGTGTAGCGTGTAGAGTGTAGCGTGTAGCGTGTAGGGTGTAGGGTGTAGAGTGTAGCGTGTAGCGTGTAGGGTGTAGGGTGTAGAGTGTAGGGTGTAGCGTGTAGGGTGTAGAGTGTAGCGTGTAGCGTGTAGGGTGTAGGGTGTAGGGTGTAGCGTGTAGGGTGTATCGTGTAGCGTGTAGCGTGTAGCGTGTAGTGTGTAGGGTGTAGGGTGTAGAGTGTAGCGTGTAGGGTGTAGAGTGTAGCGTGTAGCGTGTAGGGTGTAGGGTGCTAGGGTGTAGCATGTAGTGTGTAGCGTGTAGGGTGTAGAGTGTAGCATGTAGCGTGTAGGGTGTAGAGTGTAGGGTGTATCATGTAGGGTGTAGAGTGTAGCGTGTATAGTGTAGGGTGTAGCGTGTAGGGTGTAGGGTGTAGAGTGTAGCGTGTAGCGTGTAGGGTGTAGAGTGTAGGGTGCAGCATGTAGCGTGTAGAGTGTAGGGTGTAGCGTGTAGGGTGTAGAGTGTAGCGTGTAGCGTGTAGGGTGTAGGGTGTAGCGTGTAGGGTGTAGAGTGTATCGTGTAGGGTGTAGAGTGTAGCGTGTATAGTGTAGGGTGTAGCGTGTAGGGTGTAGAGTGTAGCATGTAGCGTGTAGGGTGTAGAGTGTAGCGTGTAGGGTGTAGGGTGTAGAGTGCAGCGTGTAGCGTGTATAGTGTAGGGTGTAGCGTGTAGGGTGTAGAGTGTAGCGTGTAGGGTGTAGAGTGTAGCGTGTAGGGTGTAGAGTGTAGGGTGTAGCGTGTAGGGTGTAGAGAGTAGCGTGTAGCGTGTAGGGTGTAGCATGTAGGGTGTAGAGCGTAGCGTGTAGCGTGTAGAGTGTAGCGTGTAGATTGTAGCGTGTAGGGTGTAGCGTGTAGAGTGTAGCGTGTAGCGTGTAGGGTGTAGGGTGTAGAGTGTAGCGTGTAGCGTGTAGGGTGTAGGGTGTAGAGTGTAGGGTGTAGCGTGTAGGGTGTAGAGTGTAGCGTGTAGCGTGTAGGGTGTAGGGTGTAGGGTGTAGCGTGTAGGGTGTATCGTGTAGCGTGTAGCGTGTAGCGTGTAGTGTGTAGGGTGTAGGGTGTAGAGTGTAGCGTGTAGGGTGTAGAGTGTAGCGTGTAGCGTGTAGGGTGTAGGGTGCTAGGGTGTAGCATGTAGTGTGTAGCGTGTAGGGTGTAGAGTGTAGCATGTAGCGCGTAGGGTGTAAAGTGTAGGGTGTAGCGTGTAGGGTGTAGAGTGTAGCGTGTAGGGTGTAGAGTGTAGCGTGTAGCGTGTAGGGTGTAGCGCGTATGGTGTAGCGTGTAGCGTGTAGGGTGTAGCGTGTAGGGTGTACGGTGTAGAGTGTAGGGTGTAGAGTGTAGCGTGTAGGGTGTAGGGTTTAGAGTGTAGGGTGTAGCATGTAGGGTGTAGGGAGTAGCGTGTAGAGTGTAGCATGTAGCGTGTAGGGTGTAAAGTGTAGGGTGTAGCGTGTAGCGTGTAGGGTGTAGGGTGTAGCGTGTAGGGTGTAGAGTGTAGCGTGTAACGTGTAGCGTGTAGAGTGTAGGGTGTAGCATGTAGGGTGTAGAGTGTAGTGTGTAGGGTGTAGCGTGTAGGGTGTAGAGTGTAGCATGTAGCGTGTAGGGTGTAGAGTGTAGGGTGTATCATGTAGGGTGTAGAGTGTAGCGTGTATAGTGTAGGGTGTAGCGTGTAGGGTGTAGAGTGTAGCGTGTAGCTTGTAGGGTGTAGAGTGTAGGGTGCAGCATGTAGCGTGTAGCGTGTAGAGTGTAGGTTGTAGCGTGTAGGGTGTAGAGTGTAGCGTGTAGCGTGTAGGGTGTAGGGTGTAGCGTGTAGGGTGTAGAGTGTATCGTGTAGGGTGTAGAGTGTAGCGTGTATAGTGTAGGGTGTAGCGTGTAGGGTGTAGAGTGTAGCATGTAGTGTGTAGGGTGTAGAGTGTAGCGTGTAGGGTGTAGTGTGCAGCGTGTAGCGTGTATAGTGTAGGGTGTAGCGTGTAGGGTGTAGAGTGTAGCGTGTAGGGTGTAGAGTGTAGCGTGTAGGGTGTAGGGTGTAGGGTGTAGAGTGTAGGGTGTAGCGTGTAGGGTGTAGAGAGTAGCGTGTAGCGTGTAGGGTTTAGGGTGCAGAGTGTAGGGTGTAGCGTGTAGGGTGTAGAGTGTAGCGTGCAGCATGTAGCGTGTAGCGTGTATAGTGTAGGGTGTAGCGTGTAGGGTGTAGAGTGTAATGTGTAGGGTGTAGGGTGTAGCATGTAGCGTGTAGTGTGCAGGGTGTAGAGTGTAGCGTGTAGCGTGTAGAGTGTAGCGTGTAGAGTGTAGGGTGTAGGGTGTAGCCTGTAGAGTGTAGCGTGTAGGGTGTAGGGTGTAGAGTGTAGCGTGTAGCGTGTAGGGTGTAGACTGTAGGGTGTAACATGTAGGGTGTAGGGTGTAGCGTGTAGGGTGTAGAGTGTAGCGTGTAGCGTGTAGGGTGTAGCGTGTAGCGTGTAGGGTGTAGCGTGTAGCGTGTAGCGTGTAGGGTGTACGGTGTAGAGTGTAGCGTGTAGGGTGTAGAGTGTAGCGTGTAGGGTGTAGGGTGTAGAGTGTAGGGTGTAGCATGTAGGGTGTAGGGTGTAGCGTGTAGCATGTAGGGCAGGGGTCAGGAACCTTTTTGGCTAAGAGAGCCGTAAACGCCACATATTTTGAAATATAATTCCGCGAGAGCCGTACAATATGTTTAAAGGGCCATTGACAGAGCAATCGCTCCAATGTTCACTTAGTACAGCAAGGAATGCTCCTCCCTGCTGTATAAAGCCACAACTGGACTGAAACAATGTAATTAGCAGTAAAAAAATTAAATAAATAACTTACATTGTGAGCTTGCGATGCATGACATCAGTCCAGCAGTCTGGCTTCTTCTTTTTCCTGCGCATGACTGGAAGCTGGCATTCTTCCCACCTGATGTTGAGAGAATGCCAGCTTTGAGGCATTCGCAGAAGAAAGAAGCTGGAATGTTGGACATGTCACACAACGCATTGTCAGTTATGTCAATTATCTATTTTATTATTTTACAGCGAATTATTGTTTAGGTCCAGCGGTGGCTTAGTGCAGCAGAGAGGAACACTCCTTTGTGTACTAAGTGACCGCTGGAGCAATTGTATCTGTCAGTGGCCCTTTTAAAAGTGTTGGTCTTACAGAAAATGAACAAAAAAGAGAGGCTCAGACCCATAGGGAACTAAAGCATTTACTACTTAAAGTGGTACATACAAGCAGGCACACCCAGCGTAAGTTCTGGCGTCGGCACATTGGAGCGGAGCTGTGCAGCTCCATGTGTTCCTATGCGGCCGCACACTCCGCTCTGGAGTGCCGACGCCAGAACTTGGTTCCCACATGCGAGACACGGACGTGTTTCTCGCATGTGGAAACAAGCCCTAAGTGCCATTATACACAGGAGATCTGTACTTAGTATGCAGCGTCTGTGTATAGGTAATACAGTGATCACCGGTGACATACACAGGACCTCAGTATATAGTATACAGTGTATAGGTAACACACTGACTCACCTGTGACGTCTCTAAGTGAAGTCCTTCATCTTTGATCCCGCACAGACCGCCATCACTTCATCCAGCCAGGACTCGTCTCTGCAGGAAATGACACAGTTATCACGAGTTCCACTTGCAGAACACATTACTTAATTTTCCCAACTTCTACATTACACCACATGAAGAAGGCGACATAGTGTCAATCTACACAGTAATAGGATCGCCCCGCCATTTAAAACAGTATACTCAAAAAATAAAATAAATACATCCCTGCAGTAATAATATCCCTTAATTAGCCCCTGTGGTAATAATATTCGCCATCCTGGCCCCCGTGTGTCTCATTCCTGGCTCCAGCCATATGTTCTCCCATCCTGCCCTCATGAGTATCCATCCTGCCCCATATGATCTTCCCATCCTGCCCCATCTGTCTCCATTGTATCCATCCTGCCCCATGATCCTGCCCCATCTGTCTCCAATCCTGCCTCCAGTGTCTCCAGTCATGACGCCATGTCTGTCATCCTGCCCCGTGTCTCCAATCATGCCCCGTTTCTCCATTCTGCCCCTGTGTCAAGCATTCTGCCCCTGTGTCAAGCATTCTGCCCCTGTGTCAAGCATTCTGCCCCTGTGTCCAGCTTTCTGCCCCTGTGTCCAGCTTTCTGCCCGTGTCCAGCTTTCTGCCCCTGTGTCCAGCGTTCTGCTCCTGTGTCCAGCGTTCTGCTCCAAAGTCCAGCGTTCTGCCACAATGTCCAGCTTTCTGCATCAGTGTCCAGCGTTCTGCCCCAATGTCCAGCGTTCTGCCCCAGTGTCCAGCGTTCTGCCCCTGTGTCCAGCGTTCTGCCCCCGTGTTCAGCTTTCTGCCCGTGTCCAGCTTTCTGCCCGTGTCCAGATTTCTGCCCCAATGTCCAGCTTTCTGCATCAGTGTCCAGCGTTCTGCCCCAATGTCCAGCGTTCTGCCCCAGTGTCCAGCGTTCTGCCCCTATGTCCAGCGTTCTGCCCCGTGTCCAGCTTTCTGCCCGTGTCCAGCTTTCTGCCCGTGTCCAGCTTTCTGCCCGTGTCCAGCTTTCTGCCCCTGTGTCCAGCTTTCTGCCCCTGTTTCCAGTTTTCTGCTCCCGTGTCCAGCTTTCTGCCCCCGTGTCCAGCGTTCTGCCCCCGTGTCCAGCGTTCTGCCCCCGTGTCCAGCGTTCTGCCCCCGTGCCCAGCGTTCTGCCCCCGTGTCCAGCGTTCTGCCCCAGTGTCCAGCGTTCTGCCCCAGTGTCCAGCGTTCTGCCCCAGTGTCCAGCTTTCTGTCCCAGTGTCCAGCGTTCTGCCCCAGTGTCCAGCGTTCTGCCCCAGTGTCCAGCGTTCTGCCCCAGTGTTCAGCGTTCTGCCCCCGTGTCCAGCGTTCTGCCCCCGTGTCCAGCGTTCTGCCCCCGTGTCCAGCGTTCTGCCCCCGTGTCCAGCGTTCTGCCCCCGTGTCCAGCGTTCTGCCCCAGTGTCCAGCGTTCTGCCCCAGTGTCCAGCGTTCTGCCCCAGTGTCCAGCTTTCTGCCCCAGTGTCCAGCTTTCTGCCCCAGTGTCCAGCGTTCTGCCCCCGTGTCCAGCGTTCTGCCCCAGTGTCCAGCGTTCTGCCCCAGTGTCCAGCGTTCTGCCCCAGTGTCCAGCGTTCTGCCCCAGTGTCCAGCGTTCTGCCCCAGTGTTCAGCGTTCTGCCCCCGTGTCCAGCGTTCTGCCCCCGTGTCCAGCGTTCTGCCCCCGTGTCCAGCGTTCTGCCCCCGTGTCCAGCGTTCTGCCCCAGTGTCCAGCGTTCTGCCCCAGTGTCCAGCGTTCTGCCCCAGTGTCCAGCTTTCTGCCCCAGTGTCCAGCTTTCTGCCCCAGTGTCCAGCGTTCTGCCCCCGTGTCCAGCGTTCTGCCCCCGTGTCCAGCGTTCTGCCCCAGTGTCCAGCGTTCTGCCCCCGTGTCCAGCGTTCTGCCCCAGTGTCCAGCGTTCTGCCCCAGTGTCCAGCGTTCTGCCTCAGTGTCCAGCGTTCTGCCCCAGTGCCCAGCGTTCTGCCCCAGTGTCCAGTGTTCTGCCCCAGTGTCCAGCATTCTGCCCCAGTGTCCAGCTTTCTGCCCCCGTGTCCAGCGTTCTGCCCCAGTGTCCAGCGTTCTGCCCCAGTGTCCAGCTTTCTGCCCCAGTGTCCAGCTTTCTGCCCCCGTGTCCAGCTTTCTGCCCCCGTGTCCAGCGTTCTGCCCCCGTGTCCAGCGTTCTGCCCCCGTGTCCAGCGTTCTGCCCCAAGTGTCCAGCGTTCTTCCCCAGTGTCCAGCGTTCTGCCCCAGTGTCCAGCTTTCTGCCCCAGTGTCCAGCTTTCTGCCCCAGTGTCCAGCGTTCTGCCCCAGTGTCCAGCGTTCTGCCCCAGTGTCCAGCGTTCTGCCCCAGTGTCCAGCGTTCTGCCCCAGTGTCCAGCTTTCTGCCCCAGTGTCCAGCTTTCTGCCCCAGTGTCCAGCGTTCTGCCCCCGTGTCCAGCGTTCTGCCCCCGTGTCCAGCGTTCTGCCCCAGTGTCCAGCGTTCTGCCCCCGTGTCCAGCCTTCTGCCCCAGTGTCCAGCGTTCTGCCTCAGTGTCCAGCGTTCTGCCCCAGTGTCCAGCGTTCTGCCCCAGTGTCCAGCGTTCTGCCCCAGTGTCCAGCGTTCTGCCCCAGTGTCCAGCTTTCTGCCCCCGTGTCCAGCGTTCTGCCCCAGTGTCCAGCGTTCTGCCCCAGTGTCCAGCTTTCTGCCCCAGTGTCCAGCTTTCTGCCCCCGTGTCCAGCGTTCTGCCCCCGTGTCCAGCGTTCTGCCCCAGTGTCCAGCTTTCTGCCCCCGTGTCCAGCGTTCTGCCCCAGTGTCCAGCGTTCTGCCCCAGTGTCCAGCGTTCTGCCCCAGTGTCCAGCTTTCTGCCCCTGTGTCCAGCGTTCTGCCCCCGTGTCCAGCGTTCTGCCCCCGTGTCCAGCGTTCTGCCCCCGTGTCCAGCGTTCTGCCCCCGTGTCCAGCGTTCTGCCCTGGGCCCCCCCGATCGCCGCTCTCAATAAAAAAAAGAAAAAAACAAGTTTTACCTGACCGCGATCCTGCTCTGTCTGGTTATCGGTGGGGGCGGCCATCTTCCTGAGGCCGCGCGTGCGCAGGTGGAGCGCTCTGCTGCCTGGGGCTTCAGGAAAATGGCCGCGGGATGCCGCGCATGCGCAGATGGAGATCGCGGCGGCCATTTTTCTGAAGCCGAGATGCCAACAGGTAAATTCTGCGCCGCCGGCGACCCGCCCACCGCATTGTGCCGCCCGCCGCATTGTGCCGCCCGGGGCGGCCCGCCCCCCCCCGCCCCCCCTTCCTACGCCACAGGCTGTCTGCGAGCCAGATACGGCCATCAAAAGAGCCATATCTGGCTCGCGAGCCATATGTTCCCGACCCCTGATGTAGGGTGTAAAGTGTAGGGTGTAGCGTGTAGGGTGTAGAGTGTAGCGTGTAGCGTGTAGGGTGTAGCGTGTAGGGTGTAGAGTGTAGCGTGTAGCGTATAGCGTGTAGGGTGTAGAGTGTAGCATGTAGCGTGTAGCATGTTGCGTGTAGGGTGTAGGGTGTAGAGTGTAGGGTGTAGCATGTAGGGTGTAAGGTGTAGCGTGTAGGGTGTAGAGTGTAGAGTGTAGGGTGTAGAGTGTAGAGTGTAGGGTGTAGAGTGTAGGATGTAGAGTGTAGAGTGTAGAGTGTAGGATGTAGAGTGGAGTGTAGGGTGTAGAGTGTAGAGTGTAGGGTGTAGAGTGTAGGGTGTAGGGTGTAGAGTGTAGAGTGTAGGGTGTTGAGTGTAGGGTGTACAGTGTAGAGTGTACCTTGTAGGGTGTAGATTGTAGGTTGTATAGTGCAGAGTGTAGGGTATAGAGTGTAGGATGTAGAGTGTAGAGTGTAGGATGAAGGGAGTAGAGTGTAGAGTGTAGGGTGTAGCGTGTTGAGTGTAGGGTGTAGAGTGTAGAGTGTACCTTGTAGGGTGTAGATTGTTGGTTGTATAGTGTAGAGTGTAAGGTATAGAGTGTAGGATGTAGAGTGTAGAGTGTAGGATGAAGGGAGTAGAGTGTAGGATGTAGGGTGTAGGGTGTAGAGTGTAGGATGTAGGGTGTAGCGTATAGGGTGTAGAGTGTAGCGTGTAGGGTGTAGAGTGTAGGGTGTAGAGTGTAGCGTGTAGGGTGTAGGGTGTAGAGAGTAGCGTGTAGGGTGTAGCGTGTAGCGTGTAACGTGTAGGGTGTAGAGTGTAGGTTGTAGCGTGTAGGGTGTAGAGTGTAACGTGTAGCGTGTAGGGTGTAGGGTGTAGCGTGTAGGGTGTAGAGTGTAGCGTGTAGGGTGTAGCGTGTAGGTTGTAGAGTGTAGCGTGTAGGGTGTAGAGTGTAACGTGTAGCGTGTAGGGTGTAGGGTGTAGCGTGTAGCGCATATCGTGTAGCGTGTAGGGTGTAGAGCGTAGCGTGTAGCGTGTAGAGTGTAGCGTGTAGATTGTAGGGTGTAGGGTGTAGCGTGTAGAGTGTAACGTGTAGCGTGTAGCGTGTAGGGTGTAGAGTGTAGCGTGTAGCGTGTAGGGTGTAGGGTGTAGAGTGTAGGGTGTAGCGTGTAGCGTGTAGGGTGTAGCGTGTAGGGTGTAGAGTGTAGCGTGTAGGGTGTAGGGTGTAGCGCGTAGGGTGTATCGTGTAGCGTGTGGGGTGTAGCGTGTGGGGTGTAGCGTGTAGCGTGTAGTGTGTAGGGTGTAGGGTGTAGAGTGTAGCGTGTAGGGTGTAGAGTGTAGCGTGTAGCGTGTAGGGTGTAGGGTGTAGGGTGTAGCATGTAGGGTGTAGCGTGTAGGGTGTAGAGTGTAGCATGTAGCGTGTAGGGTGTAAAGTGTAGGGTGTAGCGTGTAGGGTGTACAGTGTAGCGTGTAGCGTGTAGGGTGTAGAGTGTAGGGTGTAGCGTGTAGGGTGTAGGGTGTAGGGTGTAGCGTGTAGGTTGTAGAGTGTAGCGTGTAGGGTGTAGAGTGTAACGTGTAGCGTGTAGGGTGTAGGGTGTAGCGTGTAGCGTATAGCGTGTAGCATGTAGGGTGTAGAGCGTAGCGTGTAGCGTGTAGAGTGTAGCGTGTAGATTGTAGCGTGTAGGGTGTAGCGTGTAGCGTGTAGCGTGTAGGGTGTAGGGTGTAGAGTGTAGCGTGTAGCGTGTGGGGTGTAGGGTGTAGAGTGTAGGGTGTAGCGTGTCGGGTGTAGAGTGTAGGGTGTATCGTGTAGGGTGTAGAGTGTAGCGTGTAGAGTGTATAGTGTAGGGTGTAGCGTGTAGGGTGTAGAGTGTAGCGTGTAGCGTGTAGGGTGTAGAGTGTAGCATGTAGGGTGTAGGGTGTGGAGTGTAGTGTGTAGGGTGTAGCGTGTAGCGTGTAGAGTGTAGGGTGTAGGGTGTAGCGTGTAGGGTGTAGAGTGTAGCATGTAGCGTGTAGCGTGTAGCGTGTAGGGTGTAGGGTGTAGAGTGTAGCGTGTAGGGTGCAGAGTGTAGCGTGTAGGGTGTAGAGTGTAGCGTGTAGGGTATAGGGTGTAGCGTGTAGGGTGTAGAGTGTAGGGTGTAGCGTGTAGGGTGTAGAGTGTAGCGTGTAGGGTGTAGAGAGTAGCGTGTAGGGTGTAGCGTGTAGCGTGTAACGTGTAGGGTGTAGAGTGTAGGTTGTAGCGTGTAGGGTGTAGAGTGTAGCGTGTAGCGTGTAGGTTGTAGAGTGTAGCGTGTAGGGTGTAGAGTGTAACGTGTAGCGTGTAGGGTGTAGGGTGTAGCGTGTAGCGCATATCGTGTAGCGTGTAGGGTGTAGAGCGTAGCGTGTAGGGTGTAGAGTGTAGCGTGTAGGGTGTAGGGTGTAGCGTGTAGGGTGTAGAGTGTAGGGTGTAGCGTGTAGGGTGTAGAGTGTAGCGTGTAGGGTGTAGAGAGTAGCGTGTAGGGTGTAGCGTGTAGCGTGTAACGTGTAGGGTGTAGGGTGTAGCGTGTAGCGTGTAGGGTGTAGAGTGTAGCGTGTAGGGTGTAGCGTGTAGGTTGTAAAGTGTAGCGTGTAGGGTGTAGAGTGTAACGTGTAGCGTGTAGGGTGTAGGGTGTAGCGTGTAGCGCATATCGTGTAGCGTGTAGGGTGTAGAGCGTAGCGTGTAGCGTGTAGAGTGTAGCGTGTAGATTGTAGGGTGTAGGGTGTAGCGTGTAGAGTGTAGCGTGTAGCGTGTAGCGTGTAGGGTGTAGGGTGTAGAGTGTAGCGTGTAGCGTGTAGGGTGTAGCGTGTAGATTGTAGGGTGTAGGGTGTAGCGTGTAGAGTGTAGCGTGTAGCGTGTAGGGTGTAGGGTGTAGAGTGTAGCGTGTAGCGTGTAGGGTGTAGGGTGTAGGGTGTAGCGTGTAGCGTGTAGGGTGTAGCGTGTAGGGTGTAGAGTGTAGCGTGTAGGGTGTAGGGTGTAGCGTGTAGGGTGTATCGTGTAGCGTGTGGGGTGTAGCGTGTGTGGTGTAGCGTGTAGCGTGTAGTGTGTAGGGTGTAGGGTGTAGAGTGTAGCGTGTAGGGTGTAGAGTGTAGCGTGTAGCGTGTAGGGTGTAGGGTGTAGGGTGTAGCGTGTAGGGTGTAGAGTGTAGCATGTAGCGTGTAGGGTGTAAAGTGTAGGGTGTAGCGTGTAGGGTGTACAGTGTAGGGTGTAGAGTGTAGGGTGTAGCGTGTAGGGTGTAGGGTGTAGGGTGTAGCGTGTAGGTTGTAGAGTGTAGCGTGTAGGGTGTAGAGTGTAACGTGTAGCGTGTAGGGTGTAGGGTGTAGCGTGTAGCGTATAGCGTGTAGCATGTAGGGTGTAGAGCGTAGCGTGTAGCGTGTAGAGTGTAGCGTGTAGATTGTAGCGTGTAGGGTGTAGCGTGTAGAGTGTAGCGTGTAGCGTGTAGGGTGTAGGGTGTAGAGTGTAGCGTGTAGGGTGTAGGGTGTAGAGTGTAGGGTGTAGCGTGTAGGGTGTAGAGTGTAGCGTGTAGCGTGTAGGGTGTAGGGTGTAGCGTGTAGGGTGTATCGTGTAGCGTGTGGGGTGTAGCGTGTAGCGTGTAGTGTGTAGGGTGTAGGGTGTAGAGTTTAGCGTGTAGGGTGTAGAGTGTAGCGTGTAGCGTGTAGGGTGTAGGGTGCTAGGGTGTAGCATGTAGTGTGTAGCGTGTAGGGTGTAGAGTGTAGCATGTAGCGCGTAGGGTGTAAAGTGTAGGGTGTAGCGTGTAGGGTGTAGAGTGTAGCGTGTAGGGTGTAGAGTGTAGCGTGTAGCGTGTAGGGTGTAGCGTGTAGGGTGTAGCGTGTAGCGTGTAGCGTGTAGGGTGTACGGTGTAGAGTGTAGGGTGTAGAGTGTAGCGTGTAGGGTGTAGGGTTTAGAGTGTAGGGTGTAGCATGTAGGGTGTAGGGAGTAGCGTGTAGAGTGTAGCATGTAGCGTGTAGGGTGTAAAGTGTAGGGTGTAGAGTGTAGCGTGTAGCGTGTAGGGTGTAGAGTGTAGGGTGTAGCGTGTAGGGTGTAGAGTGTAGCGTGTAACGTGTAGCGTGTAGAGTGTAGGGTGTAGCATGTAGGGTGTAGAGTGTAGTGTGTAGGGTGTAGCGTGTAGGGTGTAGAGTGTAGCATGTAGCGTGTAGGGTGTAGAGTGTAGGGTGTATCATGTAGGGTGTAGAGTGTAGCGTGTATAGTGTAGGGTGTAGCGTGTAGGGTGTAGGGTGTAGAGTGTAGCGTGTAGCGTGTAGGGTGTAGAGTGTAGGGTGCAGCATGTAGCGTGTAGCATGTAGAGTGTAGGGTGTAGCGTGTAGGGTGTAGAGTGTAGCGTGTAGGGTGTAGGGTGTAGCGTGTAGGGTGTAGAGTGTATCGTGTAGGGTGTAGAGTGTAGCGTGTATAGTGTAGGGTGTAGCGTGTAGGGTGTAGAGTGTAGCATGTAGCGTGTAGGGTGTAGAGTGTAGCGTGTAGGGTGTAGGGTGTAGAGTGCAGCGTGTAGCGTGTATAGTGTAGGGTGTAGCGTGTAGGGTGTAGAGTGTAGCGTGTAGGGTGTAGAGTGTAGCGTGTAGGGTGTAGAGTGTAGGGTGTAGCGTGTAGGGTGTAGAGAGTAGCGTGTAGCGTGTAGGGTGTAGCATGTAGGGTGTAGAGCGTAGCGTGTAGCGTGTAGAGTGTAGCGTGTAGATTGTAGCGTGTAGGGTGTAGCGTGTAGAGTGTAGCGTGTAGCGTGTAGGGTGTAGGGTGTAGAGTGTAGCGTGTAGCGTGTAGGGTGTAGGGTGTAGAGTGTAGGGTGTAGCGTGTAGGGTGTAGAGTGTAGCGTGTAGCGTGTAGGATGTAGGGTGTAGGGTGTAGCGTGTAGGGTGTATCGTGTAGCGTGTGGGGTGTAGCGTGTAGGGTGTAGGGTGTAGAGTGTAGCGTGTAGGGTGTAGAGTGTAGCGTGTAGCGTGTAGGGTGTAGGGTGCTAGGGTGTAGCATGTAGTGTGTAGCGTGTAGGGTGTAGAGTGTAGCATGTAGCGCGTAGGGTGTAAAGTGTAGGGTGTAGCGTGTAGGGTGTAGAGTGTAGCGTGTAGGGTGTAGAGTGTAGCGTGTAGCGTGTAGGGTGTAGCGTGTAGGGTGTAGCGTGTAGCGTGTAGGGTGTAGCGTGTAGGGTGTACGGTGTAGCGTGTAGGGTGTAGGGTTTAGAGTGTAGGGTGTAGCATGTAGGGTGTAGGGAGTAGCGTGTAGAGTGTAGCATGTAGCGTGTAGGGTGTAAAGTGTAGGGTGTAGCGTGTAGCGTGTAGCGTGTAGGGTGTAGGGTGTAGCGTGTAGGGTGTAGAGTGTAGCGTGTAACGTGTAGCGTGTAGAGTGTAGGGTGTAGCATGTAGGGTGTAGAGTGTAGTGTGTAGGGTGTAGCGTGTAGGGTGTAGAGTGTAGCATGTAGCGTGTAGGGTGTAGAGTGTAGGGTGTATCATGTAGGGTGTAGAGTGTAGCGTGTATAGTGTAGGGTGTAGCGTGTAGGGTGTAGAGTGTAGTGTGTAGTGTGTAGGGTGTAGAGTGTAGCGTGTAGGGTGTAGAGTGTAGCGTGTAGCGTGTAGGGTGTAGGGTGCTAGGGTGTAGCATGTAGTGTGTAGCGTGTAGGGTGTAGAGTGTAGCATGTAGCGCGTAGGGTGTAAAGTGTAGGGTGTAGCTTGTAGGGTGTAGAGTGTAGCGTGTAGGGTGTAGAGTGTAGCGTGTAGCGTGTAGGGTGTAGCGTGTAGGGTGTAGCGTGTAGCGTGTAGGGTGTAGCGTGTAGGGTGTACGGTGTAGAGTGTAGGGTGTAGAGTGTAGCGTGTAGGGTGTAGGGTTTAGAGTGTAGGGTGTAGCATGTAGGGTGTAGGGAGTAGCGTGTAGAGTGTAGCATGTAGCGTGTAGGGTGTAAAGTGTAGGGTGTAGAGTGTAGCGTGTAGCGTGTAGGGTGTAGAGTGTAGGGTGTAGCGTGTAGGGTGTAGAGTGTAGCGTGTAACGTGTAGCGTGTAGAGTGTAGGGTGTAGCATGTAGGGTGTAGAGTGTAGTGTGTAGGGTGTAGCGTGTAGGGTGTAGAGTGTAGCATGTAGCGTGTAGGGTGTAGAGTGTAGGATGTATCATGTAGGGTGTAGAGTGTAGCGTGTATAGTGTAGGGTGTAGCGTGTAGGGTGTAGGGTGTAGAGTGTAGCGTGTAGCGTGTAGGGTGTAGAGTGTAGGGTGCAGCATGTAGCGTGTAGAGTGTACGGTGTAGCGTGTAGGGTGTAGAGTGTAGCGTGTAGCGTGTAGGGTGTAGGGTGTAGCGTGTAGGGTGTAGAGTGTATCGTGTAGGGTGTAGAGTGTAGCGTGTATAGTGTAGGGTGTAGCGTGTAGGGTGTAGAGTGTAGCATGTAGCGTGTAGGGTGTAGAGTGTAGCGTGTAGGGTGTAGGGTGTAGAGTGCAGCGTGTAGCGTGTATAGTGTAGGGTGTAGCGTGTAGGGTGTAGAGTGTAGCGTGTAGGGTGTAGAGTGTAGCGTGTAGGGTGTAGAGTGTAGGGTGTAGCGTGTAGGGTGTAGAGAGTAGCGTGTAGCGTGTAGGGTGTAGCATGTAGGGTGTAGAGCGTAGCGTGTAGCGTGTAGAGTGTAGCGTGTAGATTGTAGCGTGTAGGGTGTAGCGTGTAGAGTGTAGCGTGTAGCGTGTAGGGTGTAGGGTGTAGAGTGTAGCGTGTAGCGTGTAGGGTGTAGGGTGTAGAGTGTAGGGTGTAGCGTGTAGGGTGTAGAGTGTAGCGTGTAGCGTGTAGGGTGTAGGGTGTAGGGTGTAGCGTGTAGGGTGTATCGTGTAGCGTGTAGCGTGTAGTGTGTAGGGTGTAGGGTGTAGAGTGTAGCGTGTAGGGTGTAGAGTGTAGCGTGTAGCGTGTAGGGTGTAGGGTGCTAGGGTGTAGCATGTAGTGTGTAGCGTGTAGGGTGTAGAGTGTAGCATGTAGCGCGTAGGGTGTAAAGTGTAGGGTGTAGCGTGTAGGGTGTAGAGTGTAGCGTGTAGGGTGTAGAGTGTAGCGTGTAGCGTGTAGGGTGTAGCGTGTAGGGTGTAGCGTGTAGCGTGTAGGGTGTAGCGTGTAGGGTGTACGGTGTAGAGTGTAGGGTGTAGAGTGTAGCGTGTAGGGTGTAGGGTTTAGAGTGTAGGGTGTAGCATTTAGGGTGTAGGGAGTAGCGTGTAGAGTGTAGCATGTAGCGTGTAGGGTGTAAAGTGTAGGGTGTAGCGTGTAGCGTGTAGGGTGTAGGGTGTAGCGTGTAGGGTGTAGAGTGTAGCGTGTAACGTGTAGCGTGTAGAGTGTAGGGTGTAGCATGTAGGGTGTAGAGTGTAGTGTGTAGGGTGTAGCGTGTAGGGTGTAGAGTGTAGCATGTAGCGTGTAGGGTGTAGAGTGTAGGGTGTATCATGTAGGGTGTAGAGTGTAGCGTGTATAGTGTAGGGTGTAGCGTGTAGGGTGTAGAGTGTAGCGTGTAGCGTGTAGGGTGTAGAGTGTAGGGTGCAGCATGTAGCGTGTAGCGTGTAGAGTGTAGGTTGTAGCGTGTAGGGTGTAGAGTGTAGCGTGTAGGGTGTAGGGTGTAGCGTGTAGGGTGTAGAGTGTATCGTGTAGGGTGTAGAGTGTAGCGTGTATAGTGTAGGGTGTAGCGTGTAGGGTGTAGAGTGTAGCATGTAGCGTGTAGGGTGTAGAGTGTAGCGTGTAGGGTGTAGTGTGCAGCGTGTAGCGTGTATAGTGTAGGGTGTAGCGTGTAGGGTGTAGAGTGTAGCGTGTAGGGTGTAGAGTGTAGCGTGTAGGGTGTAGGGTGTAGGGTGTAGAGTGTAGGGTGTAGCGTGTAGGGTGTAGAGAGTAGCGTGTAGCGTGTAGGGTTTAGGGTGCAGAGTGTAGGGTGTAGCGTGTAGGGTGTAGAGTGTAGCGTGCAGCATGTAGCGTGTAGCGTGTATAGTGTAGGGTGTAGCGTGTAGGGTGTAGAGTGTAATGTGTAGGGTGTAGGGTGTAGCATGTAGCGTGTAGTGTGCAGGGTGTAGAGTGTAGCGTGTAGCGTGTAGAGTGTAGCGTGTAGAGTGTAGGGTGTAGGGTGTAGCCTGTAGAGTGTAGCGTGTAGGGTGTAGGGTGTAGAGTGTAGCGTGTAGCGTGTAGGGTGTAGACTGTAGGGTGTAACATGTAGGGTGTAGGGTGTAGCGTGTAGGGTGTAGAGTGTAGCGTGTAGCGTGTAGGGTGTAGCGTGTAGCGTGTAGGGTGTAGCGTGTAGCGTGTAGCGTGTAGGGTGTACGGTGTAGAGTGTAGCGTGTAGGGTGTAGAGTGTAGCGTGTAGGGTGTAGGGTGTAGAGTGTAGGGTGTAGCATGTAGGGTGTAGGGTGTAGCGTGTAGCATGTAGGGCAGGGGTCAGGAACCTTTTTGGCTAAGAGAGCCGTAAACGCCACATATTTTGAAATATAATTCCGCGAGAGCCGTACAATATGTTTAAAGGGCCATTGACAGATCAATCGCTCCAATGTTCACTTAGTACAGCAAGGAATGCTCCTCCCTGCTGCATAAAGCCACAACTGGACTGAAACAATGTAATTAGCAGTAAAAAAAATTAAATAAATAACTTACATTGTGAGCTTGCGATGCATGACATCAGTCCAGCAGTCTGGCTTCTTCTTTTTCCTGCGCATGACTGGAAGCTGGCATTCTTCCCACCTGATGTTGAGAGAATGCCAGCTTTGAGGCATTCGCAGAAGAAAGAAGCTGGAATGTTGGACATGTCACACAACGCATTGTCAGTTATGTCAATTATCTATTTTATTATTTTACAGCGAATTATTGTTTAGGTCCAGCGGTGGCTTAGTGCAGCAGAGAGGAACACTCCTTTGTGTACTAAGTGACCGCTGGAGCAATTGTATCTGTCAGTGGCCCTTTTAAAAGTGTTGGTCTTACAGAAAATGAACAAAAAAGAGAGGCTCAGACCCATAGGGAACTAAAGCATTTACTACTTAAAGTGGTACATACAAGCAGGCACACCCAGCGTAAGTTCTGGCGTCGGCACATTGGAGCGGAGCTGTGCAGCTCCATGTGTTCCTATGCGGCCGCACACTCCGCTCTGGAGTGCCGACGCCAGAACTTGGTTCCCACATGCGAGACACGGACGTGTTTCTCGCATGTGGAAACAAGCCCTAAGTGCCATTATACACAGGAGATCTGTACTTAGTATGCAGCGTCTGTGTATAGGTAATACAGTGATCACCGGTGACATACACAGGACCTCAGTATATAGTATACAGTGTATAGGTAACACACTGACTCACCTGTGACGTCTCTAAGTGAAGTCCTTCATCTTTGATCCCGCACAGACCGCCATCACTTCATCCAGCCAGGACTCGTCTCTGCAGGAAATGACACAGTTATCACGAGTTCCACTTGCAGAACACATTACTTAATTTTCCCAACTTCTACATTACACCACATGAAGAAGGCGACATAGTGTCAATCTACACAGTAATAGGATCGCCCCGCCATTTAAAACAGTATACTCAAAAAATAAAATAAATACATCCCTGCAGTAATAATATCCCTTAATTAGCCCCTGTGGTAATAATATTCGCCATCCTGGCCCCCGTGTGTCTCATTCCTGGCTCCAGCCATATGTTCTCCCATCCTGCCCTCATGAGTATCCATCCTGCCCCATATGATCTTCCCATCCTGCCCCATCTGTCTCCATTGTATCCATCCTGCCCCATGATCCTGCCCCATCTGTCTCCAATCCTGCCTCCAGTGTCTCCAGTCATGACGCCATGTCTGTCATCCTGCCCCGTGTCTCCAATCATGCCCCGTTTCTCCATTCTGCCCCTGTGTCAAGCATTCTGCCCCTGTGTCAAGCATTCTGCCCCTGTGTCCAGCTTTCTGCCCCTGTGTCCAGCTTTCTGCCCGTGTCCAGCTTTCTGCCCCTGTGTCCAGCGTTCTGCTCCTGTGTCCAGCGTTCTGCTCCAAAGTCCAGCGTTCTGCCCCAATGTCCAGCTTTCTGCATCAGTGTCCAGCGTTCTGCCCCAATGTCCAGCGTTCTGCCCCAGTGTCCAGCGTTCTGCCCCTGTGTCCAGCGTTCTGCCCCCGTGTCCAGCTTTCTGCCCGTGTCCAGCTTTCTGCCCGTGTCCAGATTTCTGCCCCAATGTCCAGCTTTCTGCATCAGTGTCCAGCGTTCTGCCCCAATGTCCAGCGTTCTGCCCCAGTGTCCAGCGTTCTGCCCCTATGTCCAGCGTTCTGCCCCGTGTCCAGCTTTCTGCCCGTGTCCAGCTTTCTGCCCCTGTGTCCAGCTTTCTGCCCCTGTTTCCAGTTTTCTGCTCCCGTGTCCAGCTTTCTGCCCCCGTGTCCAGCGTTCTGCCCCCGTGTCCAGCGTTCTGCCCCCGTGCCCAGCGTTCTGCCCCCGTGTCCAGCGTTCTGCCCCAGTGTCCAGCGTTCTGCCCCAGTGTCCAGCGTTCTGCCCCAGTGTCCAGCTTTCTGCCCCAGTGTCCAGCGTTCTGCCCCAGTGTCCAGCGTTCTGCCCCAGTGTCCAGCGTTCTGCCCCAGTGTTCAGCGTTCTGCCCCCGTGTCCAGCGTTCTGCCCCCGTGTCCAGCGTTCTGCCCCCGTGTCCAGCGTTCTGCCCCCGTGTCCAGCGTTCTGCCCCCGTGTCCAGCGTTCTGCCCCAGTGTCCAGCGTTCTGCCCCAGTGTCCAGCGTTCTGCCCCAGTGTCCAGCTTTCTGCCCCAGTGTCCAGCTTTCTGCCCCAGTGTCCAGCGTTCTGCCCCCGTGTCCAGCGTTCTGCCCCCGTGTCCAGCGTTCTGCCCCCGTGTCCAGCGTTCTGCCCCAGTGTCCAGCTTTCTGCCCCAGTGTCCAGCTTTCTGCCCCAGTGTCCAGCTTTCTGCCCCCGTGTCCAGCTTTCTGCCCCGTGTCCAGCGTTCTGCCCCCGTGTCCAGCGTTCTGCCCCCGTGTCCAGCGTTCTGCCCCAAGTGTCCAGCGTTCTTCCCCAGTGTCCAGCGTTCTGCCCCAGTGTCCAGCTTTCTGCCCCAGTGTCCAGCTTTCTGCCCCAGTGTCCAGCGTTCTGCCCCAGTGTCCAGCGTTCTGCCCCAGTGTCCAGCGTTCTGCCCCAGTGTCCAGCGTTCTGCCCCAGTGTCCAGCTTTCTGCCCCAGTGTCCAGCTTTCTGCCCCAGTGTCCAGCGTTCTGCCCCCGTGTCCAGCGTTCTGCCCCCGTGTCCAGCGTTCTGCCCCAGTGTCCAGCGTTCTGCCCCCGTGTCCAGCGTTCTGCCCCAGTGTCCAGCGTTCTGCCTCAGTGTCCAGCGTTCTGCCCCAGTGTCCAGCGTTCTGCCCCAGTGTCCAGCGTTCTGCCCCAGTGTCCAGCGTTCTGCCCCAGTGTCCAGCTTTCTGCCCCCGTGTCCAGCGTTCTGCCCCAGTGTCCAGCGTTCTGCCCCAGTGTCCAGCGTTCTGCCCCAGTGTCCAGCTTTCTGCCCCAGTGTCCAGCTTTCTGCCCCCGTGTCCAGCGTTCTGCCCCCGTGTCCAGCGTTCTGCCCCAGTGTCCAGCTTTCTGCCCCCGTGTCCAGCGTTCTGCCCCAGTGTCCAGCGTTCTGCCCCAGTGTCCAGCGTTCTGCCCCAGTGTCCAGCTTTCTGCCCCTGTGTCCAGCGTTCTGCCCCCGTGTCCAGCGTTCTGCCCCCGTGTCCAGCGTTCTGCCTCCGTGTCCAGCGTTCTGCCCCCGTGTCCAGCGTTCTGCCCTGGGCCCCCCCGATCGCCGCTCTCAATAAAAAAAAGAAAAAAACAAGTTTTACCTGACCGCGATCCTGCTCAGTCTGGTTATCGGTGGGGGCGGCCATCTTCCTGAGGCCGCGCGTGCGCAGGTGGAGCGCTCTGCTGCCTGGGGCTTCAGGAAAATGGCCGCGGGATGCCGCGCATGCGCAGATGGAGATCGCGGCGGCCATTTTTCTGAAGCCGAGATGCCAACAGGTAAATTCTGCGCCGCCGGCGACCCGCCCACCGCATTGTGCCGCCCGCCGCATTGTGCCGCCCGGGGCGGCCCGCCCCCCCCCGCCCCCCCTTCCTACGCCACAGGCTGTCTGCGAGCCAGATACGGCCATCAAAAGAGCCATATCTGGCTCGCGAGCCATATGTTCCCGACCCCTGATGTAGGGTGTAAAGTGTAGGGTGTAGCGTGTAGGGTGTAGAGTGTAGCGTGTAGCGTGTAGGGTGTAGCGTGTAGGGTGTAGAGTGTAGCGTGTAGCGTATAGCGTGTAGGGTGTAGAGTGTAGCATGTAGCGTGTAGCATGTTGCGTGTAGGGTGTAGGGTGTAGAGTGTAGGGTGTAGCATGTAGGGTGTAAGGTGTAGCGTGTAGGGTGTAGAGTGTAGAGTGTAGGGTGTAGAGTGTAGAGTGTAGGGTGTAGAGTGTAGGATGTAGAGTGTAGAGTGTAGAGTGTAGGATGTAGAGTGGAGTGTAGGGTGTAGAGTGTAGAGTGTAGGGTGTAGAGTGTAGGGTGTAGGGTGTAGAGTGTAGAGTGTAGGGTGTTGAGTGTAGGGTGTACAGTGTAGAGTGTACCCTGTAGGGTGTAGATTGTAGGTTGTATAGTGCAGAGTGTAGGGTATAGGGTGTAGGATGTAGAGTGTAGAGTGTAGGATGAAGGGAGTAGAGTGTAGAGTGTAGGGTGTAGCGTGTTGAGTGTAGGGTGTAGAGTGTAGAGTGTACCTTGTAGGGTGTAGATTGTTGGTTGTATAGTGTAGAGTGTAAGGTATAGAGTGTAGGATGTAGAGTGTAGAGTGTAGGATGAAGGGAGTAGAGTGTAGGATGTAGGGTGTAGGGTGTAGAGTGTAGGATGTAGGGTGTAGCGTATAGGGTGTAGAGTGTAGCGTGTAGGGTGTAGAGTGTAGGGTGTAGCGTGTAGGGTGTAGAGTGTAGCGTGTAGGGTGTAGAGTGTAGCGTGTAGGGTGTAGAGTGTAGCGTGTAGCGTGTAGCGTGTAGCGTGTAGATTGTAGCGTGTAGCGTGTAGCGTGTAGGGTGTAGGGTGTAGCGGGTAGCGTGTAGCGTGTAGAGTGTAGGGTGTAGGGTGTAGCATGTAGAGTGTAGCGTGTAGGGTGTAGAGTGTAGCGTGTAGGGTGTAACGTGTAGGGTGTAGAGTGTAGCATGTAGCGTGTAGGGTGTAGGTTTTAGAGTGTAGGGTGTTGCGTGTAGCGTGTAGGGTGTACAGTGTAGAGTGTAGCGTGTAGGGTGTAGGGTGTAGGGTGTAGAATGTAGGGTGTAGCGTATAGGGTGTAGAGTGTAGCGTGTAGCGTGTAGGGTGTAGAGTGTAGGGTGTAGGGTGTAGAGTGTAGGGTGTAGCGTGTAGGGTGTAGAGTGTAGCGTGTAGGGTGTAGAGAGTAGCGTGTAGGGTGTAGAGTGTAGCGTGTAGCGTGTAGCGTGTAGGGTGTAGTGTGTAGGGTGTAGAGTGTAGCGTGTAGGGTGTAGAGTGTAGCGTGTTGCGTGTAGAGTGTAGCGTGTAGCGTCTAGGGTGTAGAGTGTAGGGTGTAGCGTGTAGGGTGTAGCGTGTAGGGTGTAGAGTGTAGGGTGTACTGTGTAGGGTGTAGAGTATAGCGTGCAGCGTGCAAGGTGTAGGGTGTAGCGTGTAGGGTGTAGCGTGTAGCATGTAGCGTGTAGAGTGTAGCGTGTAGGGTGTAGGGTGTAGCGTGTAGCGTGTAGGGTGTAGAGTGTAGCGTGTAGGGTGTAGGATGTAGAGTGTAGGGTGTAGAGTGTAGGGTGTAGCATGTAGGGTGTATTGTGTAGCGTGTAGGGTGTAAAGTGTAGCGTGTAGCGTGTAGCATGTAGGGTGTAGGGTGTAGCGTGTAGCGTGTAGGGTGTAGCATGTAGCGTGTAGGGTGTAGGGTGTAGAGTGTAGCGTGTAAGTGTAGAG
This sequence comes from Ranitomeya variabilis, assembly GCF_051348905.1. Classification (NCBI taxonomy): domain Eukaryota; kingdom Metazoa; phylum Chordata; class Amphibia; order Anura; family Dendrobatidae; genus Ranitomeya; species Ranitomeya variabilis. Next base: position 537,645,430 of record NC_135233.1, read on the forward strand.
TGAGGATGTAGAGTGTTGGGTGTAGGGTGTAGAGTAGAGTGTAGAGTGTAGGGTGTAGAGTGTAGGGTGTAGAGTGCACATTTTTCCCCATTTCCCCACTGGGTCAGAACTTCTGTTAGAATGATCAGAGGTTGAAATGTTTTGCGTTTTCCTGCTCTTTCCAATGGCCTACAAGCAAAAGTGAAGCGGTGAGCAGCAGTTTCTATTAGTATAGGAGATAACGGAAAACATTTCACATTTTTCCCCATTTCCCCATTGGGTCATAACTTCTGTTACAATGATCAGAGGTTGAAATTTTTTGCGTTTTCCTGCTCTTTCCAATGGCCTACAAGCAAGGGAGTAGAGTGTAGGATGTAGGGTGTAGGGTGTAGAGTGTAGGGTGTAGGGTGTAGCGTATAGGGTGTAGAGTGTAGCGTGTAGGGTGTAGGGTGTAGAGTGTAGGGTGTAGCGTGTAGGGTGTAGAGTGTAGCGTGTAGGGTGTAGAGTGTAGCGTGTAGGGTGTAGAGTGTAGCGTGTAGCGTGTAGGGTGTAGATTGTAGCGTGTAGCGTGTAGGGTGTAGGGTGTATCGGGTAGCGTGTAGAGTGTAGGGTGTAGGGTGTAGAGTGTAGCGTGTAGGGTATAGAGTGTAGCGTATAGGGTGTAGAGTGTAGCGTGTAGGGTGTAGGGTGTAAAGTGTAGGGTGTAGCGTGTAGGGTGTACAGTGTAGCGTGTAGCGTGTAGTGTGTAGATTGTAGCGTGTAGAGTGTACGGTGTAGCGGGTAGCGTGTAGAGTGTAGCGTGTAGGGTGTAGAGTGTAGCGTGTAGGGTGTAACGTGTAGGGTGTAGAGTGTAGCATGTAGCGTGTAGGGTGTAGGGTTTAGAGTGTAGGGTGTCGCGTGTAGAGTGTAGGGTGTAGGGGGTACAGTGTAGAGTGCAGCGTGTAGGGTGTAGAGTGTAGCGTGTAGTGTGTAGGGTGTAGGGTGTAGAATGTAGGGTGTAGCGTATAGGGTGTAGAGTGTAGCGTGTAGGGTGTAGGGTGTAGAGTGTAGGGTGTAGCGTGTAGGGTGTAGAGTTTAGCGTGTAGGGTGTAGAGTGTAGAGTGTAGCGTGTAGCGTGAAGGGTGTAGAGTGTAGGGTGTAGTGTGTAGGGTGTAGAGTGTAGCGTGTAGAGTGTAGCGTGTAGAGTGTAGGGTGTAGCGTGTAGGGTGTAGAGTGTAGCGTGTAGGGTGTACGGTGTAGAGTGTAGCGTGTAGCATGTAGCGTGTAGGGTGTAGGGTGTAGAGTGTAGGGTGTGGAGTGTAGGGTGTAGCATGTAGGTTGTAGGGTGTAGCGTGTAGGGTGTAGCGTGTAGGGTGTAGCGTGTAGCGTGTAGGGTGTAGCGTGTAGCGTGTAGGGTGTAGGGTGTAGAGTGTAGCGTGTAAGGGTAGAGTGAGGATGTAGAGTGTTGGGTGTAGGGTGTAGAGTAGAGTGTAGAGTGTAGGGTGTAGAGTGTAGGGTGTAGAGTGCACATTTTTCCCCATTTGCCCACTGGGTCATAACTTCTGTTAGAATGATCAGAGGTTGAAGTGTTTTGCGTTTTCCTGCTCTTTCCAATGGCCTACAAGCATAACTGAAACAGTGAGCAGCAGTCTCTATTAGAATAGGAGATAACAGAAAACATTTCACAATTTTCCCCATTTCCCAATTGGGTCATAACTTCTGTTACAATGATAAGAGGTTGAAATTTTTTGTGTTTTCCTGCTCTTTCCAATGGCCTACAAGCAAAAGTGAAGCGGTGAGCAGCAGTTTCTATTAGTATAGGAGATAACAGAAAACATTTCACGTTTTTCCCCATTTCCCCATTGGGTCATAACTTCTGTTACAATGATCAGAGGTTGAAAATTTTTGCGTTTTCCTGCTCTTTCCAATGGCCTACAAGCAAGGGAGTAGAGTGTAGGATGTAGGGTGTAGGGTGTAGAGTGTAGGGTGTAGGGTGTAGCGTATAGGATGTAGAGTGTAGCGTGTAGGGTGTAGGGTGTAGCGTGTAGGGTGTAGAGTGTAGCGTGTACGGTGTAGAGTGTAGCGTGTAGAGTGTACAGTGTAGCGTGTAGCGTGTAGGGTGTAGATTGTAGCATGTAGCGTGAAGGGTGTAGGGTGTAGGGTGTAGCGGGTAGCGTGTAGAGTGTAGGGTGTAGGGTGTAGCATGTAGAGTGTAGCGTGTAGCGTGTAGCGTGTAGGGTGTAGAGTGTAGCGTGTAGGGTGTAGGGTGTAGCGTGTAGGGTGTTGAGTGTAGCGTGTAGGGTGTAGCGTGTAGGGTGTATCGTGTAGCGTGTGGGGTGTAGCGTGTAGCGTGTAGTGTGTAGGGTGTAGGGTGTAGAGTGTAGCGTGTAGGGTGTAGAGTGTAGCGTGTAGCGTGTAGCGTGTAGGGTGTAGGGTGTAGCATGTAGGGTGTAGCGTGTAGGGTGTAAAGTGTAGGGTGTAGCGTGTAGGGTGTAGAGTGTAGCGTGTAGGGTGTAGAGTGTAGGGTGTAGCGTGTAGGTTGTAGAGTGTAGCGTGTAGGGTGTAGAGTGTAACGTGTAGCGTGTAGGGTGTAGGGTGTAGCGTGTAGCGTATAGCGTGTAGCGTGTAGGGTGTAGAGTGTAACGTGTAGCGTGTAGGGTGTAGGGTGTAGCGTATAGCGTGTAGCGTGTAGGGTGTAGAGCGTAGCGTGTAGAGTGTAGCGTGTAGATTGTAGCGTGTAGGGTGTAGCGTGTAGAGTGTAGCGTGTAGCCTGTAGCGTGTAGCGTGTAGCGTGTAGGGTGTAGGGTGTAGAGTGTAGCGTGTAGCGTGTAGCGTGTAGGGTGTAGAGTGTAGGGTGTAGCGTGTAGGGTGTAGATTGTAGCGTGTAGGATATAGGGTGTAGCGTGTAGGGTGTAGCGTGTAGCGTGTAGCGTGTGGGGTGTAGCGTGTAGTGTGTAGCGCGTAGGGTGTAAAGTGTAGGGTGTAGCGTGTAGGGTGTAGCGTGTAGAGTGTAGGGTGTAGCATGTAGGGTGTAGAGTGTAGCGTGTAGGGTGTAGAGTGTAGAGTGTAGGGTGTAGCGTGTAGGGTGTAGAGTGTAGCGTGTAGCGTGTAGGGTGTAGGGTGTAGAGTGTAGCGTGTAGCTTGTAGGTTGTAGCGTGTAGGGTGTAGAGTGTAGCGTGTAGCGTGTAGGGTGTAGAGTGTAGCGTGTAGGGTGTAGGGTGTAGGGTGTGGAGTGTAGTGTGTAGGGTGTAGCGTGTAGCGTGTAGAGTGTAGGGTGTAGCGTGTAGGGTGTAGAGTGTAGCGTGTAGGGTGTAGAGTGCAGAGTGTAGCGTGTAGGGTGTAGAGTGTAGCGTGTAGGGTGTAGCGTGTAGGGTGTAGAGTGTAGCATGTAGGGTGTAGAATGTAACGTGTAGCGTGTAGGGTGTAGCGTGTAGCGTGTAGAGTGTAGCGTGTAGGTTGTAGGGTGTAGCGTGTAGGTTGTAGAGTGTAGGGTGTAGCGTGTAGGGTGTAGAGTGTAGCGTGTAGGGTGTAGAGTGTAGGGTGTAGCGTGTAGGGTGTAGGGTGTAGCGTGTAGGTTGTAGAGTGTAGCGTGTAGGGTGTAGAGTGTAACGTGTAGCGTGTAGGGTGTAGGGTGTAGCGTGTAGCGTATAGCGTGTAGCGTGTAGGGTGTAGAGTGTAACGTGTAGCGTGTAGGGTGTAGCGTATAGCGTGTAGCGTGTAGGGTGTAGAGCGTAGCGTGTAGCGTGTAGAGTGTAGCGTGTAGATTGTAGCGTGTAGGGTGTAGCGTGTAGAGTGTAGCGTGTAGCCTGTAGGGTGTAGAGTGTAGCGTGTAGCGTGTAGGGTGTAGAGTGTAGGGTGTAGCGTGTAGGGTGTAGAGTGTAGCGTGTAAAGTATAGGGTGTAGCGTGTAGTGTGTATCGTGTAGCGTGTAGCGTGTGGGGTGTAGCGTGTAGCGTGTAGTGTGTAGGGTGTAGGGTGTAGAGTGTAGCGTGTAGGGTGTAGGGTGTAGAGTGTAGCGTGTAGCGTGTAGGGTGTAGGGTGTAGGGTGTAGCATGTAGTGTGTAGCGTGTAGGGTGTAGAGTGTAGCATGTAGCGCGTAGGGTGTAAAGTGTAGGGTTTAGCGTGTAGGGTGTAGCGTGTAGCGTGTAGAGCGTAGGGTGTAGCGTGTAGGGTGTAGAGTGTAACGTGTAGCGTGTAGGGTGTAGCGTGTAGCGTGTAGAGTGTGGCGTGTAGGGTGTAGAGTGTAGCGTGTAGCGTGTAGACTGCAGCATGTAGGGTGTAAAGTGTAGTGTGTAGCGTGTAGAGTGTAGCATGTAGGGTGTAGAGTGTAGCGTGTAGCGTGTAGAGTGTAGCGTGTAGCGTGTAGCGTGTAGCGGGTGGGGTGTAGGGTGTAGAGTGTAGGGTGTTGGGTGTAGCGTGTAGCGTGTAGCGTGTAGGGTATAGAGTGTAGCGTGTAGCGTGTAGGGTGTAGGGTTTAGGGTGTAGAGTGTAGAGTGTAGCGTGTAGGATGTAGAGTGTAGCGTGTAGGGTGTAGAGTGTAGCGTGTAGGGTGTAGCGTGTAGGGTGTAGAGTGTAGCGTGTAGCGTGTAGCGTGTAGGGTGTAGGGTGTAGCGTGTAGGGTGTAGAGTGTAGGGCGTAGCGAGTAGGGTGTAGGGTGTAGAGTGTAGCGTGTAGCGTGTAGGGTGTAGGGTGTAGGGTCTAGAGTGTAGCGTGTATCGTGTAGAGTGTAGTGTGTAGGGTGTTGAGTGTAGGGTGTAGCGTATAGGGTGTAGAGTGTAGCGCGTAGGGTGTAGGGTGTAGAGGGTAGGGTGTAGGGTGTAGAGTGTAGCGTGTAGCGTGTAGCGTGTAGGGTGTAGCGTGTAGGGTGTAGAGTGTAGGGTGTAGAGTGTAACGTGTAGCGTGTAGGGTGTAGGGTGTAGTGTGTAGCGTGTAGAGTGTAGCGTGTAGGGTGTATGGTGTAAAGTGTAGGGTGTAGCGTGTAGAGTGTAACGTGTAGCGTGTAGGGTGTAGGGTGTAGCGTGTAGCGTATAGCGTGTAGCGTGTAGGGTGTAGAGTGTAACGTGTAGCATGTAGGGTGTAGCGTATAGCGTGTAGCGTGTAGGGTGTAGAGCGTAGCGTGTAGCGTGTAGAGTGTAGCGTGTAGATTGTAGCGTGTAGGGTGTAGCGTGTAGAGTGTAGCGTGTAGCCTGTAGGGTGTAGAGTGTAGCGTGTAGCGTGTAGGGTGTAGAGTGTAGGGTGTAGCGTGTAGGGTGTAGAGTGTAGCGTGTAAAGTATAGGGTGTAGCGTGTAGTGTGTATCGTGTAGCGTGTAGCGTGTGGGGTGTAGCGTGTAGCGTGTAGTGTGTAGGGTGTAGGGTGTAGAGTGTAGCGTGTAGGGTGTAGGGTGTAGAGTGTAGCGTGTAGCGTGTAGGGTGTAGGGTGTAGGGTGTAGCATGTAGTGTGTAGCGTGTAGGGTGTAGAGTGTAGCATGTAGCGCGTAGGGTGTAAAGTGTAGGGTTTAGCGTGTAGGGTGTAGCGTGTAGCGTGTAGAGCGTAGGGTGTAGCGTGTAGGGTGTAGAGTGTAACGTGTAGCGTGTAGGGTGTAGCGTGTAGCGTGTAGAGTGTGGCGTGTAGGGTGTAGAGTGTAGCGTGTAGCGTGTAGACTGCAGCATGTAGGGTGTAAAGTGTAGTGTGTAGCGTGTAGAGTGTAGCATGTAGGGTGTAGAGTGTAGCGTGTAGCGTGTAGAGTGTAGCGTGTAGCGTGTAGCGTGTAGCGGGTGGGGTGTAGGGTGTAGAGTGTAGGGTGTTGGGTGTAGCGTGTAGCGTGTAGCGTGTAGGGTATAGAGTGTAGCGTGTAGGGTGTAGGGTTTAGGGTGTAGAGTGTAGAGTGTAGCGTGTAGGATGTAGAGTGTAGCGTGTAGGGTGTAGAGTGTAGCGTGTAGGGTGTAGCGTGTAGGGTGTAGAGTGTAGCGTGTAGCGTGTAGCGTGTAGGGTGTAGGGTGTAGCGTGTAGGGTGTAGAGTGTAGGGTGTAGCGAGTAGGGTGTAGGGTGTAGAGTGTAGCGTGTAGCGTGTAGGGTGTAGTGTGTAGGGTCTAGAGTGTAGCGTGTATCGTGTAGAGTGTAGTGTGTAGGGTGTTGAGTGTAGGGTGTAGCGTATAGGGTGTAGAGTGTAGCGCGTAGGGTGTAGGGTGTAGAGGGTAGGGTGTAGGGTGTAGAGTGTAGCGTGTAGCGTGTAGCGTGTAGGGTGTAGCGTGTAGGGTGTAGAGTGTAGGGTGTAGAGTGTAACGTGTAGCGTGTAGGGTGTAGGGTGTAGTGTGTAGCGTGTAGAGTGTAGCGTGTAGGGTGTATGGTGTAAAGTGTAGGGTGTAGCGTGTAGCGTGTAGCGTGTAGCGTGTAGGGTGTATGGTGTAGAGTGTAGGGTGTAGCGTGTAGGGTGTAGAGTGTAGCGTGTAGGGTGTAGGGTGCAGCGTGTAGGGTGTAGAGTGTAGGGCGTAGCGAGTAGGGTGTAGGGTGTAGCGTGTAGGGTGTAGAGTGTAGGGCGTAGCGAGTAGGGTGTAGGGTGTAGAGTGTAGCGTGTAGCGTGTAGGGTGTTGGGTGTAGGGTCTAGAGTGTAGCGTGTATCGTGTAGAGTGTAGGGTGTAGGGTGTAGAGTGTAGCGTGTAGCGTGTAGGGTGTAGCGTGTAGGGTGTAGAGTGTAGGGTGTAGAGTGTAACGTGTAGCGTGTAGGGTGTAGGGTGTAGTGTGTAGCGTGTAGCGTGTAGAGTGTAGCGTGTAGGGTGTAGGGTGTAGGGTGTAGGGTCTAGAGTGTAGCGTGTATCGTGTAGAGTGTAGGGTGTAGGGTGTTGAGTGTAGGGTGTAGCGTATAGGGTGTAGAGTGTAGCGCGTAGGGTGTAGGGTGTAGAGGGTAGGGTGTAGGGTGTAGAGTGTAGCGTGTAGCGTGTAGCGTGTAGGGTGTAGCGTGTAGGGTGTAGAGTGTAGGGTGTAGAGTGTAACGTGTAGCGTGTAGAGTGTAGGGTGTAGTGTGTAGAGTGTAGCGTGTAGAGTGTAGCGTGTAGGGTGTAGAGTGTAGCGTGTAGCGTGTATGGTATACGGTGTAGAGTGTAGGGTGTAGCGTGTAGGGTGTAGAGTGTAGCGTGTAGGGTGTAGAGTGAAGCGTATAGGGTGTAGAGTGTAACGTGTAGCGTGTAGGGTGTAGCGTGTAGCGTGTAGAGTGTGGCGTGTAGGGTGTAGAGTGTAGCGTGTAGCGTGTAGACTGCAGCATGTAGGGTGTAAAGTGTAGTGTGTAGCGTGTAGAGTGTAGCATGTAGGGTGTAGAGTGTAGCGTGTAGCGTGTAGAGTGTAGCGTGTAGCGTGTAGCGTGTAGCGGGTGGGGTGTAGGGTGTAGAGTGTAGGGTGTTGGGTGTAGCGTGTAGCGTGTAGCGTGTAGGGTATAGAGTGTAGCGTGTAGCGTGTAGGGTGTAGGGTTTAGGGTGTAGAGTGTAGAGTGTAGCGTGTAGGATGTAGAGTGTAGCGTGTAGGGTGTAGAGTGTAGCGTGTAGGGTGTAGCGTGTAGGGTGTAGAGTGTAGCGTGTAGCGTGTAGCGTGTAGGGTGTAGGGTGTAGCGTGTAGGGTGTAGAGTGTAGGGCGTAGCGAGTAGGGTGTAGGGTGTAGAGTGTAGCGTGTAGCGTGTAGGGTGTAGGGTCTAGAGTGTAGCGTGTATCGTGTAGAGTGTAGTGTGTAGGGTGTTGAGTGTAGGGTGGAGCGTATAGGGTGTAGAGTGTAGCGCGTAGGGTGTAGGGTGTAGAGGGTAGTGTGTAGGGTGTAGAGTGTAGCGTGTAGCGTGTAGCGTGTAGGGTGTAGCGTGTAGGGTGTAGAGTGTAGGGTGTAGAGTGTAACGTGTAGCGTGTAGGGTGTAGGGTGTAGTGTGTAGCGTGTAGAGTGTAGCGTGTAGGGTGTATGGTGTAGAGTGTAGGGTGTAGCGTGTAGCGTGTAGCGTGTAGCGTGTAGGGTGTATGGTGTAGAGTGTAGGGTGTAGCGTGTAGGGTGTAGAGTGTAGCGTGTAGGGTGCAGCGTGTAGGGTGTAGAGTGTAGGGCGTAGCGAGTAGGGTGTAGGGTGTAGCGTGTAGGGTGTAGAGTGTAGGGCGTAGCGAGTAGGGTGTAGGGTGTAGAGTGTAGCGTGTAGCGTGTAGGGTGTAGGGTGTAGGGTCTAGAGTGTAGCGTGTATCGTGTAGAGTGTAGGGTGTAGGGTGTTGAGTGTAGGGTGTAGCGTATAGGGTGTAGAGTGTAGCGCGTAGGGTGTAGGGGGTAGAGGGTAGGGTGTAGGGTGTAGAGTGTAGCGTGTAGCGTGTAGGGTGTAGCGTGTAGGGTGTAGAGTGTAGGGTGTAGAGTGTAACGTGTAGCGTGTAGGGTGTAGGGTGTAGTGTGTAGCGTGTAGCGTGTAGAGTGTAGCGTGTAGGGTGTAGAGTGTAGCGTGTAGCGTGTATGGTGTACGGTGTAGAGTGTAGGGTGTAGCGTGTAGGGTGTAGAGTGTAGCGTGTAGGGTGTAGAGTGAAGCGTGTAGGGTGTAGAGTGTAACGTGTAGCGTGTAGGGTGTAGCGTGTAGCGTGTAGAGTGTGGCGTGTAGGGTGTAGAGTGTAGCGTGTAGCGTGTAGACTGCAGCGTGTAGGGTGTAAAGTGTAGTGTGTAGCGTGTAGAGTGTAGCATGTAGCGTGTAGAGTGTAGCGTGTAGCGTGTAGAGTGTAGCGGGTAGCGTGTAGCGGGTGGGGTGTAGGGTGTAGAGTGTAGGGTGTTGGGTGTAGCGTGTAGCGTGTAGCGTGTAGGGTATAGAGTGTAGCGTGTAGCGTGTAGGGTGTAGGGTTTAGGGTGTAGAGTGTAGGGTGTAGCGTGTAGGATGTAGAGTGTAGCGTGTAGGGTGTAGAGTGTAGCGTGTAGGGTGTAGCGTGTAGCGGGTAGGGTGTAGAACGTAGAGTGTAGGGTGTATGATGTAGAGTGTAGGGTGTAGAGTGTAGCGTGTAGCGTGTAGAGTGTAGGGCGTAGCGAGTAGGGTGTAGGGTGTAGAGTGTAGCGTGTAGCGTGTAGGGTGTAGGGTGTAGCGTGTAGGGTGTAGAGTGTAGGGCGTAGCGAGTAGGGTGTAGGGTGTAGAGTGTAGCGTGTAGCGTGTAGGGTGTAGGGTGTAGGGTCTAGAGTGTAGCGTGTATCGTGTAGAGTGTAGGGAGTAGGGTGTTGAGTGTAGGGTGTAGCGTATAGGGTGTAGAGTGTAGTGCGTAGGGTGTAGGGTGTAGAGTGTAGGGTGTAGAGTGTAGCGTGTAGGGTGTAGCGTGTAGGGTGTAGAGTGTAGGGTGTAGAGTGTAACGTGTAGCGTGTAGGGTGTAGGGTGTAGTGTGTAGCGTGTAGCGTGTAGAGTGTAGCGTGTAGGGTGTAGAGTGTAGCGTGTAGCGTGTATGGTGTACGGTGTAGAGTGTAGGGTGTAGCGTGTAGGGTGTAGAGTGTAGCGTGTAGGGTGTAGAGTGAAGCGTGTAGGGTGTAGAGTGTAACGTGTAGCGTGTAGGGTGTAGCGTGTAGCGTGTGGCGTGTAGGGTGTAGAGTGTAGCGTGTAGCGTGTAGACTGCAGCGTGTAGGGTGTAAAGTGTAGTGTGTAGCGTGTAGAGTGTAGCGTGTACCGTGTAGCGTGTAGCGGGTGGGGTGTAGGGTGTAGAGTGTAGGGTGTTGGGTGTAGCGTGTAGCGTGTAGGGTATAGAGTGTAGCGTGTAGCGTGTAGGGTGTAGGGTTTAGGGTGTAGAGTGTAGGGTGTAGCGTGTAGGATGTAGAGTGTAGCGTGTAGGGTGTAGAGTGTAGCGTGTAGGGTGTAGCGTGTAGCGGGTAGGGTGTAGAACGTAGAGTGTAGGGTGTATGATGTAGAGTGTAGGGTGTAGAGTGTAGCGTGTAGCGTGTAGAGTGTAGCGTGTAGCGTGTAGGGTGTAGGGTGTAGAGTGTACGGTGTAGCGTGTAGCGTGTAGGGAGTAGGGTGTAGGCTGTAGCGTGTAGCATATAGCGTGTAGCGTGTAGCGTGTAGCGTGTAGGGTGTAGAGTGTAGAGTGTAGCATGTAGGGTGTAGCGTGTAGGGTGTAGTGTGTAGGGTGTAGCGTGTAGGGTGTAGCGTGTAGGGTGTAGAGTTTAGCGTGTAGCGTGTATCGTGTAGCGTGTAGGGTGTAGGGTGTAGAGTGTAGGGTGTAGCGTGTAGGGTGTAGAGTGTAGCTTCTAGCGTGTAGAATGTAGCGTGTAGCGTGTAGGGAGTAGGGTGTAGGGTGTAGGGTGTAGCGTGTAGAGTGTAGCGAGTAGCGTGTAGTGTGTAGCGTGTAGCATGTAGGGTGTAGCATGTAGGGTGTAGAGTGTAGCATGTAGCGTGTAGGGTGTAGGGTGTAGGGTGTAGAGTGTAGGGTGTAGCGTGTAGCGTGTAGGGAGTAGGGTGTAGGGTGTAGCGTGTCGGGTGTAGGGTGTAGCGTGTAGCGTGTAGCGTGTAGCGTGTAGAGTGTAGCATGTAGCGTGTAGCGTGTAGGGTGTAGGGTGTAGAGGGTAGGGTGTAGCATGTAGGGTGTAGGGTGTAGCGTGTAGGGTGTAGATTGTAGAGTGTAGGGTGTATAGTGCACATTTTTCCCCATTTCCCCACTGGGTCAAAACTTCTGTTAGAATGATGCGTTTTCCTTCTATTTCCAATGGCCTACAAGCATAAGTGAAGCAGTGAGCAGCAGTCTCTATTAGTATGAGATAACGGAAAACATTTCACATTTTTCCCCATTTCCCCATTGGGTCCTATACTAATAGAAACTGCTGCTCACCGCTTCACTTATGCTTGTCAGCCATTGGAAAGAGCAGGAAAACGCAAAAAATTTCAACCTCTGATCATTGTAACAGAAGTTATTACCCAATGGTGAAATGGGGAAAATTGTGAAATGTTTTCCGTTATCTCTTATACTAATACAGACTGCTGCTCACAGCTTCATATATGCTTGTAGACCATTGGAAAGAGCAGGAAAACGCAAAAAATTTCAACCTCTGATCATTGTAACAGAAGTTATGTCCCAATGGGGAAAAATGTGAAATGTTTTCTGTTATCTCCTATACTAATAGAGACTGCTGCTCACTGCTTCACTTATGCTTGTAGGCCATTGGAAAGAGCTACACCCTACACTCTAGACTCTACACCCTACACGCTACACCCTACACGCTACACTCTACACACTACACGCTACACTCTACACTCTACACCCTATACGCTACATGCTACACGCTACACCCTACTCCCTACACGCTACACGCTACACACTACACTCTACACCCTACACCCTACACGCTACACGCTACACTCTACACGCTACACGCTACACCCTACACGCTACACGCTACACCCTACACGCTACACGCTACACTCTACACACTACACGCTACACTCTACACCCTACACACTACACTCTGCACCCTACACCCTACACGCTACACTCTACATCCTACACGCTACACCCTACACTCTACACCCTAAACCCTACACCCTACACGCTACACGCTACACTCTATACCCTACACGCTACACGCTACACGCTACACCCAACACCCTACACTCTACACCCTACACCCTACCCGCTACACGCTACACTCTACACGCTACACTCTACACCCTACATGCTACACTCTACACGCTACACACTACACTTTACACCCTACATGCTGCAGTCTACACGCTACACGCTACACTCTACACCCTACACGCCACAATCTACACGCTACACGCTACACCCTACACGCTACACGTTACACTCTACACCCTACACGCTTCACTCTACACCCTACACGCTACACTCTACACCCTACACGCTACACCCTACACTCTACACCGTACACCATACACGCTACACGCTACACTCTACACCCTACACGCTACACCCTACAATCTACAAGCTACACGCTACACTCTACACCCTACACGCTACACTCTACACGCTACACGCTACACGCTACACCCTACACCCTACACGCTACACGTTACACTCTACACCCTATACTCTACACCCTACACGCTACACCCTACACGCTACACGCTACACTCTACACCCTACACCCTACCCTCTACACCCTACACCCTACGCGCTACACTCTACACCCTATACGCTACACCCTACACTCAACACCCTACACCCTACACTCTACACGATACATGCTACACTCTAGACCCTACACCCTACACCCTACACGCTACACGCTACACTCTACACCCTACACCCTACTCGCTACGCCCTACACTCTACACCCTACACGCTACACCCTACACCCTACACGCTACACGCTACACTCTACACCCTACACGCTACACCCTACACTCTACACCCTACACCATACACGCTACACGCTACACGCTAAACGCTACACGCTACACTCTACACCCTACACGCTACACTCTACACGATACACGCTACACTCTAGACCCTACACCCTACATCCTACACGCTACACGCTACACTCTACACTCTACACCCTACTCGCTACGCCCTACACTCTACACCCTACACGCTACACCCTACACCCTACTCGCTACGCCCTACACTCTACACCCTACACGCTACACCCTACACCCTACACGCTACACGCTACACTCTACACCCCAGACGCTACACCCTACACTCTACACCATACACCCTACACGCTACACGCTACACGCTAAACGCTACACGCTACACTCTACACCCTACACGCTACACCCAACACTCTACACCCTACATGCTACACGCTACATTCTACACGCTACACGCTACACTCTACATCCTACACGCTACACCCTACACTCTACACCCTACACCCTACACGCTACACGATACACGCTACACGCTAAACTCTACACCCTACACGCTACACCCTACACGCTACACTCTACACTCTACACCCTACACGCTACACCCTACACGCCACACTCTACACTCTACACCCTACACCCTACACGCTGCACCCTACACTCTACACCGTACACCCTACAAGCTTCACGCTACACTCTACACCGTACACGCTACACCCTACACTCTACACCCTACACCCTACATGCTACACGCTACACTCTACACCCTACACGCTACACCCTACACTCTACACCCTGCACCCTACACGCTACACGCTTCACTCTACACCCTACACTCTACACCCTACACGCTACACCCTACACTCTACACGCTACACACTACACTCTACACCCTACACGCTACAACCTACACTCTACACCCTACACGCTACACGCTACACCCTACACTCTACACCCTACAAGCTTCACGCTACACTTTACACCGTACACGCTACACCCTACACTCTACACCCTACACACTACACGCTACACCCTACACGCTACACCCTACACTCTACACCCTGCTCCCTACACGCTACACGCTACACTCTACACCCTACACGCTACACCCTACACGCTACACCCTAAACCCTACACCATACACCCTACACGCTACACTCTACAAGCTACACCCTACACCCTACACCCTACACGCTACACGCTACACGATACACGCTACACTCTACACCCTACACGCTACACTCTACACCCTACACCCTACATGCTACACGCTACATGCTACACCCTACACTCTACACCCTACACGCTACACCCTACACGCTACACCCTACACTGTACACCCTACACGCTACACGGTACATGCTACACGCTACATGCTACACTCAACACCCTACTCGCTACGCCCTACACTCTACACCCTACACGCTACACCTTACACTCTACACCCTACACCCTACACGCTACACGCTAAACGCTACACGCTACACTCTACACCCTACACGCTACACCCAACACTCTACACCCTATATGCTACACGCTACACTCTACACGCTACTCGCTACACGCTACACTCTACACCCTACATGCTACACCCTACACTCTACACCCTACACGCTACACGCTACATTCTACACCCTACACGCTACACTCTACACCCTACACGCTACACCCTACACCCTACACGCTACACGCTACACTCTACACCCTACACGCTACACCTTACACTCTACACCCTACACCCTACACGCTAAACGCTACACGCTACACTCTACACCCTACACGCTACACCCAACACTCTACACCCTACACCCTATATGCTACACGCTACACTCTACACGCTACACCCTACACGCTACACTCTACACCCTACACGCTACACCCTACACTCTACACCCTACACGCTACACACTACATTCTACACCCTACACGCTACACTCTACACCCTACACGCTACACCCTACACTCTACACCCTACACCCTACACGCTACACTCTACACCCTACACGCTACACTCTACACTCTACACCCTACACCCTACACGCTACACGCTACACGCTACACCCTACACTCTACACCCTACACCCTACAAGCTTCACTCTACACTCTACACCCTACACGCTACACCCTACACCCTACACGCTACACGCTACACTCTACACTCTACACCCTATACGCTACATGCTACACGCTACACCCTACTCCCTACACGCTACACGCTACACACTACACTCTACACCCTACACCCTACACGCTACACGCTACACGCTACACTCTACACGCTACACGCTACACCCTACAACCTACACGCTACACGCTACACCCTACACGCTACACCCTACACGCTACACTCTACACACTACACGCTACACTACACCCTACACACTACACTCTGCACCCTACACCCTACACGCTACACTCTACATCCTACACGCTACACCCTACACTCTACACCCTAAACCCTACACCCTACACGCTACACGCTACACTCTATACCCTACACGCTACACGCTACACGCTACACCCAACACCCTACACTCTACACCTTACACCCTACCCGCTACACGCTACACGCTACACGCTACACTCTACACGCTACACTTTACACCCTACATGCTGCAGTCTACACGCTACACGCTACACCCTACACGCCACACTCTACACGCTACACGCTACACGCTACACGTTACACTCTACACCCTACACGCTTCACTCTACACCCTACACGCTACACTCTACACACTACACGCTACTCCCTACACTCTACACCGTACACCATACACGCTACACGCTACACTCTACACCCTACACGCTACACCCTACAATCTACAAGCTACACTCTACACTCTACACCCTACACGCTACACTCTACACGCTACACGCTACACCCTACACCCTACACGCTACACGTTACACTCTACACCCTACACTCTACACCCTACCCTCTACACGCTACACCCTACGCGCTACACTCTACACCCTATACGCTACACCCTACACTCAACACCCTACACCCTACACTCTACACGATACACGCTACACTCTAGACCCTACACCCTACACCCTACACGCTACACCCTACACCCTACACGCTACACGCTACACGCTACACTCTACACCCTACACCCTACCCTCTACACCCTACACCCTACGCGCTACACTCTACACCCTATACGCTACACCCTACACTCAACACCCTACACCCTACACTCTACACGATACACGCTACACTCTAGACCCTACACCCTACACCCTACACGCTACACTCTACACCCTACACCCTAGTCGCTACGCCCTACACTCTACACCCTACACGCTACACCCTACACCCTACACGCTACACGCTACACTCTACACCCTACACGCTACACCCTACACTCTACACCCTACACCCTACACGCTACACGCTACACGCTAAACGCTACACGCTACACTCTACACCCTACACGCTACACTCTACACGATACACGCTACACTCTAGACCCTACACCCTACATCCTACATGCTACACGCTACACTCTACACTCTACACCCTACTCGCTACGCCCTACACTCTACACCTTACACGCTACACCCTACACCCTACTCGCTACACCCTACACTCTACACCCTACACGCTACACCCTACACCCTACACGCTACACGCTACACTCTACACCCCACACGCTACACCCTACACTCTTCACCATACACCCTACACGCTACACGCTAAACGCTACACGCTACACTCTACACCCTACACGCTACACCCAACACTCTACACCCTACATGCTACACGCTACATTCTACACGCTACACGCTACACTCTACACCCTACACGCTACACCCTACACTCTACACCCTACACCCTACATGCTACACGATACACGCTACACGCTAAACTCTACACCCTACACGCTACACCCTACACGCTACACTCTACACTCTACACCCTACACGCTACACCCTACACGCTACACTCTACACTCTACACCCTACACCCTACACGCTGCACTCTACACTCTACACCCTACACCCTACAAGCTTCATGCTACACTCTACACCGTACACGCTACACCCTACACTCTACATGCTACACGCTACACTCTACACCCTACACGCTACACCCTACAGTCTACACCCTGCACCCTACACGCTACACGCTACACTCTACACCCTACACTCTACACCCTACACGCTACACCCTACACTCTACACGCTACACACTACACTCTACACCCTACACGCTACAACCTACACTCTACACCCTACACGCTACACGCTACACCCTACACTCTACACCCTACACCCTACAAGCTTCACGCTACACTCCACACCGTACACGCTACACCCTACACTCTACACCCTACACACTACACGCTACACTCTACACCCTACACGCTACACCCTACACTCTACACCCTGCTCCCTACACGCTACACGCTACACTCTACACCCTACACGCTACACCCTACACGCTACACCCTACACTCTACAAGCTACACCCTACACCCTACACCCTACACGCTACACGCTACACGATACACGCTACACTCTACACCCTACACGCTACACTCTACACCCTACACCCTACATGCTACACGCTACATGCTACACCCTACACTCTACACCCTACATGCTACACACTACACTCTACACCCTACATTCTACACTCTACACCCTACACGCTACACCCTACACCCTACACTCGTGTAGGGTGTAGGGTGTAGCGTGTAGCTTGTAGCGTGTAGAGTGTAGCGTGTAGGGTGTCGAGTGTAGCGTGTAGCGTGTAGTGTGTAGAGTGTAGGGTGTAGAGTGTAGGGTGTAGCGTGTAGCGTGTAGGGTGTAGCGTGTAGGGTGTAGGGTGTAGAGTGTAGGGTGTAGCGTGTAGGGTGTAGAGTGTAGCATGTAGCGTGTAGGGTGTAGCGTGTAGGGTGTAGCGTGTAGGGTGTAGAGTGTAGCATGTAGCGTGTAGGGTGTAGCGTGTAGGGTGTAGTGTGTAGGGTGTAAAGTGTAAGGTGTAGCGTGTAGGGTGTAGAGTGTAGCGTATAGCGTGTAGGGTGTAGGGTGTAGCGTGTAGGGTGTAGAGTGTAGCGTGTAGGGTGTAGAATGTAGCGTGTAGCGTGTAGGGTGTAGAGTGTAGGGTGTAGCATGTAGGGTGTAGAGTGTAGCGTGTAGCGTGTAGAGTGTAGCGTGTAGCATATAGGGTGTAGGGTGTAGAGTGTTGGGTGTAGCGTGTAGGGTGTAGAGTGTAGCGTGTAGCGTTTAGCGTGTAGCGTGTAGGGTGTAGGGTGTAGAGTGTAAGGTGTAGCGTGTAGGATGTAGAGTGTAGCCTGTAGGGTGTAGAGTGAAGCGTGTAGTGTGTAGAGTGTAGCATGTAGGGTGTAGCGTGTAGGGTGTAGAGTGTAGAGTGTAGGGTGTAGCTCTTTCCAATGGCCTACAAGCATAAGTGAAGCAGTGAGCAGCAGTCTCTATTAGTATAGGAGATAACAGAAAACATTTCACATTTTTCCCCATTGGGACATAACTTCTGTTACAATGATCAGAGGTTGAAATTTTTTGCGTTTTCCTGCTCTTTCCAAAGGCCTACAAGCATATATGAAGCGGTGAGCAGCAGTCTGTATTAGTATAAGAGATAACGGAAAACCACAATTTTCCCCATTTCACCATTGGGTCATAACTTCTGTTACAATGATGAGAGGTTGAAATTTTTTGCGTTTTCCTGCTCTTTCCAATGGCTGACATGCATAAGTGAAGGGGTGAGCAGCAGTTTCTATTAGTATAGGACCCAATGGGGAAATGGGGAAAAATGTGGGGGCGTGGCCAGCGCTGAGACAGAGAGGACGTCTCTGTTGTGAGCTCTGCTTTGGGGCCACCTAATTAAGCGATATTATAAAGCATATCTCCGAGATTCCACTTAAAAGCTACAGCCTCCGGCACCGGAATATCTGCTGCACCTATCGGTACCAAGCTGGTATGGATGTCCGCAACATTCGCGGAGAAAAAGACACTGAGAGTGACAGCTGCAGCACTAAGATGAAAAATCAAGATGGCGGCGGCGGCTCGCCGCACACTGAAGGCACAAATCCAGGAAGTGCAGGCAAGTCTCGAAACTACAGCCACGGGCGCCCGCTCTACAGATTGACACCGCAAAGGCAGAAACATGCAGCCTTTAAAGCGAGAACCAACCCGCGATCCTCAAAGAAGAAGTCAGCGGTAATCGTGAGTAACAAAAAGCGGGGAGAACCGCTGGAGGAAAGCCCGGCACGGAGCTCCCGCTCGCGCTCGTCTTCTCGCGAGAGCCGCCATCTTGAGAAGAAGAGCGAGCGCTCTCAGCGCTCACAGACACAGCGCCGGAAAGGCTGTTAAACGTCCGCTAGCTAAATTAACCGCTAGCAATCAGTGCACAACGCCGGTTAAGGGAGCTACATCATGCCCGGACATATCATTAATATCTGACGCTCCCTTTACCCCATCAGTCTCAGGGGAGGCTTGTGATAAATATAGCGCCGGATCTGATAACAGTACCAGCCCCATTACGGTGCCAGCCAGCACCCATGACACTCCCCATCCCAGAGAGAATATCCTGGTTGCTGCAGCACAGGAAAGCCCTCAAAATAAAGACTCAGTTTACATACACTCCCCTAAGGATCTCAGCAGCCCAAAACTTGCTGATACTCTCTTACAAACACTATCTGATGTGAATGCCTCTAACAAAAATGCATCAGAAATCTTTATTAAAAACATCATTCTTCTTTTGGCCCAATCTTTCCAATCACAATTAGAATCTCATAATCTCTCCCTACGCAAAGATATAGATAGCCTTGAACAACGTGTGGACCACCTGGAACGGAAAATGGGGGAATTGGTGGAATCCCACAATAAATTGATTGATGCCCACTATAACTTAGAAGGTGAGGTGACCCAAATAAAATCAAAACAGGTTGAACAAGAAGATAGAAGCAGACGGAGTAACTTAAAATTTAGAGGGATACCAGAGTCAGTCAAAGATCGTGATCTGACAGAATATACCCAAACAATGCTCCACACAATCCTTCCCAAAGCTTCTAGGGGAGATCTAACGCTGGAACGTATCCACAGGCTACCCAAATCCAAATACGCACCAACTACAGCTCCTAGAGACGTCATAGCCTGTTTCCACTACTTCCAAATTAAAGAAGAAATTCTCAGGAAAAGCAGACAATTACCAAATTTACCGACCCCCTACAACAAGATAAAGATTTTTGCAGACTTTTCAAGGGCCACCCTACAAAAACGGAGAGAGTATATTCCTGTCACTGACCATCTTAGGAATAACAAGATACTGTATAAATGGGGTTTTCCAACTAAATTGATTGTAATTAAGGAGGATGTCATTTTTGCGCTAACTGACTTAAATAACTCTGATAAATTTATTCATGATCTAGGCCTACCTCCCATAGAGAGATCAAGTTCTGGACACAAAGACAGCGGAGTTTCTGATCATCTTCCAAGACGTGTCAAGCCCTCGTGGATCACGAAGAAAAACAGATGAAGATCTTGAACTATGTTAGGCTTGCCCCACTCACTTGGCCCTTAAATTCACCCCCTGAACTTTAAATGAGTACTTACTCATTTACACACACACTTTGGTGTGCATTACTTGTTGGTTTTCTAAACCACTTTTTTGCTGGTTGCAATTATGTTATTTTTATCTTTTATCTATATGCAGGTCTGTGTACATCTCTACTAAACGGAGGCCGTCGTTTGCTTTCGCCTTCATCTGATCTGGAGGGGTTCATCATGATCGTCATAATGGGGATACAGGTTCTGTGTAGGTTGCCTCTTCTGTTTCTACAGGGTTTGCTGGTCTCATTGATCTCCTCTGTAGACAATTCTAAATGTAAATACAGACATCACTACACAATTCACAAACACCAATACTATGTCTTTAAATATTGTGTCCTATAACGTGAATGGTTTGAACAGCCCCTACAAGAGATTTACTCTTTGGAAAGATATGCGTAGACTTAAAGCTGATATAGTCCTGCTACAGGAAACTCATTTATTAGAATCTGATAACCATAGACTCCGAAATAAACATTTCTCGCAAATATTCTTTTCAAACAGTAAAAAGAAGAAAGCGGGGGTTGCGATAGCCATTCACAAAGATTTACCTTTTAAAATAATAGATACAATAAAAGACGAGGAAGGTAGACAAATCAGTATTAAGGGAAGATTGGGAGATGTTTACCATTGCTAATATACATGCCCCCAATTCAAGCCAAATTCGCTTTCTAAATAAATTCAAAAAAAAGCTGGAAGACTTTAGTGAGGGTCATGTTGTATGGGGCGGAGATTTTAATCACATTGTTAACCCTCATTTAGATTGCTCCCACCCACTAACCTATTATAAACAACAAAATTTATCTAACTGGCTAAGACAATCTGGACTACAAGACAGCTGTAGAGTGCTGAATACTAATTCAAAAGAATTCACAAGATATTGCCCACATAACAAATCTTTCACTAGGATTGACCATATTTTCACAAGTCTTTCAGTTTTAGATCTATATGAAAGATTTGTCACGGGCCCAATCACTTGGTCAGACCATGCACCTATCCTCCTTAGACTTAAAAACACAGATAGAGAAAATAAATCATACAATTGGAAATACAGTAAATTTATAGCCAATACACAGGATAATTCCAAATTAATAGAACAAGCCATCTCCCACTATTTTGTTGAAAATTCTACACAAGAAATCAACCCAGAGACATTATGGCAAGCCCACAAATGTGTGATTAGGGGAACATTAATTCAGCTTGGAGCTAAACAAAAAAAAATAAGAGAGTTTAGACAGAAAGAACTAATAGAAAAAATTAAAATCCTAGAGGCCACCGCACAAAATGATAGGAGTTTTGATAAACATAAAGAATTGCATACTTGTAGGCTAGATCTTAGGAATCTATTAATTGCTCAGTATGATAAAAAAGCCACTTTCTTTGGGGCTGGATACTATACAGATAATAATAGGCCAACTAGGCTGATGGCCAATAAATTCAAACCTATAAAGATGAGAAAGGTGGTTGACAGAATCTCTTTGGCCTCTGGTGACGTTTTAAAACCAAAGGACATCGCAAAGGCTTTCAAGGACTACTACTTTAAACTATATAACTTGAAAGATAATATAGATGTCTCACTTCCCTCCCAGGACCAAATTGATTTATTTTTGGAGAAAATAAAACTGGGGAGTCTTACGCCAGAGCAAAGAGAAACACTCGATATGCCTTTTAATGAGAAAGAGGTTATGAATGCTATTAATGCCTTTAAAATTAACAAGGCACCGGGTCCGGATGGATTCTCGAATGAGTACTACAAACAGTTTCAAAAATTGCTCATTCCCCACCTAACCTAGACACTCAATTTTATCAGAGTAAATGGAAAATGTGACAAAGAAATGCTCAAAGCCACAATAGTAGTCATCCCTAAACCCAATAAAGATACAACAAAAGTTGAAAATTTTAGACCAATTTCATTACTAAACACCGACATTAAAGCATATGCAAAAATCATAGCAAACAGACTACAACACATTATTCCAGATGTTGTTCACCCTGATCAGGTGGGTTTTGTCAAACAAAGACAAACATACGATAGCACTAGACGGGTGTTGAATCTTCTTTCTCTATGTAACCGCAGGCAGATTCCCAGTTTGTTCATCACTTTAGACGCTGAAAAAGCGTTTGATCGTTTGGGCTGGGACTTTGCATTTGCGGTACTCAAGAAATTAAATTTTAGTCAAAACCTAATCAACAGCATACAAACATTATACTCTGCCCCTTCAGCTGCTGTATTTGTTAACAACATAATGTCAGAACAGTTCCCGATCTCTAACGGCACGAGGCAGGGATGCCCACTTTCCCCTCTGATTTTTATCCTTAGTCTTGAACCGTTGGCTCAGTACATCAGGGACTCTGGAGAGATTAAAGGTATATCCTCAGGCAATACAGAGCACAAAATAGGATTATATGCGGATGATATTATCCTAACTTTGTCAAGCCCAGTTAGCTCGATCAAATACGCTTGGGAAATTATAAAGGACTTTAGTAAAGTATCTCTCTATAAATTGAACCATTCCAAAACTATTGTACTATCTCTCTACTTATCAACTCAAACGAAACAAATACTACACAGTTCCTATCCTTTCATATGGAACCGTACCCAAACCCCTTACCTGGGCATCTTATTGACGAATGACATACACAACCTATACAGGATCAATGCTGATCACGTTCATAACGAATTAGAACAAACTATTAAAACCATTTCAAAATCCCCTTCCTCATGGCTTGGAAGAATCACCTTATATAAAATGCTTCTCCTTCCTAAAATTCTATATTTCTTTAGAAATGTCACCCTACCACTCCCCAAACTTATTTTACAAAATTTGATTAAACAAATGAACAGATTTATATGGCCTAAGGGTAAATCGAGGATAAAAAAACAAATTTTGATTCGTTCTAAAGAGAACGGGGGAATTGCTCTTCCGGATATTAATGCATATTACCACTCTATTATTCTTGACCAAACCAAATCATGGTTCAAAAATACTGAAAATTTGGAATGGCCCAAAATGGAATTAACCTCCATGCCCAACCAGGAACCCCTTTTATATCTATATAAATTCTTTATAAAGCATCAGAAGGTTGAGAGTATTCACAATCCCATCATCAGGGCTTCGGTTCAAAGCTGGATACATTTCCAATCTCATAAATCCAACAGACCTCCTCATCCTGTCAACCCACTCCCCATTTCATACTTACTCCCGGTTAGGCCCACACTTAGATTTCGTTTTGAAACGTGGTCGACACTAGGGGTTAAGTTTATCCATGATATGCTAGAAGCTAATAAATTTATTCCCTTTAAAATACTGAAAGATAGATTCAAGATTGAGAGTTGTGAATTCATGAATTATTATTTCCTTAAAGAGGAGTATAAAAGACTAGAACTAAACATTCCCAAAAAAATATTATTTAATCAAACGGCCATTAATTTTTTCAAAACCCCACCTCCGAAAAATAAGAGCTGTCTGAGGTCCTTCTATAATATCTTGACTGACAAATATACTTTCAGTGGCTCGGGCTCCTTTGAGAAGTGGGGACAAAGACTAAATAAAACAATCTCACCATCTCAATGGACACAATCATTTAAACTAGCTACGAAAGCCTCCAGATGCTCAAATACCCTGGAAACTCATTACAAACTAATTCAGAGTTATTATCTGACTCCCAATAGACTCAAACATTTTGTTAAGGGTCATGATGGGATGTGCTGGAGGAAATGTGGTCAGTCAGCAGATTTACTACATGTTTTCTGGTCCTGTCCCCTTCTGAAAAATTTCTGGTCTGAGATTTTCTTAATAATTTCACTTCTGATTGGGAAAACTATATTGCCATGCCCTGATATGGCCTTACTACTCATTAATCTAAATCAATTAAAAATGGACAGATTTCTAACCGCTCATATTCTAATGTCCGCGAGCTACTTGATTGCGAAAGAGTGGAATAACGTTCGGCCTCCCAACGTGAGGCATTTAATATTGTTGATCGATAGACATTTTATATATGAGGAAATTTATTATACTAATCTTGTTTCCAAAGATCGTTTTCATGCCAGATGGGGTAAATGGTCACAGTTAAAAAAGCAATTTGACGGTTTCTTTTTCTGATTGTACACTTGTACCTGCTGTGGAATATCTACTACAGTTATACAGACACAGTTATGTTTATTGTTCGTTTTCTTTGTTTAAACTCAATAAAAACCTAATTGAAATGAAATGAAAAATAACCCTACTGTTATCTCCTATACTAATAGAGACTGCTGCTCACTGCTTCACTTATGCTTGTAGGCCATTGGAAAGAGCTACACCCTACACTCTAGACTCTACACCCTACACGCTACACCCTACACGCTACACTCTACACACTACACGCTACACTCTACACTCTACACCCTATACGCTACATGCTACACGCTACACCGTACTCCCTACACGCTACACGCTACACACTACACTCTACACCGTACACCCTACACGCTACACGCTACACTCTACACGCTACACGCTACACCCTACACCCTACACGCTACACGCTACACCCTACACGCTACACCCTACACGCTACACTCTACACACTACACGCTACACTCTACACCCTACACACTACACTCTGCACCCTACACCCTACACGCTACACTCTACATCCTACACGCTACACCCTACACTCTACACCCTAAACCCTACACCCTACACGCTACACGCTACACTCTATACCCTACACGCTACACGCTAAACGCTACACCCAACACCCTACACTCTACACCCTACACCCTACCCGCTACACGCTACACTCTACACGCTACACGCTACACTCTACACCCTACATGCTACACTCTACACGCTACACACTACACTTTACACCCTACATGCTGCAGTCTACACGCTACACGCTACACTCTACACCCTACACGCCACACTCTACACGCTACACGCTACACCCTACATGCTACACGTTACACTCTACACCCTACACGCTTCACTCTACACCCTACACGCTACACTCTACACCCTACACGCTACACCCTACACTCTACACCCTACACGCTACACCCTACAATCTACAAGCTACACGCTACACTCTACACCCTACACGCTACACTCTACACGCTACACGCTACACGCTACACCCTACACCCTACATGCTACACGTTACACTCTACACCCTACACTCTACACCCTACACGCTACACCCTACACGCTACACGCTACACTCTACACCCTACACCCTACCCTCTACACCCTACACCCTACGCGCTACACTCTACACCCTATACGCTACACCCTACACTCAACACCCTACACCCTACACTCTACACGATACACGCTACACTCTAGACCCTACACCCTACACCCTACACGCTACACGCTACACTCTACACCCTACACCCTACTCGCTACGCCCTACACTCTACACCCTACACGCTACACCCTACACGCTACACGCTACACTCTACACCCTACACGCTACACCCTACACTCTACACCCTACACCCTACACGCTACACGCTACACGCTAAACGCTACACGCTACACTCTACACCCTACACGCTACACTCTACACGATACACGCTACACTCTAGACCCTACACCCTACATCCTACACGCTACACGCTACACTCTACACTCTACACCCTACTCGCTACGCCCTACACTCTACACCCTACACGCTACACCCTACACCCTACTCGCTACGCCCTACACTCTACACCCTACACGCTACACCCTACACCCTACACGCTACACGCTACACTCTACACCCCAGACGCTACACCCTACACTCTACACCATACACCCTACACGCTACACGCTACACGCTAAACGCTACACGCTACACTCTACACCCTACACGCTACACCCAACACTCTACACCCTACATGCTACACGCTACATTCTACACGCTACACGCTACACTCTACACCCTACACGCTACACCCTACACTCTACACCCTACACCCTACACGCTACACGATACACGCTACACGCTAAAGTCTACACCCTACACGCTACACCCTACACGCTACACTCTACACTCTACACCCTACACGCTACACCCTACACGCCACACTCTACACTCTACACCCTACCCCCTACACGCTGCACCCTACACTCTACACCCTACACCCTACAAGCTTCACGCTACACTCTACACCGTACACGCTACACCCTACATTCTACACCCTACACCCTACATGCTACACGCTACACTCTACACCCTACACGCTACACCCTACACTCTACACCCTGCACCCTACACGCTACACGCTTCACTCTACACCCTACACTCTACACCCTACACGCTACACCCTACACTCTACACGCTACACACTACACTCTACACCCTACACGCTACAACCTACACTCTACACCCTACACGCTACACGCTACACCCTACACTCTACACCCTACAAGCTTCACGCTACACTCCACACCGTACACGCTACACCCTACACTCTACACCCTACACACTACACGCTACACTCTACACCCTACACGCTACACCCTACACTCTACACCCTGCTCCCTACACGCTACACGCTACACTCTACACACTACACGCTACACCCTACACGCTACACCCTACACTCTACAAGCTACACCCTACACCCTACACCCTACACGCTACACGCTACACGATACACGCTACACTCTACACCCTACACGCTACACTCTACACCCTACACCCTACATGCTACACGCTACATGCTACACCCTACACTCTACACCCTACACGCTACACCCTACACGCTACACCCTACACTGTACACCCTAAACGCTACACGGTACATGCTACACGCTACATGCTACACTCAACACCCTACTCGCTACGCCCTACACTCTACACCCTACACGCTACACCCTACACCCTACACGCTACACGCTACACTCTACACCCTACACGCTACACCTTACACTCTACACCCTACACCCTACACGCTACACGCTAAATGCTACACGCTACACTCTACACCCTACACGCTACACCCAACACTCTACACCCTATATGCTACACGCTACACTCTACACGCTACTCGCTACACGCTACACTCTACACCCTACATGCTACACCCTACACTCTACACCCTACACGCTACACGCTACATTCTACACCCTACACGCTACACCCAACACTCTACACCCTACACCCTATATGCTACACGCTACACTCTACACGCTACACCCTACACGCTACACTCTACACCCTACACGCTACACCCTACACTCTACACCCTACACGCTACACACTACATTCTACACCCTACACGCTACACTCTACACCCTACACGCTACACCCTACACTCTACACCCTACACCCTACACGCTACACTCTACACCCTACACGCTACACTCTACGCTCTACACCCTACACCCTACACGCTACACGCTACACCCTACACTCTACACCCTACACCCTACAAGCTTCACTCTACACTCTACACCCTACACGCTACACCCTACACCCTACACGCTACACGCTACATGCTACACGCTACACTCTACACTCTACACCCTATACGCTACATGCTACACGCTACACCCTACTCCCTACACGCTACACGCTACACACTACAGTCTACACCCTACACCCTACACGCTACACGCTACACGCTACACTCTACACGCTACACGCTACACCCTACACCCTACACGCTACACGCTACACTCTACACGCTACACCCTACACGCTACACTCTACACACTACACGCTACACTCTACACCCTACACACTACACTCTGCACTCTACACCCTACACGCTACACTCTACATCCTACACGCTACACCCTACACTCTACACCCTAAACCCTACACCCTACACGCTACACGCTACACTCTATAACCTACACGCTACACGCTACACGCTACACCCAACACCCTACACTCTACACCTTACACCCTACCCGCTACACGCTACACGCTACACGCTACACGCTACACTCTACACGCTACACGCTACACTCTACACCCTACATGCTACACTCTACACGCTACACTTTACACCCTACATGCTGCAGTCTACACGCTACACGCTACACTCTACACCCTACACGCCACACTCTACACGCTACACGCTACACGCTACACGCTACACCCTACACGCTACACGTTACACTCTACACCCTACACGCTTCACTCTACACCCTACACGCTACACTCTACACCCTACACGCTACTCCCTACACTCTACACCGTACACCATACACGCTACACGCTACACTCTACACCCTACACGCTACACCCTACAATCTACAAGCTACACTCTACACTCTACACCCTACACGCTACACTCTACACGCTACACGCTACACGCTACACCCTACACCCTACACGCTACACGTTACACTCTACACCCTACACTCTATACCCTACCCTCTACACCCTACACCCTACGCGCTACACTTTACACCCTATACGCTACACCCTACACTCAACACCCTACACCCTACACTCTACACGATACACGCTACACTCTAGACCCTACACCCTACACCCTACACGCTACACCCTACACCCTACACGCTACACGCTACACGCTACACTCTACACCCTACACCCTACCCTCTACACCCTACACCCTACGCGCTACACTCTACACCCTATACGCTACACCCTACACTCAACACCCTACACCCTACACTCTACACGATACACGCTACACTCTAGACCCTACACCCTACACCCTACACGCTACACTCTACACCCTACACCCTACTCGCTACGCCCTACACTCTACACCCTACACGCTACACCCTACACCCTACACGCTACACGCTACACTCTACACCCTACACGCTACATTCTACACTCTACACCCTACACCCTACACGCTACACGCTACACGCTAAACGCTACACGCTACACTCTACACCCTACACGCTACACTCTACACGATACACGCTACACTCTAGACCCTACACCCTACATCCTACATGCTACACGCTACACTCTACACTCTACACCCTACTCGCTACGCCCTACACTCTACACCTTACACGCTACACCCTACACCCTACTCGCTACGCCCTACACTCTACACCCTACACGCTACACCCTACACCCTACACACTACACGCTACACTCTACACCCCACACGCTACACCCTACACTCTTCACCATACACCCTACACGCTACACGCTACACGCTAAACGCTACACGCTACACTGTACACCCTACACGCTACACCCAACACTCTACACCCTACATGCTACACGCTACATTCTACACGCTACACGCTACACTCTACACCCTACACGCTACACCCTACACTCTACACCCTACACGCTACACGATACACGCTACACGCTAAACTCTACACCCTACACGCTACACCCTACACGCTACACTCTACACTCTACACCCTACACGCTACACCCTACACGCTACACTCTACACTCTACACCCTACACCCTACACGCTGCACCCTACACTCTACACCCTACACCCTACAAGCTTCATGCTACACTCTACACCGTACACGCTACACCCTTCACTCTACACCCTACACCCTACATGCTACACGCTACACTCTACACCCTACACGCTACACCCTACACTCTACACCCTGCACCCTACACGCTACACGCTACACTCTACACCCTACACTCTACACCCTACACGCTACACCCTACACTCTACACGCTACACACTACACTCTACACCCTACACGCTACAACCTACACTCTACACCCTACACGCTACACGCTACACCCTACACTCTACACCCTACACCCTACAAGCTTCACGCTACACTCCACACCGTACACGCTACACCCTACACTCTACACCCTACACACTACACGCTACACTCTACACCCTACACGCTACACCCTACACTCTACACCCTGCTCCCTACACGCTACACGCTAAACTCTACACCCTACATGCTACACCCTACACGCTACACCCTACACTCTACAAGCTACACCCTACACCCTACTCCCTACACGCTACACGCTACACGATACACGCTACACTCTACACCCTACACGCTACACTCTACACCCTACACCCTACATGCTACACGCTACATGCTACACCCTACACTCTACACCCTACATGCTACACACTACACTCTACACCCTACATTCTACACTCTACACCCTACACGCTACACCCTACACCCTACACTCGTGTAGGGTGTAGGGTGTAGCGTGTAGCTTGTAGCGTGTAGAGTGTAGCGTGTAGGGTGTAGAGTGTAGCGTGTAGCGTGTAGTGTGTAGAGTGTAGGGTGTAGAGTGTAGGGTGTAGAGTGTAGCGTGTAGGGTGTAGCGTGTAGGGTGTAGGGTGTAGAGTGTAGGGTGTAGCGTGTAGGGTGTAGAGTGTAGCATGTAGCGTGTAGGGTGTAGCGTGTAGGGTGTAGAGTGTAGCGTGTAGGGAGTAGAGTGTAACGTGTAGCGTGTAGGGTGTAGGGTGTAGCGGGTAGCGTGTAGAGTGCAGCGTGTAGGGTGTAGAGTGTAGCGTGTAGCGTGTAGAGTGTAGGGTGTAGGGTGTAGAGTGTAGCGTGTAGGGTGTAGAGTGTAGCGTGTAGTGTGTAGAGTGTAGCATGTAGGGTGTAGCGTGTAGGGTGTAGAGTGTAGAGTGTAGGGTGTAGGGTGTAGAGTGTAGGGTGTAGCGTGTAGTGTGTAGAGTGTAGCGTGTAGCGTGTGGCGTGTAGCGGGTAGGGCGTAGGGTGTAGAGTGCAGGGTGTAGCGTGTAGCGTGTAGGGTGTAGAGTGTAGAGTGCAGCGTGTAGGGTGTAGCGTGTAGAGTGTAGCGTGTGGGGTGTAGGGTGTAGAGTGTAGGGTGTAGCGTGTAGCGTGTATCGTGTAGCGTGTAGAGTGTAGCATGTAGGGTGTAGGGTGTAGAGTGTAGGGTGTAGCGTGTAGGGTGTAGAGTGTAGCGTGTAGGGTGTAGGGTGTAGAGTGTAGGGTGTAGGATGTAGAGTGTAGCGTGTAGCGTGTAGGGTGTAGGGTGTAGAGTGTAGGGTGTAGCGTGTAGGGTGTAGAGTGTAGCGTGTAGCATGTAGCGTGTAGGGTGTAGAATGTAGAATGTAGAGTGTAGGGTGTAGCGTTTAGCGTGCAGCGTGTAGGGTGGAGAGTGCAGAGTGTAGGGTGTAGCGTATAGGGTGTAGCGTGTAGGGTGTAGGGTGTAGGGTGTAGCGTGTAGAATGTAGAGTGTAGCGTGTAGGGTGTAGGGTGTAGAGTGTAGGGTGTAGCGTGTAGGGTGTAGAGTGTAGCGTGTAGGGTGTAGAGTGTAGCGTGTAGCGTGTAGCGTGTAGAGTGTAGAGTGTAGCATGTGGGGTGTAGGGTGTAGAGTGTAGCGTGTAGGGTGTAGAGTGTAGCATGTAGCGTGTAGCGTGTAGAGTGTAGCGTGTAGCATGTGGGGTGTAGGGTGTAGAGTGTTGGGTGTAGCGTGTAGGGTGTAGAGTGTAGCGCGTAGGGTGTAGCGTGTAGCATATAGGGTGTAGGATGTAGAGTGTAGGGTGTAGCGTGTAGGGTGTAGAGTGTAGCATGTAGCGTGTAGGGTGTAGAGAGTAGGGTGTAGCGTGTAGCGTGTAGGGTGTAGGGTGTAAAGTTTAGTGTAGCGTGTAGGGTGTGGAGTGTAGCGTGTATTGTGTAGAGTGTAGCGTGTAGGGTGTAGAGTGTAGGGTGTAGCGTGTAGGGTGTAGCGTGTAGGGTGTAGAGTGTAGCGTGTAGGGTGTAGAGTGTAGAGTGTAGCGTGTAGAGTAAAGCGTGTAGCGTGTAGCGTGTAGCGTGTAGCGTGTAGGGTGTAAAGTGTAGCATGTAGCGTGTAGGGTGTAGGGTGTAGCGTGTAGGGTGTAGAGTGTAGGGTGTAGCGTGTAGGGTGTAGAGTGTAGCGTGTAGGGTGTAGAGTGTAGCGTGTAGCGTGTAGCGTGTAGAGTGTAGCGTGTAGCGTGTAGCGTGTAGGGTGTAGGGTGTAGAGTGTAGCGTGTAGGGTGTAGGGTGTAGCGTGCAGGGTGTAGAGTGTAGCGTGTAGGGTGTAGAGTGTAACGTGTAGCGTGTAGGGTGTAGGGTGTAGCGTGTAGCGTGTAGCGTGTAGAGTGTAGTGTGTAGAGTGTAGAGTGTATCGTGTAGCGTGTACAGT
The DNA here is from genome assembly GCF_051348905.1 of Ranitomeya variabilis. NCBI lineage: Eukaryota > Metazoa > Chordata > Amphibia > Anura > Dendrobatidae > Ranitomeya > Ranitomeya variabilis. The sequence continues at coordinate 537,677,322 of NC_135233.1, forward strand.
GTAGCGTGTAGGGTGTAGGGTGTAGCGTGTAGAATGTACAGTATAGCGTGTAGCGTGTAGCGTGCAGGGTGTAGGGTGTAGAGTGTAGCGTGTAAAGTGTAGGGTGTAGGGTGTAGAGTGTAGGGTGTAGCATGTAGGGTGTAGGGTGTAGCATGTAGGGTGTAGAGTGTAGCGTGTAGGGTGCACGGTGTAGAGTGTAGGGTATAGCGTGTAGTGTTTAGCGTGTAGGGTGTAGCGTGTAGCGTGTAGCGTGTAGGGTGTAGAGTGTAACGTGTAGGGTGTAGAATGTAGCGTGTAGCGTGTAGCGTGTATGGTGTATGGTGTAGAGTGTAGACTGTAGCATGTAGCATGTAGAGTGTAGCATGTAGAGTGTAGGGTGTAGGGTGTAGAGTGTAGGGTGTAGGGTGTAGAGTGTAACGTGTAGCGTGTAGGGTGTAGCGTGTAGCGTGTATGGTGTAGGGTGTAGAGTGTAGGGTGTAGCGTGTAGGGTGTAGAGTGTAGCGTGTAGCGTGTAGGGTGTAGGGTGTAGGATGTAGCATGTAGGGTGTAGAGTGTAGCGAGTAGAGTGTAGCGTGTAGGGTGTAGGCTGTAGAGTGTAGGGTGTAGCGTGTAGGGTATAGAGTGTAGCGTATAGGGTGTAGAGTGTAGCCTATAGCGTGTAGGGTGTAGGGTGTAGAGTGTAGGGTGTAGCGTGTAGGGTGTAGAGTGTAGCGTGTAGCGTGTAGGGTGTAGGGTGTAGAGTGTAGGGTGTAGCGTTTAGGGTGTAGCGTGTAGCATGTTACATGTAGCGTGTAGTGTGTAGGGTGTAGAGTGTAGGGTGTAGCGTGTTGGGTGTAGAGTGTAGCGTGTAGGGTGTAGAGTGCAGCGTGTAGGGTGTAGACTGTAGCGTGTAGCGTGTAGGGTGTAGGGTGTAGAATGTAGGGTGAAGCGTGTAGGGTGCAGAGTTTAGCGTGTAGAGTGTAAGGTGTAGCGTGTAGGGTGTAGAGAGTAGCGTGTAGCGTTTAGAGTGTAGGGTGTAGGGTGTAGAGTGTAGCGTGTAGGGTGTAGCGTGTATCGTGTAGGGTTTAGAGTGTAGAGTGTAGGGTGTAGGGTGTAGAGTGTAGGGTGTAGAGTGTAGCCTGTAGTGTGTAGAGTATAGCGTGTAGCATGTAGGGTGTACAGTGTAGGGTGTAGGGTGTAGCGTGTAGCGTGTAGGGAGTATGGTGTAAAGGGTAGTGTGTAGAGTGTAGCGTGTAGCGTGTTGGGTGTAGAGTGTAGCGTGTAGGGTGTAGCGTGTAGCATGTAGCGTGTAGCGTGTAGCATGTAGAGCGTAGGGTGTAGGGTGTAGGGTGCAGCGTATAGCGTGTAGCGTGTAGAGTGTAGGGTGTAGAGTGTAGAGTGTAGCGTGTAGGGTGTAGAGTGTAGCGTGTAGAGTGTAGGGTGTAGGGTGTAGAGTGTAGGGTGTAGGGTGTAGAGTATAACGTGTAGCGTGTAGGATGTAGAGTGTAGGGTGTAGGGTGTAGCGTGTAGCGTGTAGAATGTAGAGTGTAGCGTGTAGCGTGTAGCGTGTAGGGTGTAGGGTGTAGCGTGTAGCGTGTTGGCTGTAGCGTGTAGGGTGTAGCGTGTAGGGTGTAGCGTGTAGGGTGTAGAGTGTAGCGTGTAGGGTGTAGAGTGTAGCGTGTAGCGTGCAGCGTGCAGGGTGTAGGGTGTAGAGTTTAGAGTGTAGCATGTAGCGTGTAGCGTGTAGGGTGTAGGGTGTAGAGTGTAGAGTGTAGCATGTAGGGTGTAGAGTGTAGGGTTTAGCGTGTAGGGTGTAGGGTGTAGAGTGTAGGGTGTAGCGTGTAGCGTGTAGCGTTTAGGGTGTAGGGTGTAGAGTGTAGAGTGTAGCTTGTAGGGTGTAGAGTGTAGCATGTAGCGTGTAGCGTGTAAGGTGTAGGGTGTAGGGTGTAGAGTGTAGGGTGTAGCGTGTATGGTGTAGAGTGTAGCGTGCAGCGTGTAGGGTGTAGGGTGTAGAGTGTAGGGTGTAGCATGTAGCGTGTAGCGTGTAGGGTGTAGAGTGCAGAGTGTAGCGTGTAGGGTGTAGAGTGTAGTGTGTAGCGTGTAGCATGTAGGGTGTAGGGTGTAGAGTGTAGAGTGTAGCGTGTAGGGTGTAGAGTGTAGCGTGTAGCGTGTAGGGTGTAGGGTGCAGCGTGTAGAGTGTAGCGTATAGCGTGTAGGGTGTAGGGTGTAGAGTGTAGGGTGTAGCATGTAGGGTGTAGAGTGTATCATGTAGGGTGTAGAGTGTAGCGTGTAGCGTGTAGCGTGCAGGGTGTAGAGTGTAGCGTATAGCGTGTAGGGTGCAGGGTGTAGAGTGTAGGGTGTAGCGTGTAGGGTGTAGAGTGTAGCGTGTAGCGTGTAACGTCTAGGTTGTAGCGTGTAGGGTGTAGAGTGTAGGGTGTAGCGTGTAGGGTGTAGAGTGTAGCGTGTAGGGTGTAGATTGTAGCGTGTAGCGTGTAGCGTGTAGCGTGTGGAGTGTAGGGTGTAGAGTGTAGCGTGTAGGGTGTAGAGTGTAGCGTGTAGCGTGTAGAGTGTAGCGTGTAGGGTGTAGCGTGTAGAGTGTAGCATGTAGCGTGTAGCGTGCAGGGTGTAGGGTGTAGAGTGTAGCGTGTAGGGTGTAGAGTGTAGGGTGTAGGGTTTAGGGTGTAGGGTGTAGAGTGTAGCATGTAGGGGGTAGAGTGTAGTGTGTAGGGTGCACGGTGTAGAGTGTATGGTATAGCGTGTAGCGTTTAGCGTGTAGGGTGTAGCGTGTAGCGTGTAGGGTGTAAAGTGTAACGTGTAGGGTGTAGAGTGTAGCGTGTAGCGTGTAGCGTGTATGGTGCAGGGTGTAGAGTGTACAGTGTAGCGTGTAGGGTGTATTGTGTAGCGTGTAGAGTGTAGGGTGTAGGGTGTAGAGTGTAGGGTATAGGGTGTAGAGTGTAACGTATAGCGTGTAGGGTGTAGCGTGTAGCGTGTAGGGTGTAGGGTGTAGAGTGTAGGGTGTAGCGTGTAGGGTGTAGAGTGTAGCGTGTAGCGTGTAGCGTGTAGGGTGTAGGGTGTTCGGTGTAGCGTGTATGGTGTAGAGTGTAGCGAGTAGCTTGTAGCGTGTAGGGTGTAGGGTGTAGAGTGCAGGGTGTAGCGTGTAGAGTGTAGCGTGTAGGGTGTAGAGTGTAGTGTGTAGCGTGTAGCGTGCAGGGTGTAGAGTGTAGCCTATAGCGTGTAGGGTGTAGGGTGTAGAGTGTAGGGTGTAGCGTGTAGGGTGTAGAGTGTAGCGTGTAGTGTGTAGGTTATAGGGTGTAGAGTGTAGGGTTTAGCGTGTAGGGTGTAGCAAGTAGCGTGTAGGGTGTAGGGTGTAGAGTGTAGGGTGTAGCGTGTAGGGTGTAGAGTGTAGCATGTAGGGTGTAGAGTGCAGCGTGTAGAGTGTAGAGTGTAGCGTGTAGCGTGTAGGGTGTAGGGTGTAGAATGTAGGGTGTAGCGTGTAGGGTGTAGAGTGTAGCGTGTAGCGTGTAGAGTGTAGGGTGTAGCGTGTAGGGTGTAGAGTGTAGCGTGCAGTGTGTAGGGTGTAGGGTGTAGAGTGTAGGGTGTAGTATGTAGCCTGTAGGGTGTAGGGTGTACAGTGTAGGGTGTAGGGTATAGCGTGTAGAGAGTAGCGTGTAGGGAGTAGGGTGTAAGGTGTAGCGTGTAGAGTGTAGCGTGTAGCATGTAGAGTGCAGGGTGTAGCGTGTAGCGTGTAGGGTGTAGCGTGTAGCATGTAGCGTGTAGCGTGTAGCATGTAGAGTGTAGGGTGTAGGGTGTAGCGTGTAGCGCTGTAGCATGTAGAGTGTAGGGTGTAGAGTGTAGAGTGTAGCGTGTAGGGTGTAGAGTGTAGCGTGTAGAGTGTAGGGTGTAGGGTGTAGAGTGTAGGGTGTAGGGTGTAGAGTATAACGTGTAGCGTGTAGGGCGTAGAGTGTAGGGTGTAGGGTGTAGTGTGTAGCGTGTAGGGTGTAGCGTGTAGCGTGTAGCGTGTAGCGTGTAGCGTGTAGGGTGTAGAGTGTAGCGTGTAGGGTGTAGGGTGTAGAGTGTAGGGTGTAGCGTGCAGCGTGTAGCTTGTAGGGTGTAGAGTGTAGCATGTAGCGTGTAGGGTGTAGCATGTAGGGTGTAGAGTGTAGCGTGTAGGGTGTAGAGTGTAGCGTGTAGCGTGTAGCGTGTAGGGTGTAGAGTGTAGCGTGTAGCGTGTAGGGTGTAGGGTGTAGAGTGTAGGGTGTAGCATGTAGCGTGTAGCGTGTAGCGTGTAGGGTGTTGGGTGTAGAGTGTAGAGTGTAGCGTGTAGGGTGTAGAGTGTAGCATGTAGCGTGTAGGGTGTAGGGTGTAGCGTGTACAGTGTAGCGTGTAGCGTGTAGGGTGTAGGGTGTAGAGTGTAGGGTGTAGCATGTAGGGTGTAGAGTGTAGCGTGTAGGGTGTAGAGTGTAGCGTGTAGCGTGTAGCGTGCAGGGTGTAGAGTGTAGCATATAGCGTGTAGGGTGTAGGGTGTAGAGTGTAGGGTGTAGCGTGTAGGGTGTAGAGTGTAGCGTGTAGAGTGTAGGGTGTAGGGTGTAGAGTGTAGGGTGTAGGGTGTAGAGTATAACGTGTAGCGTGTAGGGCGTAGAGTGTAGGGTGTAGTGTGTAGCGTGTAGGGTGTAGCGTGTAGCGTGTAGCGTGTAGCGTGTAGGGTGTAGAGTGTAGGGTGTAGCGTGTAGGGTGTAGAGTGTAGCGTGTAGGGTGTAGAGTGTAGCGTGTAGGGTGTAGAGTGTAGGGTGTAGCGTGCAGCGTGTAGCTTGTAGGGTGTAGAGTGTAGCATGTAGCGTGTAGGGTGTAGCATGTAGGGTGTAGAGTGTAGCGTGTAGGGTGTAGAGTGTAGCGTGTAGCGTGTAGCGTGTAGGGTGTAGGGTGTAGAGTGTAGCGTGTAGCGTGTAGGGTGTAGGGTGTAGAGTGTAGGGTGTAGCATGTAGCGTGTAGCGTGTAGGGTGTTGGGTGTAGAGTGTAGAGTGTAGCGTGTAGGGTGTAGAGTGTAGCATGTAGCGTGTAGGGTGTAGGGTGTAGCGTGTACAGTGTAGCGTGTAGCGTGTAGGGTGTAGGGTGTAGAGTGTAGGGTGTAGCATGTAGGGTGTAGAGTGTAGCGTGTAGGGTGTAGAGTGTAGCGTGTAGCGTGTAGCGTGCAGGATGTAGAGTGTAGCATATAGCGTGTAGGGTGTAGGGTGTAGAGTATAGGGTGTAGCGTGTAGGGTGTAGAGTGTAGCGTGTAGCGTGTAGCGTGTAGGGTGTAGGGTGTAGAGTGTAGGGTGTAGTGTGTATTGTGTAGCGTGTAGCATGTAGCGTGTAGGGTGTAGAGTGTAGGGTTTAGCGTGTAGGGTGTAGAGTGTAGCGTGTAGGGTGCAGAGTGTAGAATGTAGGGTGTAGGGTGTAGAATGTAGGGTGTAGAGAGTAGGGTGTACAGTGTAGACTGATCATTCTAACACAAGTTGCGGAAATGGGGAAATGTGAAATGTTTTCAATTAGCTCCTATACTAATAGAGACTACTGCTCACCGCTTTGCATATGCCTCTAGCCCAAAGGAAAGAGCAAGAAAACGCAAAAAATTTCAACCTCTGATCATTTTAACACAAGTTATGACCCAATGGGGAAATGGGGAAAAATGCGAAATGTTTTCAGGTAGCACCTATACTAATAGAGACTACTGCTCACCGCTTCCCGTATGCCTGTAGGCCAGTGGAAAGAGCAAGAAAACGCAAAAAATGTAAACTTCTGATCATTCTGACACAAGTTATGACCCAATGGGGAAATGGGGAAAAATGTGAAATGTTTTCAGCTAGCTCCTATACTAACAGAGACTACTGCTCACCGCTTCCCGTATGCCTGTAGAACAGTGGAAAGAGCAAGAAAACGCCCAAAATTTCAACTTCTGATCATTCTGACACAAGTTATGACCCAATGTGGAAATGGGGAAAAAAGTGAAATGTTTTCAGGTAGCTCCTATACTAATAGAGACTACTGCTCACTGCTTCCCGTATGCCTGTAGGCTCGTTGAAAGAGCAAGAAAACGCAAAAAAATTCAACTTCTGATCATTCTGACACAAGTTATGACCCAATGGGGAAATGGGGAAAAATGTGAAATGTTTTCAGCTAGCTCCTATACTAATAGAGACTACTGCTCACCGCTTCCCGTATGCCTGTAGGCCAGTTGAAAGAGCAAGAAAACGCAAAAAATTTCAACTTCTGATCATTCTGACACAAGTTATGACCCAATGGGGAAATGGGGAAAAATGCGAAATGTTTTCAGGTAGCACCTATACTAATAGAGACTACTGCTCACCGCTTCCCGTATGCCTGTAGGCCAGTGGAAAGAGCAAGAAAACGCAAAAAATTTCAACTTCTGATCATTCTGACACAAGTTATGACCCAATGGGGAAATGGGGAAAAATGTGAAATGTTTTCAGCTAGCTCCTATACTAACAGAGACTACTGCTCACTGCTTCCCGTATGCCTGTAGAACAGTGGAAAGAGCAAGAAAACGCAAAAAATTTCAACATCTGGTCATTCTGACACAAGTTATGACCCAATGGAGAGATAGGGAAAAATGGGATATGTTTTCAGTTATATCCTATACTAATAGAGACTACTGCTCACCGCTTCCTGTATGCCTGTAGGCCAGTTGAAAGAGCAAACGCTACACTCTACACCCTACACGCTACACTCTACACCTTACACCCTACACTCTACACCCTACATGCTACACGCTACATGCTACACTCTACACCCTACATGCTACACCCGACACGCTACACGCTACATGCTACACTCTACACCCTACATTCTACACCCTACACCCTACACGCTACACGCTACGCGCTACACCCTACACCCTACACGCTACACTCTACACGCTACACTCTATACCATACACGCTACACCCTACACTCTACACCCTACACCCTACACGCTACACCCGACACCCTACACCCTACACCCAACACGCTACACTCTACACTCTACACCCTACACCCTACACGCTACATGCTACACGCTACACTCTACACCCTACACGCTACACTCTACACCCTAAACCCTACACTCTACATGCTACACGCTACACCCTACATGCTACACGCTACACCCTACACGCTACACGTTACACTCTACACCCTACACGCTGCACGCTACACCCTACACGCTACACGTTACACTCTACACCCTACACGCTACACCCTACACTCTACACGCTACACGCTACACTCTACACTCTACACCCTACACGCTACACGTTACACGCTACACTCTACACCCTACATGCTACACCCTACACTCTACACCATACACTCTACACGCTACACGCTACACTCTACACCCTACACCCTACACGCAACACGCTACACTCTACACCCTACACGCTACACTCTACAGGCTACACGCTACACGCTACACTCTACACTCTACACGCTACATGCTACACTCTACTCCCTACACTCTACACACTACACGCTACACGCTACACCCTACACGCTACACCCTACACTCTACACCCTACACTCTACACGCTACACGCTACACTCTACACCCTACACGCTACAGGCTACACTCTACACGCTACACTCTACACCCTACACGATACACACTACACTCTACACCCTACACGCTACACGCTCACCGCTTCCCGTATGCCTGTAGGCCAGTTGAAAGAGCAAGAAAACGCAAAAAATTTCAAATTCTGATCATTCTGACACAAGTTATGACCCAATGGGGAAATGGGGAAAAATGTGAAATGTTTTCAGCTAGCTCCTATGCTAACAGAGACTACTGCTCACCGCTTCCCGTAAGCCTGTAGAACAGTGGAAAGAGCAAGAAAACACAAAAAATTTCAACTTCTGATCATTCTGACACAAGTTATGACCCAATGGGGAAATGGGGAAAAATGTGAAATGTTTTCAGGTAGCTCCTATACTAATAGAGACTACTGCTCACCGATTCCCGTATCCCTGTAGGCCAGTGGAAAGAGCAAGAAAACGCCAAAAATTTCAACTTCTGATCATTCTGACACAAGTTATGACCCAATGGGGAAATGGGGAAAAATGTGAAATGTTTTCAGCTAGCTCCTATACTAATAGAGACTACTGCTCACCGCTTCCCGTATGCCTGTAGGCCAGTTGAAAGATCAAATGCTACACTCTACACCCTACACGCTACACCCTATGCCCTACACTCTACACCCTACATGCTACACGCTACACTCTACACCCTACACCCTACACTCTACACCCTACACCCTACATGCTACACTCTACACTCTACACTCTACACCCTACACACTACACTCTACACACTACACGCTACACACTATGTGCTACACGCTACACGTTACACTCTACTCCCTACACCCTACACGCTGCACGCTACACCCTACACGCAACACGTTACACTCTACACCCTACACGCTACACTCTACACTCTGCACCCTACACGCTAAACGCTACATGCTGCACGCTACACCCTACACGCTACACCCCACACCCTACACGCTACATGCTACAATCTACACGCTACACGCTACACTCTACACCCTACACTCTACATTCTACACCCTACACCCTACATGCTACACGCTACACTCTACACCGTACACGCTACACCCTACACACTACACCCTACACCCTACACCCTACTCTCGACACGCTACACCCTACAAGCTACACTCAACACGCTACACTCTACACCCTACACCCTACACTCTACACTCTACACCCTTCACTCTACACCCTACACGCTACACTCTACACCCTACACGCTACACGCTACACTCTACACGCTACACTCTACACCCTACATGCTACACCCTACACTCTGCACCCTACACGCTACACGCTACATGCTATACTCTACACCCTACACGCTACACCCGACACTCTACACGCTACACGCTACACTCTACACTCTACACCCTACACGCTACATGCTACACGCTACACTCTACACCCTACACGCAACACCCTACACTCTAGACCGTACACTCTACACGCTACACTCTACACCCTACACCCTACACCCTACACCCTACACGCTACACTCTACACCCTACATGCTACACTCTACATGCTACACGCTACACTCTACACGCTACACGCTACACTCTACACTCTACACGCTACACCCTGCACCCTACACGCTACACTCTACACCCTACACGATACACCCTACACTCTACACCCTACACCCTACACGCTACACTCTACATGCTACACGCTACACTCTACACTCTACACGCTACACGCTACACTCTACACTCTACACGCTACACCCTGCACCCTACACGCTACACTCTACACCCTACACTCTACACCCTACACCCTACACGCTACAATCTACACCCTACACGCTACACCCTACACTCTACACCCTACACCCTACACGCTATACGCTACACTCTACACCCTGCACGCTACACGCTACACTCTACACCCTACATGCAACACTCTACACCCTACACGCTACACGCTACACTCTACACCCTACACGCTACACGCTACACCCCACACGCTACACCCTACACCCTACACCCTACATGCTACACTCTACACCCTACACGCTGCACGCTACAATCTACACGCTACACGCTACACTCTACACTCTACACGCTACACCCTACACTCTACACCCTACACTCTACACGCTACACTCTACACCCTACACTCTACACCCTACACCCTACACGCTACACGCTACACTCTACACCCTACACGCTACACCCTACACACTACACCCTACACCATACACGCTACACCCTACACCCTACACTCGACACGCTACACCCTACACGCTACACTCTACACGCTGCACTCTACACCCTACACCCTACACTCTACACTCTACACCCTTCACTCTACACCCTACACGCTACACTCTACACCCTACACGCTACACGCTACACTCTACACGCTACACTCTACACCCTACATGCTACACCCTACACTCTGCACCCTACACGCTACACGCTACATGCTATACTCTACACCCTACACGCTACACCCGACACTCTACACGCTAAACGCTACACTCTACACTCTACACCCTACACGCTACACGCTACAATCTACACCCTACACGCAACACCCTACACTCTACACCGTACACTCTACATGCTACACGCTACACTCTACACCCTACACCCTACACCCTACACGCTACACTTTACACCCTACACGCTACAATCTACATGCTACACGCTACACTCTACACTCTACACGCTACACGCTACACTCTACACTCTACACGCTACACCCTGCACCCTACACGCTACACTCTACACCCTACACGCTACACCCTACACTCTACACCCTACACCCTACACGCTACATGCTACACGCTACACCCTACACGCTACACCCTACACTGTACACCCTACACCCTACACGCTACACGCTACACGCTACACGCTACACGCAACACTCTACACCCTACACGCTACACCCTACACTCTACACCCTACACCCTACATGCTATACGCTACACTCTACACGCTACACTCTACACCCTACACGCTACACCCTACACGCTACATCCTACACCTTACTCCCTACATGCTACACTCTACACCCTACACGCTACACGCTACAATCTACAGGCTACACGCTACACCCTACACTCTACACCCCACACTCTACACGCTGCACTCTACACCCTACACGCTACACGCTACACTCTACACGCTTCACTCTACACCCTACATGCTACACCCTACACTCTGCACCCTACACGCTACACGCTACATGCTATACTCTACACCCTACACGCTACACTCGACACTCTACACGCTACACGCTACACTCTACACTCTACACCCTACACGCTACACGCTACACGCTACACGCTACACGCTACACTCTACACCCTACACGCTACATTCTACATGCTACACGCTACACTCTACACGCTACACGCTACACTCTACACTCTACACGCTACACCCTGCACCCTACACGCTACACTCTACACCCTACACGCTACACCCTACACTCTACACCCTACACCCTACACGCTACATGCTACACGCTACACCCTACACTCTACACCCTACACCCTACACGCTACACGCTACACGCTACACTCTACACCCTACACGCTACACCCTACACTCTACACCCTACACCCTACACGCTATACGCTACACTCTACACCCTGCACGCTACACGCTACACTCTACACCCTACACGCTACACTCTACACCCTACACGCTACATGCTACACTCTACACCCTACACGCTACACGCTACACCCCACATGCTACACCCTACATCCTACATGCTACACTCTACACCCTACACGCTGCACGCTACAATCTACACGCTACACGCTACACTCTACACTCTACACGCTACACCCTACACTCTACACCCTATACTCTACACCCTACACTCTACACTCTACACCCTACACTCTACACTCTACACCCTACACTCTACACCGTACACCCTACACTCTACACTCTACACACTACACTCTACACCCTACATGCTACACCCTACACCCTACACGCTACACGCTACACGCTCACCGCTTCCCGTATGCCTGTAGGCCAGTTGAAAGAGCAAGAAAACGCAAAAAATTTCAAATTCTGATCATTCTGACACAAGTTATGACCCAATGGGGAAATGGGGAAAAATGTGAAATGTTTTCAGCTAGCTCCTATACTAATAGAGACTACTGCTTACCGCTTCCTGTATGCCTGTAGGCCAGTTGAAAGAGCAAAAAAACGCAAAAAATTTCAACTTCTGATCATTCTAACACAAGTTATGACCCAATGGGGAAATGGGGAAAAATGTGAAATGTTTTCTGCTAGCTCCTATACTAACAGAGACTACTGCTCACCGCTTCCCGTATGCCTGTAGAACAGTGGAAAGAGCAAGTAAACGCAAAAAATTTCAACTTCTGCTCATTCTGACACAAGTTATGACCCAATGGAGAAATAGGGAAAAATGGGAAATGTTTTCAGTTATATCCTATACTAATAGAGACTACTGCTCACCGCTTCCCGTATGCCTGCAGGCCAGTTGAAAGAGCAAACGCTACACTCTACACCCTACACCCTACACGCTACACGCTACACCCTACATCCTACACTCTACACCCTACATGCTACACGCTACACTCTACACCCTACACGCTACAACCGACACGCTACACCCTACATGCTACACTCTACACCCTACATGCTACATGCTACACGCTACAATCTACACGCTACACGCTACACTCTACACTCTACACGCTACACCCTACACTCTACACTCTACACCCTACACCCTATACTCTACACTCTACATCCTACACTCTACAATCTACACCCTACACCCTATACTCTACACTCTACACACTACACTCTACACCCTACACTCTACACTCTACACTCTACACCCTACACCCTACACTCTACACCCTACACTCTACACCCTACACCCTACACTCTACACTCTACACTCTACACCCTACACCCTACACTCTACAATCTACACCCTAAACACTACACCCTACACCCTACACTCTACACTCTACACCCTACACTCTACACCCTACACGCTACACTCTACACCCTACACGCTACAGGCTACACTCTACACGCTACACTCTACACCCTACACGATACACACTACATCCTACACTCTACACCCTACATGCTACACGCTACACTCTACACCCTACACGCTACAACCGACACGCTACACCCTACATGCTACACTCTACACCCTACATGCTACATGCTACACGCTACAATCTACACGCTACACGCTACACTCTACACTCTACACGCTACACCCTACACTCTACACTCTACACCCTACACCCTATACTCTACACTCTACATCCTACACTCTACAATCTACACCCTACACCCTATACTCTACACTCTACACACTACACTCTACACCCTACACCCTACACTCTACACTCTACACCCTACACCCTACACTCTACACCCTACACTCTACACCCTACACCCTACACTCTACACTCTACACTCTACACCCTACACCCTACACTCTACAATCTACACCCTAAACACTACACCCTACACCCTACACTCTACACTCTACACCCTACACTCTACACCCTACACGCTACACTCTACACCCTACACGCTACAGGCTACACTCTACACGCTACACTCTACACCCTACACGATACACACTACACTCTACACCCTACACGCTACACGCTCACCGCTTCCCGTATGCCTGTAGGCCAGTTGAAAGAGCAAGAAAACGCAAAAAATTTCAAATTCTGATCATTCTGACACAAGTTATGACCCAATGGGGAAATGGGGAAAAATGTGAAATGTTTTCAGCTAGCTCCTATGCTAACAGAGACTACTGCTCACCGCTTCCCGTAAGCCTGTAGAACAGTGGAAAGAGCAAGAAAACACAAAAAATTTCAACTTCTGATCATTCTGACACAAGTTATGACCCAATGGGGAAATGGGGAAAAATGTGAAATGTTTTCAGGTAGCTCCTATACTAATAGAGACTACTGCTCACCGATTCCCGTATCCCTGTAGGCCAGTGGAAAGAGCAAGAAAACGCCAAAAATTTCAACTTCTGATCATTCTGACACAAGTTATGACCCAATGGGGAAATGGGGAAAAATGTGAAATGTTTTCAGCTAGCTCCTATACTAATAGAGACTACTGCTCACCGCTTCCCGTATGCCTGTAGGCCAGTTGAAAGATCAAACGCTACACTCTACACCCTACACGCTACACCCTACGCCCTACACTCTACACCCTACATGCTACACGCTACACTCTACACCCTACACTCTACACCCTACACCCTACACGCTACACGCTACACTCTACACTCTACACCCTACACACTACACTCTACACACTACACGCTACACACTATGTGCTACACGCTACACGTTACACTCTACTCCCTACACCCTACACGCTGCACGCTACACCCTACACGCAACACGTTACACTCTACACCCTACACGCTACACTCTACACTCTGCACCCTACACGCTAAACGCTACATGCTGCACGCTACACCCTACACGCTACACCCCACACCCTACACGCTACATGCTACAATCTACACGCTACACGCTACACTCTACACCCTACACTCTACATTCTACACCCTACACCCTACATGCTACACGCTACACTCTACACCGTACACGCTACACCCTACACACTACACCCTACACCCTACACCCTACACCCTACTCTCGACACGCTACACCCTACAAGCTACACTCTACACGCTACACTCTACACCCTACACCCTACACTCTACACTCTACACCCTTCACTCTACACCCTACACGCTACACTCTACACCCTACACGCTACACGCTACACTCTACACGCTACACTCTACACCCTACATGCTACACCCTACACTCTGCACCCTACACGCTACACGCTACATGCTATACTCTACACCCTACACGCTACACCCGACACTCTACACGCTACACGCTACACTCTACACTCTACACCCTACACGCTACATGCTACACGCTACACTCTACACCCTACACGCAACACCCTACACTCTACACCGTACACTCTACACGCTACACTCTACACCCTACACCCTACACGCTACACTCTACACCCTACATGCTACACTCTACATGCTACACGCTACACTCTACACTCTACACGCTACACGCTACACTCTACACTCTACACGCTACACCCTGCACCCTACACGCTACACTCTACACCCTACACGATACACCCTACACTCTACACCCTACACCCTACACGCTACACTCTACATGCTACACGCTACACTCTACACTCTACACGCTACACGCTACACTCTACACTCTACACGCTACACCCTGCACCCTACACGCTACACTCTACACCCTACACTCTACACCCTACACCCTACACGCTACAATCTACACCCTACACGCTACACCCTACACTCTACACCCTACACCCTACACGCTATACGCTACACTCTACACCCTGCACGCTACACGCTGCACTCTACACCCTACATGCAACACTCTACACCCTACACGCTACACGCTACACTCTACACCCTACACGCTACACGCTACACCCCACACGCTACACCCTACACCCTACACCCTACATGCTACACTCTACACCCTACACGCTGCACGCTACAATCTACACGCTACACGCTACACTCTACACTCTACACGCTACACCCTACACTCTACACCCTACACTCTACACGCTACACTCTACACCCTACACTCTACACCCTACACCCTACACGCTACACGCTACACTCTACACCCTACACGCTACACCCTACACACTACACCCTACACCATACACGCTACACCCTACACCCTACACTCGACACGCTACACCCTACACGCTACACTCTACACGCTGCACTCTACACCCTACACCCTACACTCTACACTCTACACCCTTCACTCTACACCCTACACGCTACACTCTACACCCTACACGCTACACGCTACACTCTACACGCTACACTCTACACCCTACATGCTACACCCTACACTCTGCACCCTACACGCTACACGCTACATGCTATACTCTACACCCTACACGCTACACCCGACACTCTACACGCTAAACGCTACACTCTACACTCTACACCCTACACGCTACACGCTACAATCTACACCCTACACGCAACACCCTACACTCTACACCGTACACTCTACATGCTACACGCTACACTCTACACCCTACACCCTACACCCTACACGCTACACTTTACACCCTACACGCTACAATCTACATGCTACACGCTACACTCTACACTCTACACGCTACACGCTACACTCTACACTCTACATGCTACACCCTGCACCCTACACGCTACACTCTACACCCTACACGCTACACCCTACACTCTACACCCTACACCCTACACGCTACATGCTACACGCTACACCCTACACGCTACACCCTACACTGTACACCCTACACCCTACACGCTACACGCTACACGCTACACGATACACGCAACACTCTACACCCTACACGCTACACCCTACACTCTACACCCTACACCCTACACGCTATACGCTACACTCTACACGCTACACTCTACACCCTACACGCTACACCCTACACGCTACATCCTACACCCTACTCCCTACATGCTACACTCTACACCCTACACGCTACACGCTACAATCTACAGGCTACACGCTACACCCTACACTCTACACCCCACACTCTACACGCTGCACTCTACACCCTACACGCTACACGCTACACTCTACACGCTTCACTCTACACCCTACATGCTACACCCTACACTCTGCACCCTACACGCTACACGCTACATGCTATACTCTACACCCTACACGCTACACTCGACACTCTACACGCTACACGCTACACTCTACACTCTACACCCTACACGCTACACGCTACACGCTACACGCTACACTCTACACCCTACACGCTACATTCTACATGCTACACGCTACACTCTACACGCTACACGCTACACTCTACACTCTACACGCTACACCCTGCACCCTACACACTACACTCTACACCCTACACGCTACACCCTACACTCTACACCCTACACCCTACACGCTACATGCTACACGCTACACCCTACACTCTACACCCTACACCCTACACGCTACACGCTACACGCTACACTCTACACCCTACACGCTACACGCTACATGCTATACTCTACACCCTACACGCTACACTCGACACTCTACACGCTACACGCTACACTCTACACTCTACACCCTACACGCTACACGCTACACGCTACACGCTACACTCTACACCCTACACGCTACATTCTACATGCTGCACGCTACACTCTACACGCTACACGCTACACTCTACACTCTACACGCTACACCCTGCACCCTACACGCTACACGCTACACGCTACACTCTACACCCTACACGCTACACCCTACACTCTACACCCTACACCCTACACGCTATACGCTACACTCTACACCCTGCACGCTACACGCTACACTCTACACCCTACACGCTACACTCTACACCCTACACGCTACATGCTACACTCTACACCCTACACGCTACACGCTACACCCCACATGCTACACCCTACATCCTACATGCTACACTCTACACCCTACACGCTGCACGCTACAATCTACACGCTACACGCTACACTCTACACTCTACACGCTACACCCTACACTCTACACCCTATACTCTACACTGTACACTCTTCACTCTACACCCTACACGCTACACTCTACACCCTACACGCTACACGCTACACTCTACACGCTACACTCTACACCCTACATGCTACACCCTACACTCTGCACCCTACACGCTACACGCTACATGCTATACTCTACACCCTACACGCTACACCCGACACTCTACACGCTACATGCTACACCCTACACTTTACACCCTACACGCTACACGCTACACGCTACACTCTACACCCTACAAGCAACACCCTACACTCTACACCGTACACTCTACACGCTACAATCTACACCCTACACCCTACACCCCACACGCTACACTCTACACCCTACACGCTACATTCTACATGCTACACGCTACATTCTACACTCTACACGATACACGCTACACTCTACACTCTACACGCTACACCCTGAACCCTACACGCTACACTCTACACCCTACAAGCTACACCCTACACTCTACACCCTACACCCTACACGCCACATGCTACACGCTACACCCTACACGCTACACCCTACACTCTACACCCTACACCCTACACGCTACACGCTACACGCTACACGCTACACGCTACACGCTACACCCTACACGCTACACCCTACACTCTACACCCTACACCCTACACGCTATACGCTACACTCTACACCCTGCACGCTACACGCTACACTCTACACCCTACACGCTACACTCTACACCCTACACGCTACATGCTACACTCTACACCCTACACGCTACACGCTACACCCCACACGCTACACCCTACACCCTACACCCTACATGCTACACAATACACCCTACACGCTGCACGCTACAATCTACACGCTACACTCTACACTCTACACGCTACACCCTACACTCTACACCTCACACTCTACACGCTACACTCTACAATCTACACTCTACACTCTACACCCTACACCCTACACGCTACACGCTACACTCTACACCCTACACGCTACACCCTACACCCTACACCATACACGCTACACCCTACACTCGACACGCTACACCCTACACGCTACACTCTACACGCTGCACTCTACACCCTACACCCTACACTCTACACCCTTCACTCTACACCCTACACGCTACACTCTACACCCTACACGCTACACGCTACACTCTACACGCTACACTCTACACCCTACATGCTACACCCTACACTCTGCACCCTACACGCTACACGCTACATGCTATACTCTACACCCTACACCCGACACTCTACACGCTACACGCTACACTCTACACTGTACACCCTACACGCTACACGCTACACTCTACACCCTACACGCAACACCCTACACTCTACACCGTACACTCTACACGCTACACGCTACACTCTACACCCTACACCCTACACCCTACACGCTACACTCTACACCCTACACGCTACACTCTACATGCTACACGCTACACTCTACACTCTACACGCTACACGCTACACTCTACACTCTACACGCTACACCCTGCACCCTACACGCTACACTCTACACCCTACAAGCTACACCCTACACTCTACACCCTACACCCTACACGCTACATGCTACACGCTACACCCTACACGCTACACCCTACACTCTACACCCTACACCCTACACGCTACATGCTACACGCTACACCCTACACGCTACACCCTACACTCTACACCCTACACGCTACACTCTACACCCTACACGCTACACCCTACACTCTACACCCTACACCCTACACGCTATACGCTACACTCTACACCCTGCACGCTACACGCTACACTCTACACCCTACACGCTACACTCTACACCCTACACGCTACACGCTACACTCTACACCCTACACGCTACACGCTACACCCTACACGCTACACCCTACACCCTACATGCTACACTCTACACCCTACACGCTACATGCTACAATCTACACGCTACACTTTACACCCTACACTCTACACCCTACACTCTACATGCTACACTCTACACCCTACACCCTACACGCTACACTCTACACTCTACACCCTACACGCTACACCCTACACACTACACCCTACACCCTACACGCTACACCCTACACCCTACACTCGACACTCTACACCCTACCCGCTACACTTTACACGCTACACTCTACACCCTACACACTACACTCTACACTCTACACCCTTCACTCTACACCCTACACGCTACGCTCTACACCCTACACGCTACACGCTACACTCTACACGCTACACTCTACACCCTACATGCTACACCCTACACTCTGCACCCTACACGCTACACGCTACATGCTATACTCTACACCCTACACGCTACACCCGACACTCTACGCGCTACATGCTACACTCTACACTCTACACCCTACACGCTACACGCTACACGCTACACTCTACACCCTACACGCAACACCCTACACTCTACACCGTACACTCTACACGCTACACGCTACACTCTACACCCTACACCCTACACCCTACACGCTACACTCTACACCCTACACCCTAAACTCTACATGATACACGCTACACTCTACACTCTACACGCTACACGCTACACTCTACACTCTACACGCTACACCCTGCACCCTACACGCTACACTCTACACCCTACACGCTACACCCTACACTCTACACCCTACACCCTACACGCTACATGCTACACGCTACACCCTACACGCTACACCCTACACTCTACACCCTACACCCTACACGCTGTACGCTACACGCTACACTCTACACCCTACACGCTACACCCTACACTCTACACCCTACACCCTACACGCTATACGTTACACTCTACACCCTGCACGCTACACGCTACACTCTACACCCTACACGCTACACTCTACACCCTACACGCTACACGCTACACTCTACACCCTACACGCTACACTCTACACCCTACACGCTACACCCTACACTCTACATTCTACACGCTACACTCTACACCCTACACGCTACACCCTACACTCTACACCCTACACCCTACACCCTACACGCTACACGCTACACGCTATACGCTACACTCTACACCCTACACGCTACAATCTACACTCTACACCCTACACCCTACACGCTATACGCTACACGCTACATGCTACACCCTACACTCTACACCCTACACCCTACACGCTACACGCTACACCCTACATGCTACTCGCTACACTCTACACCCTACACGCTTAACGCTACACGCTAGACCCTACACTCTACACCGTACACCCTACACGCTAAACTCTACACCCTACACGCTACAACCTACACCCTACATGCTACACCCTACACTCTACACTCTACACCCTACAGGCTACACGCTACATGCTACACTCTACACCCTACACCCTGCACGCTACACGCTACACGCTACACTCTACACGCTGCTCCCTTCACCCTACACACTACACACTACACTCTACACGCTACACCCTACACTCTACACCCTACACGCTACACTAAAAAACGCTACACGCTACACGCTACATGCTGCACCCTACAACCTACACGCTACACGTTACACTCTACACTCTACACGCTAAACTCTACACCCTACACGCAACACCCTACACGCTACACTCTACACCCTACACCCTACACCCTACACGCTAAACGCTACACTCTACACGCTACACGCTACACTCTACACCCTACACTCTACACTCTACACCCTACACGCTACACCCTACACTCTACACCATACACGCTACACTCTACACCCTACACGCTACTCCCTACACTCTACACCCTACACCCTACACGCTACACGCTACACGCTACACGCTACACTCTACACGCTACACTCTACACCCTACACGCTACACTCTACACCCTACACTCTACACCCTACACGCTACATGCTACACGCTACACTCTACACCCTACACGCAACACCCTACACTCTACACCGTACACTCTACACACTACACGCTACACTCTACACCCTACACCCTACACCCTACACGCTACACTCTACACCCTACACGCTACACTCTACATGCTACACGCTACACTCTACACTCTACACGCTACACGCTACACTCTACACTCTACACGCTACACCCTGCACCCTACACGCTACACTCTACACCCTACACGCTACACCCTACACTCTACACCCTACACCCTACACGCTGTACGCTACACGCTACACTCTACACCCTACGCGCTACACCCTACACTCTACACCCTACACCCTACACGCTATACGCTACACTCTACACCCTGCACGCTATACGCTACACTCTACACCCTACACGCTACACTCTACACCCTACACGCTACACGCTACACTCTACACCCTACACGCTACACTCTACACCCTACACGCTACACCCTACACGCTACACTCTACACCCTACACGCTACACCCTACACTCTACACCCTACACCCTACACCCTACACGCTACACGCTACACGCTACACTCTACACCCTACACGCTACAATCTACACTCTACACCCTACACCCTACACGCTATACGCTACACGCTACATGCTACACCCTACACTCTACACCCTACACTCTACACGCTACACTCTACACCCTACACTCTACACCCTACACCCTACACGCTACACGCTACACTCTACACCCTACACGCTACACCCTACACACTACACCCTACACCATACACGCTACACCCTACACCCTACACTCGACACGCTACACCCTACACGCTACACTCTACACGCTGCACTCTACACCCTACACCCTACACTCTACACTCTACACCCTTCACTCTACACCCTACACGCTACACTCTACACCCTATACGCTACACGCTACACTCTACACGCTACACTCTACACCCTACATGCTACACCCTACACTCTGCACCCTACACGCTACACGCTACATGCTATACTCTACACCCTACACGCTACACCCGACACTCTACACACTAAACGCTACACTCTACACTCTACACCCTACACGCTACACGCTACAATCTACACCCTACACGCAACACCCTACACTCTACACCGTACACTCTACATGCTACACGCTACACTCTACACCCTACACCCTACACCCTACACGCTACACTTTACACCCTACACGCTACAATCTACATGCTACACGCTACACTCTACACTCTACACGCTACACGCTACACTCTACACTCTACACGCTACACCCTGCACCCTACACGCTACACTCTACACCCTACACGCTACACCCTACACTCTACACCCTACACCCTACACGCTACATGCTACACGCTACACCCTACACGCTACACCCTACACTGTACACCCTACACCCTACACGCTACACGCTACACGCTACACGCTACACGCAACACTCTACACCCTACACGCTACACCCTACACTCTACACCCTACACCCTACATGCTATACGCTACACTCTACACGCTACACTCTACACCCTACACGCTACACCCTACACGCTACATCCTACACCTTACTCCCTACATGCTACACTCTACACCCTACACGCTACACGCTACAATCTACAGGCTACACGCTACACCCTACACTCTACACCCCACACTCTACACGCTGCACTCTACACCCTACACGCTACACGCTACACTCTACACGCTTCACTCTACACCCTACATGCTACACCCTACACTCTGCACCCTACACGCTACACGCTACATGCTATACTCTACACCCTACACACTACACTCGACACTCTACACGCTACACGCTACACTCTACACTCTACACCCTACACGCTACACGCTACACGCTACACGCTACACTCTACACCCTACACGCTACATTCTACATGCTACACGCTACACTCTACACGCTACACGCTACACTCTACACTCTACACGCTACACCCTGCACCCTACACGCTACACTCTACACCCTACACGCTACACCCTACACTCTACACCCTACACCCTACACGCTACATGCTACACGCTACACCCTACACTCTACACCCTACACCCTACACGCTACACGCTACACGCTACACTCTACACCCTACACGCTACACCCTACACTCTACACCCTACACCCTACACGCTATACGCTAC
Source organism: Ranitomeya variabilis (assembly GCF_051348905.1). Classification (NCBI taxonomy): domain Eukaryota; kingdom Metazoa; phylum Chordata; class Amphibia; order Anura; family Dendrobatidae; genus Ranitomeya; species Ranitomeya variabilis. The sequence continues at coordinate 537,700,510 of NC_135233.1, forward strand.
ACTCTACACCCTGCACGCTACACGCTACACTCTACACCCTACACGCTACACTCTACACCCTACACGCTACATGCTACACTCTACACCCTACACGCTACACGCTACACCCCACATGCTACACCCTACATCCTACATGCTACACTCTACACCCTACACGCTGCACGCTACAATCTACACGCTACACGCTACACTCTACACTCTACACGCTACACCCTACACTCTACACCCTATACTCTACACCCTACACTCTACACTCTACACCCTACACTCTACACTCTACACCCTACACTCTACACCCTACACCCTACACTCTACACTCTACACACTACACTCTACACCCTACATGCTACACCCTACACCCTACACGCTACACGCTACACGCTCACCGCTTCCCGTATGCCTGTAGGCCAGTTGAAAGAGCAAGAAAACGCAAAAAATTTCAAATTCTGATCATTCTGACACAAGTTATGACCCAATGGGGAAATGGGGAAAAATGTGAAATGTTTTCAGCTAGCTCCTATACTAATAGAGACTACTGCTCACCGCTTCCTGTATGCCTGTAGGCCAGTTGAAAGAGCAAAAAAACGCAAAAAATTTCAACTTCTGATCATTCTAACACAAGTTATGACCCAATGGGGAAATGGGGAAAAATGTGAAATGTTTTCTGCTAGCTCCTATACTAACAGAGACTACTGCTCACCGCTTCCCGTATGCCTGTAGAACAGTGGAAAGAGCAAGAAAACGCAAAAAATTTCAACTTCTGCTCATTCTGACACAAGTTATGACCCAATGGAGAAATAGGGAAAAATGGGAAATGTTTTCAGTTATATCCTATACTAATAGAGACTACTGCTCACCGCTTCCCGTATGCCTGCAGGCCAGTTGAAAGAGCAAACGCTACACTCTACACCCTACACCCTACATGCTACACGCTACACCCTACATCCTACACTCTACACCCTACATGCTACACGCTACACTCTACACCCTACACGCTACAACCGACACGCTACACCCTACATGCTACACTCTACACCCTACATGCTACATGCTACACGCTACAATCTACACGCTACACGCTACACTCTACACTCTACACGCTACACCCTACACTCTACACTCTACACCCTACACCCTATACTCTACACTCTACATCCTACACTCTACAATCTACACCCTACACCCTATACTCTACACTCTACACACTACACTCTACACCCTACACCCTACACTCTACACTCTACACCCTACACCCTACACTCTACACCCTACACTCTACACCCTACACCCTACACTCTACACTCTACACTCTACACCCTACACCCTACACTCTACAATCTACACCCTAAACACTACACCCTACACCCTACACTCTACACTCTACACCCTACACTCTACACCCTACACGCTACACTCTACACCCTACACGCTACAGGCTACACTCTACACGCTACACTCTAGACCCTACACGATACACACTACATCCTACACTCTACACCCTACATGCTACACGCTACACTCTACACCCTACACGCTACAACCGACACGCTACACCCTACATGCTACACTCTACACCCTACATGCTACATGCTACACGCTACAATCTACACGCTACACGCTACACTCTACACTCTACACGCTACACCCTACACTCTACACTCTACACCCTACACCCTATACTCTACACTCTACATCCTACACTCTACAATCTACACCCTACACCCTATACTCTACACTCTACACACTACACTCTACACCCTACACCCTACACTCTACACTCTACACCCTACACCCTACACTCTACACCCTACACTCTACACCCTACACCCTACACTCTACACTCTACACTCTACACCCTACACCCTACACTCTACAATCTACACCCTAAACACTACACCCTACACCCTGCACTCTACACTCTACACCCTACACTCTACACCCTACACGCTACACTCTACACCCTACACGCTACAGGCTACACTCTACACGCTACACTCTACACCCTACACGATACACACTACACTCTACACCCTACACGCTACACGCTCACCGCTTCCCGTATGCCTGTAGGCCAGTTGAAAGAGCAAGAAAACGCAAAAAATTTCAAATTCTGGTCATTCTGACACAAGTTATGACCCAATGGGGAAATGGGGAAAAATGTGAAATGTTTTCAGCTAGCTCCTATGCTAACAGAGACTACTGCTCACCGCTTCCCGTAAGCCTGTAGAACAGTGGAAAGAGCAAGAAAACACAAAAAATTTCAACTTCTGATCATTCTGACACAAGTTATGACCCAATGGGGAAATGGGGAAAAATGTGAAATGTTTTCAGGTAGCTCCTATACTAATAGAGACTACTGCTCACCGATTCCCGTATCCCTGTAGGCCAGTGGAAAGAGCAAGAAAACGCCAAAAATTTCAACTTCTGATCATTCTGACACAAGTTATGACCCAATGGGGAAATGGGGAAAAATGTGAAATGTTTTCAGCTAGCTCCTATACTAATAGAGACTACTGCTCACCGCTTCCCGTATGCCTGTAGGCCAGTTGAAAGATCAAACGCTACACTCTACACCCTACACGCTACACCCTACGCCCTACACTCTACACCCTACATGCTACACGCTACACTCTACACCCTACACTCTACACCCTACACCCTACATGCTACACGCTACACTCTACACTCTACACCCTACACACTACACTCTACACACTACACGCTACACACTATGTGCTACACGCTACACGTTACACTCTACTCCCTACACCCTACACGCTGCACGCTACACCCTACACGCAACACGTTACACTCTACACCCTACACGCTACACTCTACACTCTGCACCCTACACGCTAAACGCTACATGCTGCACGCTACACCCTACACGCTACACCCCACACCCTACACGCTACATGCTACAATCTACACGCTACACGCTACACTCTACACCCTACACTCTACATTCTACACCCTACACCCTACATGCTACACGCTACACTCTACACCGTACACGCTACACCCTACACACTACACCCTACACCCTACACGCTACACCCTACACCCTACTCTCGACACGCTACACCCTACAAGCTACACTCTACACGCTACACTCTACACCCTACACCCTACACTCTACACTCTACACCCTTCACTCTACACCCTACACGCTACACTCTACACCCTACACGCCACACGCTACACTCTACACGCTACACTCTACACCCTACATGCTACACCCTACACTCTGCACCCTACACGCTACACGCTACATGCTATACTCTACACCCTACACGCTACACCCGACACTCTACACGCTACACGCTACACTCTACACTCTACACCCTACACGCTACATGCTACACGCTACACTCTACACCCTACACGCAACACCCTACACTCTACACCGTACACTCTACACGCTACACTCTACACCCTACACCCTACACGCTACACTCTACACCCTACATGCTACACTCTACATGCTACACGCTACACTCTACACTCTACACGCTACACGCTACACTCTACACTCTACACGCTACACCCTGCACCCTACACGCTACACTCTACACCCTACACGATACACCCTACACTCTACACCCTACACCCTACACGCTACACTCTACATGCTACACGCTACACTCTACACTCTACACGCTACACGCTACACTCTACACTCCACACGCTACACCCTGCACCCTACACGCTACACTCTACACCCTACACTCTACACCCTACACCCTACACGCTACAATCTACACCCTACACGCTACACCCTACACTCTACACCCTACACCCTACACGCTATACGCTACACTCTACACCCTGCACGCTACACGCTACACTCTACACCCTACATGCAACACTCTACACCCTACACGCTACACGCTACACTCTACACCCTACACGCTACACGCTACACCCCACACGCTACACCCTACACCCTACACCCTACATGCTACACTCTACACCCTACACGCTGCACGCTACAATCTACACGCTACACGCTACACTCTACACTCTACACGCTACACCCTACACTCTACACCCTACACTCTACACGCTACACTCTACACCCTACACTCTACACCCTACACCCTACACGCTACACGCTACACTCTACACCCTACACGCTACACCCTACACACTACACCCTACACCATACACGCTACACCCTACACCCTACACTCGACACGCTACACCCTACACGCTACACTCTACACGCTGCACTCTACACCCTACACCCTACACTCTACACTCTACACCCTTCACTCTACACCCTACACGCTACACTCTACACCCTACACCCTACATGCTACACGCTACACTCTACACCGTACACGCTACACCCTACACACTACACCCTACACCCTACACGCTACACCCTACACCCTACTCTCGACACGCTACACCCTACAAGCTACACTCTACACGCTACACTCTACACCCTACACCCTACACTCTACACTCTACACCCTTCACTCTACACCCTACACGCTACACTCTACACCCTACACGCCACACGCTACACTCTACACGCTACACTCTACACCCTACATGCTACACCCTACACTCTGCACCCTACACGCTACACGCTACATGCTATACTCTACACCCTACACGCTACACCCGACACTCTACACGCTACACGCTACACTCTACACTCTACACCCTACACGCTACATGCTACACGCTACACTCTACACCCTACACGCAACACCCTACACTCTACACCGTACACTCTACACGCTACACTCTACACCCTACACCCTACACGCTACACTCTACACCCTACATGCTACACTCTACATGCTACACGCTACACTCTACACTCTACACGCTACACGCTACACTCTACACTCTACACGCTACACCCTGCACCCTACACGCTACACTCTACACCCTACACGATACACCCTACACTCTACACCCTACACCCTACACGCTACACTCTACATGCTACACGCTACACTCTACACTCTACACGCTACACGCTACACTCTACACTCTACACGCTACACCCTGCACCCTACACGCTACACTCTACACCCTACACTCTACACCCTACACCCTACACGCTACAATCTACACCCTACACGCTACACCCTACACTCTACACCCTACACCCTACACGCTATACGCTACACTCTACACCCTGCACGCTACACGCTACACTCTACACCCTACATGCAACACTCTACACCCTACACGCTACACGCTACACTCTACACCCTACACGCTACACGCTACACCCCACACGCTACACCCTACACCCTACACCCTACATGCTACACTCTACACCCTACACGCTGCACGCTACAATCTACACGCTACACGCTACACTCTACACTCTACACGCTACACCCTACACTCTACACCCTACACTCTACACGCTACACTCTACACCCTACACTCTACACCCTACACCCTACACGCTACACGCTACACTCTACACCCTACACGCTACACCCTACACACTACACCCTACACCATACACGCTACACCCTACACCCTACACTCGACACGCTACACCCTACACGCTACACTCTACACGCTGCACTCTACACCCTACACCCTACACTCTACACTCTACACCCTTCACTCTACACCCTACACGCTACACTCTACACCCTACACGCTACACGCTACACTCTACACGCTACACTCTACACCCTACATGCTACACCCTACACTCTGCACCCTACACGCTACACGCTACATGCTATACTCTACACCCTACACGCTACACCCGACACTCTACACGCTAAACGCTACACTCTACACTCTACACCCTACACGCTACACGCTACAATCTACACCCTACACGCAACACCCTACACTCTACACCGTACACTCTACATGCTACACGCTACACTCTACACCCTACACCCTACACCCTACACGCTACACTTTACACCCTACACGCTACAATCTACATGCTACACGCTACACTCTACACTCTACACGCTACACGCTACACTCTACACTCTACACGCTACACCCTGCACCCTACACGCTACACTCTACACCCTACACGCTACACCCTACACTCTACACCCTACACCCTACACGCTACATGCTACACGCTACACCCTACACGCTACACCCTACACTGTACACCCTACACCCTACACGCTACACGCTACACGCTACACGATACACGCAACACTCTACACCCTACACGCTACACCCTACACTCTACACCCAAAACCCTACACGCTATACGCTACACTCTACACGCTACACTCTACACCCTACACGCTACACCCTACACGCTACATCCTACACCCTACTCCCTACATGCTACACTCTACACCCTACACGCTACACGCTACAATCTACAGGCTACACGCTACACCCTACACTCTACACCCCACACTCTACACGCTGCACTCTACACCCTACACGCTACACGCTACACTCTACACGCTTCACTCTACACCCTACATGCTACACCCTACACTCTGCACCCTACACGCTACACGCTACATGCTATACTCTACACCCTACACGCTACACTCGACACTCTACACGCTACACGCTACACTCTACACTCTACACCCTACACGCTACACGCTACACGCTACACGCTACACTCTACACCCTACACGCTACATTCTACATGCTACACGCTACACTCTACACGCTACACGCTACACTCTACACTCTACACGCTACACCCTGCACCCTACACACTACACTCTACACCCTACACGCTACACCCTACACTCTACACCCTACACCCTACACGCTACATGCTACACGCTACACCCTACACTCTACACCCTACACCCTACACGCTACACGCTACACGCTACACTCTACACCCTACACGCTACACGCTACATGCTATACTCTACACCCTACACGCTACACTCGACACTCTACACGCTACACGCTACACTCTACACTCTACACCCTACACGCTACACGCTACACGCTACACGCTACACTCTACACCCTACACGCTACATTCTACATGCTACACGCTACACTCTACACGCTACACGCTACACTCTACACTCTACACGCTACACCCTGCACCCTACACGCTACACGCTACACGCTACACTCTACACCCTACACGCTACACCCTACACTCTACACCCTACACCCTACACGCTATACGCTACACTCTACACCCTGCACGCTACACGCTACACTCTACACCCTACACGCTACACTCTACACCCTACACGCTACATGCTACACTCTACACCCTACACGCTACACGCTACACCCCACATGCTACACCCTACATCCTACATGCTACACTCTACACCCTACACGCTGCACGCTACAATCTACACGCTACACGCTACACTCTACACTCTACACGCTACACCCTACACTCTACACCCTATACTCTACACTGTACACTCTTCACTCTACACCCTACACGCTACACTCTACACCCTACACGCTACACGCTACACTCTACACGCTACACTCTACACCCTACATGCTACACCCTACACTCTGCACCCTACACGCTACACGCTACATGCTATACTCTACACCCTACACGCTACACCCGACACTCTACACGCTACATGCTACACCCTACACTTTACACCCTACACGCTACACGCTACACGCTACACTCTACACCCTACAAGCAACACCCTACACTCTACACCGTACACTCTACACGCTACAATCTACACCCTACACCCTACACCCCACACGCTACACTCTACACCCTACACGCTACATTCTACATGCTACACGCTACATTCTACACTCTACACGATACACGCTACACTCTACACTCTACACGCTACACCCTGAACCCTACACGCTACACTCTACACCCTACAAGCTACACCCTACACTCTACACCCTACACCCTACACGCCACATGCTACACGCTACACCCTACACGCTACACCCTACACTCTACACCCTACACCCTACACGCTACACGCTACACGCTACACGCTACACGCTACACCCTACACGCTACACCCTACACTCTACACCCTACACCCTACACGCTATACGCTACACTCTACACCCTGCACGCTACACGCTACACTCTACACCCTACACGCTACACTCTACACCCTACACGCTACATGCTACACTCTACACCCTACACGCTACACGCTACACCCCACACGCTACACCCTACACCCTACACCCTACATGCTACACAATACACCCTACACGCTGCACGCTACAATCTACACGCTACACTCTACACTCTACACGCTACACCCTACACTCTACACCTCACACTCTACACGCTACACTCTACAATCTACACTCTACACTCTACACCCTACACCCTACACGCTACACGCTACACTCTACACCCTACACGCTACACCCTACACCCTACACCATACACGCTACACCCTACACCCTACACTCGACACGCTACACCCTACACGCTACACTCTACACGCTGCACTCTACACCCTACACCCTACACTCTACACCCTTCACTCTACACCCTACACGCTACACTCTACACCCTACACGCTACACGCTACACTCTACACGCTACACTCTACACCCTACATGCTACACCCTACACTCTGCACCCTACACGCTACACGCTACATGCTATACTCTACACCCTACACCCGACACTCTACACGCTACACGCTACACTCTACACTGTACACCCTACACGCTACACGCTACACTCTACACCCTACACGCAACACCCTACACTCTACACCGTACACTCTACACGCTACACGCTACACTCTACACCCTACACCCTACACCCTACACGCTACACTCTACACCCTACACGCTACACTCTACATGCTACACGCTACACTCTACACTCTACACGCTACACGCTACACTCTACACTCTACACGCTACACCCTGCACCCTACACGCTACACTCTACACCCTACAAGCTACACCCTACACTCTACACCCTACACCCTACACGCTACATGCTACACGCTACACCCTACACGCTACACCCTACACTCTACACCCTACACCCTACACGCTACATGCTACACGCTACACCCTACACGCTACACCCTACACTCTACACCCTACACGCTACACTCTACACCCTACACGCTACACCCTACACTCTACACCCTACACCCTACACGCTATACGCTACACTCTACACCCTGCACGCTACACGCTACACTCTACACCCTACACGCTACACGCTACACCCTACACGCTACACCCTACACCCTACATGCTACACTCTACACCCTACACGCTACATGCTACAATCTACACGCTACACACTACACCCTACACTCTACACCCTACACTCTACATGCTACACTCTACACCCTACACCCTACACGCTACACTCTACACTCTACACCCTACACGCTACACCCTACACACTACACCCTACACCCTACACGCTACACCCTACACCCTACACTCGACACTCTACACCCTACCCGCTACACTTTACACGCTACACTCTACACCCTACACACTACACTCTACACTCTACACCCTTCACTCTACACCCTACACGCTACGCTCTACACCCTACACGCTACACGCTACACTCTACACGCTACACTCTACACCCTACATGCTACACCCTACACTCTGCACCCTACACGCTACACGCTACATGCTATACTCTACACCCTACACGCTACACCCGACACTCTACGCGCTACATGCTACACTCTACACTCTACACCCTACACGCTACACGCTACACGCTACACTCTACACCCTACACGCAACACCCTACACTCTACACCGTACACTCTACACGCTACACGCTACACTCTACACCCTACACCCTACACCCTACACGCTACACTCTACACCCTACACGCTAAACTCTACATGATACACGCTACACTCTACACTCTACACGCTACACGCTACACTCTACACTCTACACGCTACACCCTGCACCCTACACGCTACACTCTACACCCTACACGCTACACCCTACACTCTACACCCTACACCCTACACGCTACATGCTACACGCTACACCCTACACGCTACACCCTACACTCTACACCCTACACCCTACACGCTGTACGCTACACGCTACACTCTACACCCTACACGCTACACCCTACACTCTACACCCTACACCCTACACGCTATACGTTACACTCTACACCCTGCACGCTACACGCTACACTCTACACCCTACACGCTACACTCTACACCCTACACGCTACACGCTACACTCTACACCCTACACGCTACACTCTACACCCTACACGCTACACCCTACACTCTACATTCTACACGCTACACTCTACACCCTACACGCTACACCCTACACTCTACACCCTACACCCTACACCCTACACGCTACACGCTACACGCTATACGCTACACTCTACACCCTACACGCTACAATCTACACTCTACACCCTACACCCTACACGCTATACGCTACACGCTACATGCTACACCCTACACTCTACACCCTACACCCTACACGCTACACGCTACACCCTACATGCTACTCGCTACACTCTACACCCTACACGCTTAACGCTACACGCTAGACCCTACACTCTACACCGTACACCCTACACGCTAAACTCTACACCCTACACGCTACAACCTACACCCTACATGCTACACCCTACACTCTACACTCTACACCCTACAGGCTACACGCTACATGCTACACTCTACACCCTACACCCTGCACGCTACACGCTACACGCTACACTCTACACGCTGCTCCCTTCACCCTACACACTACACACTACACTCTACACGCTACACCCTACACTCTACACCCTACACGCTACACTAAAAAACGCTACACGCTACACGCTACATGCTGCACCCTACAACCTACACGCTACACGTTACACTCTACACTCTACACGCTAAACTCTACACCCTACACGCAACACCCTACACGCTACACTCTACACCCTACACCCTACACCCTACACGCTAAACGCTACACTCTACACGCTACACGCTACACTCTACACCCTACACTCTACATTCTACACCCTACACGCTACACCCTACACTCTACACCATACACGCTACACTCTACACCCTACACGCTACTCCCTACACTCTACACCCTACACCCTACACGCTACACGCTACACGCTACACTCTACACGCTACACTCTACACCCTACACGCTACACTCTACACCCTACACTCTACACCCTACACGCTACATGCTACACGCTACACTCTACACCCTACACGCAACACCCTACACTCTACACCGTACACTCTACACACTACACGCTACACTCTACACCCTACACCCTACACCCTACACGCTACACTCTACACCCTACACGCTACACTCTACATGCTACACGCTACACTCTACACTCTACACGCTACACGCTACACTCTACACTCTACACGCTACACCCTGCACCCTACACGCTACACTCTACACCCTACACGCTACACCCTACACTCTACACCCTACACCCTACACGCTGTACGCTACACGCTACACTCTACACCCTACGCGCTACACCCTACACTCTACACCCTACACCCTACACGCTATACGCTACACTCTACACCCTGCACGCTATACGCTACACTCTACACCCTACACGCTACACTCTACACCCTACACGCTACACGCTACACTCTACACCCTACACGCTACACTCTACACCCTACACGCTACACCCTACACGCTACACTCTACACCCTACACGCTACACCCTACACTCTACACCCTACACCCTACACCCTACACGCTACACGCTACACGCTACACTCTACACCCTACACGCTACAATCTACACTCTACACCCTACACCCTACACGCTATACGCTACACGCTACATGCTACACCCTACACTCTACACCCTACACCCTACACGCTACACGCTGCACCCTACATGCTACACGCTACACGCTACACTCTACACCCTACACGCTTAACGCTACACGCTAGACCCTACACTCTACACCGTACACCCTACACGCTAAACTCTACACCCTACACGCTACAACCTACACCCTACATGCTACACCCTACACTCTACACCCTACACCCTACAGGCTACACGCTACATGCTACACTCTACACCCTACACCCTGCACGCTACACGCTACACGCTACACTCTACACGCTACACCCTACACTCTACACCCTACACGCTACACTCAAAAACGCTACACGCTACACGCTACATGCTACATTCTACACCCTACACGCTACACGTTACACTCTACACTCTACACGCTACACTCTACACCCTACACGCAACACCCTACATGCTACACTCTACACCCTACACGCTACACCCTACACTCTACACCCTACACGCTAAACGCTACACTCTACACGCTACACGCTACGCTCTACACCCTACACGCTACACTCTACATTCTACACGTTACACCATACACTCTACACCCTACACGCTACACTCTACACCCTACACGCTACTCCCTACACTCTGCACCCTACACCCTACACGCTACACGCTACACGCTACACTCTACACCCTACACACTACACTCTACACCCTACACCCTACAAGCTACACGCTACACGCTACATGCTACACCCTACACTCTACACGCTACAGCCTACACCCTACATGCTACACGCTACACTCTACACCCTACACGCTACACTCTACAACCTACACTCCACACCCTACACCCTACACGCTACACGCTACACCCTACACGCTACACGCTACACTCTACACCCTACACGCTACACTCTACACCCTACACGCTGCACGCTACACCCTACATGCTACAGCCTACACGCTACACGCTACACTCTACACCCTACAAGCTACACGCTACACCCTACACTCTGCACCCTACACCCTACACGCTACACTCTACACCCTACACGCTACACTCTGCACCCTACTCGCTACACCCTACACTCTACACCCTACACGTTACACTCTACACCCTACATGCTACACGCTACACGCTACAGCCTACTCCCTACATGCTACACGCTACACTCTACACCCTACACGCTACACTCTACACCCTACACTCTACACCCTACACCCTACACACTACACCCTACATGCTACACACTACACTCTACACCCTACACGCTACACTCTACACCCCACACGCTGCACGCTACACCCTACACGCTACAGCCTACACGCTACACGCTACACTCTACACCCTACAAGCTACACGCTACACCCTACACTCTACACCCTACACCCTACACGCTACACTCTACACCCTACACGCTACACCCTACACTCTACACCCTACACCCTACACGCTACATGCTACACGCTACACCCTACACGCTATGACCTTGGCAAGGTTGACTCCCCGTGACTTCCCCCCCACCTTTCTTGAATAACCACACCACACCAGTAATTTGGATAATAACGGCCACAGCAGCCAATTTATTATTAATATTAATAAAGAACGGACCCTTGGTGCGGCCCTCGAAGCTAACCCGCTCCTGGTCTGGTGATTATTCCGTCGGCACTGCCTCTTCCCTCTCAGCCTTACTTCCCGCCGCGTTTTTTCCCCTAGGCTCAGAAGCATCATGAGTTGAGGGAAGAGGTTGCCTCCATCCGTTAACCTGTACCCGACTTCCATCGTTGGGTACCCACCCGTCGGTACCGCGCACCCGACCTCCAACATCAGGGTGGCCCTCCGGGTCCCCCGATAACGTGACCCCGACCTACCTCGTCGGGTATCACGCAAGTATCACCAGACCACAAACTAAGTAACTATCCATGGCAGTGGGGGGGGGGTCCCGCAGTGCAAGAATCCCCCCTCTACCGTACTTTTCTGCCAGCTTCGAGGACCCACCAACGCTCCAGTCATCATCCGATGATGTAACAGACCTCGCGCTCACAAAAAGCTATCCGCCACCAGTCAGGAGAGGAAAAAACCCCTGTGGGGGAAACCTCCAGGGAACCATGGTGATGGACTGCCCTTCCCCTGGGCTTAAAGGTAACTGCCAAACAAATAATTTTTTTTTTTTGTTTGTTTTTTTTTTGTTTATAAGTCTCGCTCATGTCCACGTCCGAATGGTTCATCTGGCTACTGCGACCCGGTCCTCCTTCTTTTCGTCAGGGATGGGTGGGTGGGGCTTGATGTCCGGCCGTCCTGAGAGGGAAAGAGGGCCGCGGCTCCTCCCTGCGTCCTTTTTATCCCCCCGTGCCCCCCCTCTCCCCCCGTCCTAGGTCACTTCCTTCCCCTATGTCATTTCCCCTTTAATTAAGCCCCCTAATACTTCCTCCCCTCCCGGCTTACCCTTGCCTTGTCGTCCCCCTGCCTTCTCCCAACCCCCAACTCCCCCGTCACTTGCAACCTGCCCGGTCATGGCCCCCTCCTTACGGACCCTTCGTGCCTTATCCGGGGGTTACTTGACCTTGGCAAGGTTGACTCCCCGTGACTTCCCCCCCACCTTTCTTGAATAACCACACCACACCAGTAATTTGGATAATAACGGCCACAGCAGCCAATTTATTATTAATATTAATAAAGAACGGACCCTTGGTGCGGCCCTCGAAGCTAACCCGCTCCTGGTCTGGTGATTATTCCGTCGGCACTGCCTCTTCCCTCTCAGCCTTACTTCCCGCCGCGTTTTTTCCCCTAGGCTCAGAAGCATCATGAGTTGAGGGAAGAGGTTGCCTCCATCCGTTAACCTGTACCCGACTTCCATCGTCGGGTACCCACCCGTCGGTACCGCGCACCCGACCTCCAACATCAGGGTGGCCCTCCGGGTCCCCCGATAATGTGACCCCGACCTACCTCGTCGGGTATCACGCAAGTATCACCAGACCACGAACTAAGTAACTATCCATGGCAGTGGGGGGGGGGTCCCGCAGTGCAAGAATCCCCCCTCTACCGTACTTTTCTGCCAGCTTCGAGGACCCACCAATGCCACACCGAGAGCGCTTGACCTTCAAGTGCTCGAGACCCCACCAACCAACCCTGCTGCGGCCTTCCGTATCCCCCCAACCAAGCCCTCAATCCATAAGTCAGTTCCCACGGTGTTCAAATGCACCCCGTCCCCTAGCCAGTAATCTCCTTCTGTAGAGTCCAGACCTGCGTGACGTATTGTCACCCCCCTGTTCCGTGACACGCACTTGGATACCTCCTTGTTCACTTTTATCCGTGCTTTGTTAACCTTTCCCACTGACCGTGCCCCTCGCCACTTTTTTCTAGGTACCATGTCTGACCACACTAGCCTCAAGTTTGGATATGCTAATCCCAGCTGCCTTATATCCCTTCTGATTTTGGCACTCAGCCCTTTTCCCGAGCTAGCCCCCAAGTCGTTCCCCCCTGCGTGTAACACTAATATATCTGGGACCCCATAGAGGTTCACCGCCCGGAAAAACTCGTGCAGTAACCGGCCCCATGTTAAACCCCGATAACCCAACCACCTAATCACTGCCCCATCCCTTGCCATACCTAGCTGTCTCCCGCCCGTCCGTCTGTCAGCCCGCTGTGCTCCCCAGTAAACGTATGAATGTCCTAGAATCCAAATCACGATCGGGACTTGTCCTGTAACAACAAAAAGGAATCAGTGAGATGTATTAATTCTGGGGGGGAATCGCCGCCTCATATCCTTGAGGTCGTACGTAAGACCTGTACTGCCGCGACTCCCACCGGCCAATTCGCTTTACTGTTTCCGGGCTCAGCCCACCCACTGCGGCCCCGATCCGGAAGGAATGACCTGTGTATCTCCCAGGGTTCCCACCTGCCCTTACCATACACGTCCGGAATACTCTAATAAATTGATACCTGGACAAATATGACCCATCCTCGTGACATAGCAGCGGTCCCCCCTGCTTAGGCCTAGCTGCCGAGAATATCCCGAAACACTTACATGGACACATCATAGAACCCCTTACTTTTCCCAATAACACCCTTTTTCCCTTCCCCTTTTGATCCATCTTTGACCTCCTAATCCAAAATTCCAATCCCCTTTTTGTCTTCATAACCTCTTCGGCTAGAATGCCCCCCACTATGGCCTTGCCTGGCGCTACAAGCTCCCCTATCCTCATCGCTCCAAAGAATGCGAGTGAAAAGGCCAACCTAAACAAGCCAACCTCAAATTGTGTCCTGCACACCCCCTCTAACTGCTCTCCTAATATCTCTAACATGCCAAAAGACACGGGCCGCCTGTTGTCTTTTCTAACCTTTCCCTTACGGTAGCCTTTTAAGGCCTGCCTGACTAAGAAACTCTTCGTCAAATCGGTTCTGTTCCTAAGCTTAAACCCAAACGCTATTCCTGCAATTAGTTGACTCATTTTTGCCGCCGACCAACTATCATCTGCGGCCTGCCTAATTCCCATCAATAACACCCCAATCTGCTCCTCCTCTGACATGTCCTCGCCACCCCGGCCTAGCCATTGTTCCCACAGCCCCCACGACCGTCCGTACGCCGCCCATGTGCTACTTGTTACGGATGCCTTGATCAGCGGTTCAGCCGCCCAGATGCCACGTTCCATAATCCGGGAGGGCAGGGTAGGCCCTCTTCTTCCGCTTTGGGAGCCAACGCCCGAAACCGCTGCCACTGAAAACGAGAAAGCGCATCAGCGACCGAGTTAAATTCTCCTGGAACATGAGATGCTGTCACCTGAGCATTGATAACTAGGCATTCCAACACCAACTGCCTCAACACTCTAATTACGGGCGGCGAAGACGCGGTGATGTTATTTATGGCCATGACCACCCCCATGTTATCACACTTAAACCTCACTTTTCGGTTTTTGAGCCGATGTCCCCATAGTGTTACCGCTACCAGGATTGGGAAAATTTCCAATAATGCAATGTTTTTCGTCAGCCCTGAGCGCACCCAATCCTCTGGCCATGCTGCCGCACACCACTGTCCCTGACAGTAAGCTCCAAAGCCATGACTGCCCGCTGCGTCCGTGTATAATTCAATATCCGTATTACAACATCCCCCTTCCATCAAGAGGGAAAGCCCGTTGTAATTTTTCAAGAATGTGTCCCAAACCGCCAGATCAGCTTTGTTATCTGCCGTCAATCGCACATAATGATGCGGCGATTTAATGCCGGCCGTTGCCGCCACTAATCTCCTCGTGAATATTCTGCCCATCGGCATGACTCGACATGCGAAATTTAAACTCCCCAGCAAAGACTGTACGTCCCGAAGCTTCAGTTTTTTAGCTCTCCTAGCCCTGCCTATTTCCAATTTTAGGGCTTCCACCTTCTCCCCTGGGAGACGACACTCCCACCTTATCGTGTCGATCATGATTCCCAGAAATGAGATACATGACGTTGGGCCGACAGTTTTTTCGGGAGCCAATGGCACCCCGAACTCCTTAGCAACCCCCTGCAAACCCTTTAAGATGGTACCGCACACCTTTGATTGTGCCGGACCTACACACCAAAAGTCATCGAGGTAGTGGATCAATGATCCCAATCCCGTGATATCCTTCACTACCCACTCCAGGAATGTGCTAAAGGCTTCGAACAATGAACATGACAAAGAGCATCCCATTGGCAAACACCTGTCTATGAAATACTCTCCCTCCCAATAGCACCCGAGCAATCGCTGACTCTCCGGGTGTACCGGCAGTAGCCGAAAGGCAGCCTCCACATCCGTTTTTGCCATCAGCGCCCCCTTTCCGCATTTTCTCACCCACTCTAACGCCCGATCAAATGATGCGTATAGCACCGTACATAACTCAGGATCGATGCCGTCATTGACGGACTTACCATGAGGGTATGACAGATGATGGATCATTCGGAACTTGTTTGGTTCCTTCTTTGGTACAATGCCCAATGGAGAAACCACCAAGTCCGACACGGGTGGGGAACAAAACGGACCCGCCATCCGGCCCATCCGCACCTCTTTCTCAAGTTTCTGCTTTACAACTGCGGGGTGCTGATAGGCCGAACAGAGATTCCTCAGCTTCCGTGGCGTTTGGCGCGCCGGGGAAGGGATGGAAAACCCTTCCCTGAAACCTTTGATTAATAGGTCCGCGTTTTTCTTATTCGGGTATTTAGTTAGATAAGGGAGCATCGCGTGCAGCTTGACTGGTGTTTTGCCCTTGACCATAACCGGCTCCTCCCACCTTACCACCGTACTTTCTAGGACACCTATAGGCCCCATGAGCCGATCCCCCACAATTGGAACACGTGTGCCTAAATTTACAACCTGTTCCGAATTTGCACTGTCCCTCATTGAATTGCCAGCAGAGCCCCCGTTTTTGATTACCGCCCCGACCTTGGAAGTTCCCCCCTGCCATGCTTCCTGCGCTGTACCCTGTATGGCCGGCCCCCCCGGCCCCTCCCTGAAAGGGCATCCACTGTCTGTGATTCTGAGACATAATCTGAAGCCACAGGCCAATATCCTTTTGATCCCATCTCATAGATGGTCGCATGGCCTTGCGCTGACGAAACTGTTCGTCATACCTCAGCCAAGCGTGACCCCCATATGACTTGTAAGCCTCCCCAATGGTGTCCATGTAACAAAACAATTGCGAGCAATTTTCTGGCGCCTTTTGCCCAATAATGCTACCAAATATCACGAAAGCATGCCACCAATTTGAAAACGTATGCGCCACCGTAATTGCTCTCTCCTCTTCTTTCCTCCCTCCATCCTTTTCTATTTTTGTGCTCAACCTCTCCACAGGCAAAAGCGCGAAAATGTCCACATACTCCTCCCTCCATATTTTTTTCTTTCATCTCTTTCTTAAGGTGCATACCCAGGTTACCCGTAAAACAAAAATATATATCCCCCCGCGCGGTGTCATCTAACTGCCCATACTCTTCCCCGGCTGCTGCCGACTCGGGTGCCCAGTTTATAACGTCCCCACCCCCAGCGGCACCAGGCCGCAAGTATGGACTCGTCCAAGCTGATAGGTGCCCGGGCCCGCACCCCTCAACACGGTCCATTCTGTCTGCCAGACTCGCTATCATTGCCCTCGTTTCCCTAGCGGTGGCCTCTAAAGACCCTAAAATAGTGGCTACATTATCCCTATGTGATCCCCCGCCTCCCCCTTCCGCTAGCAATGGGCCTGCATCTGGGTATGATGGAAACATAGATTCATAGTTACCAGGCCGCACGGGAGTCATCCTCCCCCCGGCCGCTGTGCTCCTGGAATCCTCCTCGCCGTTGCCGTCGCTGTCCGCGTCCAGGGATGAGGGCCATCTTGCTCCTTGCGACCAGCGTCCGTCCTCAGCTCGTTCGTCTCCCGTTCTTTCCTGGCTCCCGTGACTATATTGTGTGGTGGCCACCATGTCGCTACTTCTGTTCACCTGCCTGGCTCTGCCCTGTGTGCTCTGCTGTTGGCTCTGCAACCCGCTACATGGCCCTGGCTGCCTGGGGGTGCTCACCATCCTGGGCCGTCGCCGTCTGTTAACGCTGGCCCCCCGCTCCCTCGACGGGCTCCTTGTCCTGCGCTGCTGACCCCTTATCGGCATCTCCATGGCCAGCCTCTCGGGGGGCCTGGTCCTGCGAGTTGTTCTCCTCCCTCCCTCTTCCCCCACGGGCATCTGGCTGGACGGCCCCGGACTCTGAATACTTTCCACAGGCACCTCGCTGGGCAGCCCGCTTTCCTGGGGCCTTTGGGAAGGACCCCGGAAACAAGATGGCACTGCCCATGTGTCCTGACTCTCTTGCCTGGCTGCTGGGGGAACGCTCACACCCCCGGCTGCAACTGCTGCAGGGGCTACTACCGGAGGCCTCCCTGGAGATCCCTGTCCCTGCTGCTGCGCTGTGGTGGGTCTTGTGGACTCGCTCCTCCGCCCCCCCCCCCGCCGGCTCCGTACCGCATTCTTCCTGCCTTTCCTGCCCATGGGAGCATGCCGCATCCGACGCCCGACGCCTGCTAGCCTGCGCGCTCCTCCTGCTGCTGCTACCCCCAGCGCTCCTCCTGCGGGATCCGGCGCTGCCCTCCCTGCCGCGCCCCGGACCTGTCCAACCAGCTGGCGCCGAGGACTTCCCACCACCACCGCTCACCCCCAGGATACCTTCCGCAATGCTTTCTAACCATCCTGGGGGGTGAGCGCTGGCAGCCGCCTGGAGCCTGGCGATGACGTCCATGCCGGTAAGATGTGTCGGGATGGGAGAGCTCGGTGGCAGGGTGGGAGAGCAGCTTGCTTGATGTCCGGCCGTCCTGAGAGGGAAAGAGGGCCACGGCTCCTCCCTGCGTCCTTTTTATCCCCCCGTGCCCCCCCCCTCTCCCCCCGTCCTAGGTCACTTCCTTCCCCTATGTCATTTCCCCTTTAATTAAGCCCCCTAATACTTCCTCCCCTCCCGGCTTACCCTTGCCTTGTCGTCCCCCTGCCTTCTCCCAACCCCCAACTCCCCCGTCACTTGCAACCTGCCCGGTCATGGCCCCCTCCTTACGGACCCTTCGTGCCTTATCCGGGGGTTACTCAACCTACACTCTACACCCCACACCCTACACGCTACACGCTACACTCTACACCCTACACGCTACACCCTACACTCTACACCCTACACCCTACACGCTATACGCTACACTCTACACCCTGCACGCTACACGCTACACTCTACACCCTACACGCTACACTCTACACCCTACACGCTACACTGTACAACCTACACGCTACACCCTACACTCTACACCCTACATGCTACACTCTACACCCGACACGCTACACCCTACACTCTACACCCTACACCCTACACGCTACACGCTACACTCTACACCCTACACGCTACACTCTACACCCAACACGCTATACGCTGCACGCTACATGCTACACTATACACTCTACACCCTACACCCTACACGCTACACGCTACACCCTACACCCTACATGCTACACGCTACACGCTACACTCTACACCCTACACGCTTAACGCTACACGCAATACCCTACACTCTACACCGTACACCCTACACGCTAAACTCTACACCCTACACGCTACAACCTACACCCTACATGCTACACCATACACTCTACACCCTACACCCTACAGGCTACACGCTACATGCTACACTCTACACCCTACACCCTGCACGCTACACGCTACACGCTACACTCTACACGCTACTCCCTACACCCTACACCCTACACTCTACACGCTACACGCTACACTCTACACCCTATACGCTACACATTACACTCTACACTCTACACACTACACTCTACACCCTACTTGCAACACCCTACACGCTACACTCTACACCCTACACGCTACACCCTGCACTCTACACCCTACACGCTAAACGCTACACTCTACACCCTACACCCTACACGCTACACGCTACACTCTACACGCTACACTCTACACCCTACACCCTACACTCTACACCCTACACCCTACACTCTACACTCTACACCCTACACACTACACTCTACACCCCACACCCTACAAGCTACACGCTACACGCTACATGCTACATTCTACACTCTACACCCTACACCCTACACGCTACACCCTACACTCTACACCCTACACCCTACACGCTACACGCTACACCCTACACGCTACAAGCTACACTCTACACCCTACACGCTACACTCTACACCCTACACGCTGCACGCTACACGCTACACCCTACACTCTACACCCTACACCCTACACGCTACACTCTACACCCTACACGCTACACTCTACACCCTACTCGCTACACCCTACACTCTACACCCTACACGCTACACGCTACACTCTACACACTACACTCTACACTCTACACCCTACACCCTACACGCTACACGCTACACGCTACAGCCTACACCCTACATGCTAAACGCTACACGCTACACTCTACACCCTACACGCTACACTCTACACCCTACACTCTACACCCTACACCCTACACGCTACACACTACATGCTACACGCTACACTCTACACCCTACACGCTACACGCTACACTCTACACCCTACAAGCTACACACTACACGCTACACCCTACACTCTACACCCTACACGCTACACTCTACACCCTACACGCTACTCCCTACACTCTACACCCTACACGCTACACGCTACACGCTACACTCTACACCCTACACTCTACACCCTACACCCTACAAGCTACACGATACACGCTACATGCTACACCCTACACTCTACACCCTACACCCTACACGCTACACGCTACACGCTACAGCCTACACCCTACATGCTACACACTACACTCTACACCCTACACGCTGCACTCTACACCCTACACTCCACACCCTACACCCTACACGCTACACACTACACCCTACACGCTACACTCTACACTCTACACCCTACACGCTGCACGCTACACCCTACACGCTACAGCCTACACGCTACACGCTACACTCTACACCCTACAAGCTACACGCTACACCCTACACTCTACACCCTACACGCTACACTCTACACCCTACAAGCTACACTCTACACCCTACTCGCTACACCCTACACTCTACACCCTACATGCTACACTCTATACCCTACACGCTACCCCTACACTCTACACCCTACACCCTACACGCTACACGCTACACGCTACACTCTACACCCTACACTCTACACGCTACAGCCTACACCCTACATGCTACACGCTACACGCTACACTCTACACCCTACACGCTACACTCTACACCCTACACTCTACACCCTACACCCTACACGCTACACGCTACACTCTACACCCTACACGCTACACGCTACACTCTACACCCTACACGCTACACTCTACACCCTACACACTACACACTACATGCTACAGCCTACACGTTACATGCTACACTGTACACCCTACAAGCTACACGCTACACGCTACACCCTACACTCTACACCCTACACCCTACACGCTACACTCTACACCCTACATGCTACACTCTACACCCTACACCCTACACGCTACACTCTACACCCTACACACTACACCCTACACTCTACACCCTACACCCTACATGCTACATGCTACACGCTACACTCTACACCCTACATGCTACACGCTACACGCTACACCGTACACCCTACACCCTACATGCTACACGCTACACCCTGTAGCATGTAGGGTCTTGGGTGTAGGGTGTAGAGTGCAGAGTGTAGGGTGTAGACTGTAGACTGTAGGGTGTAGGGTGTAGACTGTAGACTGTAGGGTGTAGGGTGTAGAGTGTAGGGTGTAGAGTGTAGAGTGTAGGGTGTAGAGTGCAGGGTGTAGAGAGTAGTGTGTAGGGTGTAGAGTGTAGGGTGTAGAGTGTAGGGTGTAGGGTGTAGAGCGTAGAGTGTACACTCTACACCCTACACGCAACACGCTACACTCTACACCCTACACGCTACACTCTACACTCTACGCGCAACATGCTACACTCTACACTCTACACCCTACACCCTACACTCTACACGTTACACATTACAAGCTACACCCTACACTCTACACCCAACACCCTACACGCTTCATGCTACACCTTACACCCTACACGCTACTCGCTACACCCTGCACCCTACACGCTACACTCTACACGCTACACGCTACACTCTACACTCTGCACCCCACACGCTACACCCTACATTCTACACCCTACACGCTACACCCTACACCCTACACGCCACACGCTACACCCTACACGCTACTCCCTACACTCTACACCCTACACCCTACACGCTACACGCTACACGCTACACTCTACACCCTACACTCTACACTCTACACCCTACACCCTACAAGCTACACGATACACGCTACATGCTACACCCTACACTCTACACCCTACACCCTACACGCTACACACTACACGCTACAGCCTACACCCTACATGCTACACACTACACTCTACACCCTACACGCTACACTCTACACCCTACACTCTACACCCTACACCCTACACGCTACACTCTACACCCTACACGCTGCACGCTACACCCTACACACTACAGCCTACACGCTACACGCTACACTCTACACCCTACAAGCTACATGCTACACGCTACACCCTACACTCTACACCCTACACCCTACACACTACACTCTACACCCTACACCCTACTCGCTACACCCTACACTCTACACCCTACATGCTACACTCTACACCCTACAGGCTACTCCCTACACTCTACACCCTGCACCCTACACCCTACACGCTACACGCTACATGCTACACCAAACACTCTACACCCTACACCCTACACGCTACAGCCTACACCCTACATGCTACACGCTACACGCTACACTCTACACCCTACACGCTACACTCTACACCCTACACTCTACACCCTACACCCTACACGCTACACGCTACGCGCTACACTCTACACCCTACACGCTACATGCTACACTCTACACCCTACACGCTACACTCTACACACTACACACTACATGCTACAGCCTACACGCTACACGCTAAACTCTACACCCTACAAGCTACACGCTACACGCTACACCCTACACTCTACACCCTACACCCTACACGCTACACTCTACACCCTACACGCTACACTCTACACCCTACACCCTACACGCTACACTCTACACCCTACACACTACACCCTACACTCTACAGCCTACACCCTACATGCTGCACGCTACAAGCTACACTCTACACCCTACATGCTACACTCTACACGCCACACCGTACACCCTACACCCTACATGCTACACGCTACACCCTGTAGAATGTAGGGTCTTGGGTGTAGGGTGTAGAGTGCAGAGTGTAGGGTGTAGACTGTAGACTGTAGGGTGTAGGGTGTAGACTGTAGACTGTAGAGTGTAGGGTGTATAGTGTAGGGTGTAGAGTGTAGAGTGTAGGGTGTAGAGTGTAGGGTGTAGAGAGTAGTGTGTAGGGTGTAGAGTGTAGGGTGTAGGGTGTAGGGTGTAGGGTGTAGAGTGTAGAGTGTAGGGTGTAGAGCGTAGAGTGTACACTCTACACCCTACACGCAACACGCTACACTCTACACCCTACACGCTACACTCTACACTCTATGCGCTACATGCTACACTCTACACTCTACACCCTACACACTACACTCTACACGTTACACATTACACGCTACACCCTACACTCTACACCCAACACCCTACACGCTACATGCTACACCTTACACCCTACACGCTACACGCTACACCCTGCACCCTACACGCTACACTCTAAACGCTACATGCTACACTCTACACCCCACACGCTATACCCTACACTCTACACCCTACACGCTACACCCTACACCCTACACGCTACACGCTACACTCTAAACTCTACACCCTACACGCTACACGTTACACTCTACACCCTATACGCTACACGCTACACTCTACACGCTACACCCTACATGCTACACCCTACACTCTACACCCTACACCCTACACGCTACACGCTACACGCTACACCCTACACGCTACACCCTACACCCTACACGCTACACTCTACACCCTACACCCTACACGCTACACCCTACACTCTACACTCTACATTCTACACCCTACACTCTACACTCTACACCCTACACTCTACACTCTACACTCTACATCCTACACTCTACACTCTACACCCTACACCCTACACTCTACACGCTACACTCTACACCCTACACGCTACACCTGACACGCTACACTCTACACCCTACACCCTACACCCTACACGCTACACGCTATACCCTACACCCTACATACTACACTCTACATGCTACACGCTACACTCTACTCCATACACGCTACACCCTACACTCTACACCCTACACGCTACACCCGACACCCTACACCCTACATGCTACACTCTACACTACACCCTACACCCTACACGCTACACGCTACATTCTACACCCTACACGCTACACTCTACACCCTACACCCTACACGCTATACGCTACACACTACACCCTACACGCTACACGCAACACTCTACACACTACACGCTACAACCTACACTCTACACCCTACACCCTACACTCTACACTCTACACGCTACACGTTACACGCTACACTCTACACCCTACACGCTACACTACACCCTACACGCTACACTACACCCTACACGCTACACCCTACACTCTAAACCCTACACGCTACACGCTACACTCTACACCCTACAGGCTACACTCTACACCCTACACGCTACACTCTACACCCTACATACTACAACCTACACTCTACATGCTACACCCTACACTCTACACCCTACACCCTACAGGCTACACGCTACATGTAACACTCTACACCCTACACCCTGCACGCTACACGCTACACTTTACACTCTACACGCTACTCCCTACACCCTACACGCTACACTCTACACGCTACACGCTACCCTCTACACCCTACACGCTACACTCAAAAACGCTACACGCTACACGCTACATGCTACACCCTACACACTACACGTTACACTCTACACTCTACACGCTACACTCTACACCCTACATGCAACACCCTACATGCTACACTCTACACCCTACACGCTACACCCTACACTCTACACCCTACACCCTACACGCTACACCCGACACCCTACACCCTACATGCTACACTCTACACTACACCCTACACCCTACACGCTACACGCTACATTCTACACCCTACACGCTACACTCTACACCCTACACCCTGCACGCTATACGCTACACACTACACCCTACACGCTACACGCAACACTACACACTACACGCTACACCCTACACTCTACACCCTACACCCTACACTCTACACTCTACACGCTACACGTTACACGCTACACTCTACACCCTACACGCTACACTACACCCTACACGCTACACTACACCCTACACGCTACACCCTACACTCTAAACCCTACACGCTACACGCTACACTCTACACCCTACAGGCTACACTCTACACCCTACACGCTACACTCTACACCCTACATACTACAACCTACACTCTACATGCTACACCCTACACCCTACAGGCTACACGCTACATGTAACACTCTACACCCTACACCCTGCACGCTACACGCTACACTTTACACTCTACACGCTACTCCCTACACCCTACACGCTACACTCTACACGCTACACGCTACCCTCTACACCCTACATGCTACACTCAAAAACGCTACACGCTACACGCTACATGCTACACCCTACACACTACACGTTACACTCTACACTCTACACGCTACACTCTACACCCTACATGCAACACCCTACATGCTACACTCTACACCCTACACGCTACACCCTACACTCTACACCCTACACCCTACACGCTAAACGCTACACTCTACACGCTACACTCTACACCCTAAACGCTAAACGCTACACTCTACACGCTACACGCTACACTCTACACCCTACACGCTACACTCTACACCCTACATGCTACACGCTACACTCTACACCCTACACACTACACTCTACACCCTACACCCTACAAGCTACACGCTACACGCTACATGCTACACCCTACACTCTACACCCTACACGCTACACGCTACACGCTACAGCCTACACCCTACATGCTACATGCTACACTCTACACCCTACACGCTACACTCTACACCCTACACTCTACACCCTACACCCTACACGCTACACGCTACACCCTACATGCTACACTCTGCACCCTACACGCTACACTCTACACCCTACAAGCTACACGCTACACGCTACACCCTACACTCTACACATTACACCCTACACAATACACTCTACACCCTACACGCTACACTCTACACCCTACTCGCTACACCCTACATTCTACACCCTACACGCTACACTCTACACCCTACACCCTACACGCTACACGCTTACACTCTACACCCTACACTCTACACCCTACACCCTACATGCTACACGCTACATGCTACACGCTACACTCTACACCCTACACCCTACACGCTACACGCTACAGCCTACACCCTACATGCTACACGCTACACGCTACACTCTACACCCTACACGCTACACTCTACACCCTACAATCTACACCCTACACCCTACACGCTACACGCTACACGCTACACTCTACACCCTACACGCTACACACTACACTCTACACCCTACATGCTACACTCTACACCCTACACGCTACACCCTACACGCTACAGCCTACACGCTACACGCTACACTCTACACGCTACACTCTACACCCTACACACTACACCCTACACGCTACACGCTACACGTTACACTCTACACGCTACATGCTACACTCTACACCCTACACTCTACACCCTACAACCTACACTCTACTCTGTAGAGTGTAGAGTGTAGGGTGTAGAGTGTAGGGTGTAGAGAGTAGTGTGTAGGGTGTAGAGTGTAGGGTGTAGGGTGTAGGGTGTAGGGTGTAGAGTGTAGAGTGTAGGGTGTAGAGCGTAGAGTGTACACTCTACACCCTACACGCAACACGCTACACTCTACACCCTACACGCTACACTCTACACTCTATGCGCTACATGCTACACTCTACACTCTACACCCTACACACTACACTCTACACGTTACACATTACACGCTACACCCTACACTCTACACCCAACACCCTACACGCTACATGCTACACCTTACACCCTACACGCTACACGCTACACCCTGCACCCTACACGCTACACTCTAAACGCTACATGCTACACTCTACACCCCACACGCTACACCCTACACTCTACACCCTACACGCTACACCCTACACCCTACACGCTATGAGCTACACTCTACACTCTACACCCTACACGCTACACGTTACACTCTACACCCTATACGCTACACGCTACACTCTACTCGCTACACCCTACATGCTACACCCTACACTCTACACCCTACACCCTACACGCTACACGCTACACGCTACACCCTACATGCTACACCCTACACCCTACACGCTACACTCTACACCCTACACCCTACACGCTACACCCTACACTCTACACTCTACATTCTACACCCTACACTCTACACTCTACACCCTACACTCTACACTCTACACTCTACATCCTACACTCTACACTCTACACCCTACACCCTACACTCTACACGCTACACTCTACACCCTACACGCTACACCTGACACGCTACACTCTACACCCTACACCCTACACCCTACACGCTACACGCTATACCCTACACCCTACATACTACACTCTACATGCTACACGCTACACTCTACTCCATACACGCTACACCCTACACTCTACACCCTACACGCTACACCCGACACCCTACACCCTACATGCTACACTCTACACTACACCCTACACCCTACACGCTACACGCTACATTCTACACGCTACACGCTACATGCTACACCCTACACTCTACACCCTACACGCTACACGCTACACGCTACAGCCTACACCCTACATGCTACATGCTACACTCTACACCCTACACGCTACACTCTACACCCTACACTCTACACCCTACACCCTACACGCTACACGCTACACCCTACATGCTACACTCTGCACCCTACACGCTACACTCTACACCCTACAAGCTACACGCTACACGCTACACCCTACACTCTACACATTACACCCTACACAATACACTCTACACCCTACACGCTACACTCTACACCCTACTCGCTACACCCTACATTCTACACCCTACACGCTACACTCTACACCCTACACCCTACACGCTACACGCTTACACTCTACACCCTACACTCTACACCCTACACCCTACATGCTACACGCTACATGCTACACGCTACACTCTACACCCTACACCCTACACGCTACACGCTACAGCCTACACCCTACATGCTACACGCTACACGCTACACTCTACACCCTACACGCTACACTCTACACCCTACAATCTACACCCTACACCCTACACGCTACACGCTACACGCTACACTCTACACCCTACACGCTACACACTACACTCTACACCCTACATGCTACACTCTACACCCTACACGCTACACCCTACACGCTACAGCCTACACGCTACACGCTACACTCTACACGCTACACTCTACACCCTACACACTACACCCTACACGCTACACGCTACACGTTACACTCTACACGCTACATGCTACACTCTACACCCTACACTCTACACCCTACAACCTACACTCTACTCTGTAGAGTGTAGAGTGTAGGGTGTAGAGTGTAGGGTGTAGAGAGTAGTGTGTAGGGTGTAGAGTGTAGGGTGTAGGGTGTAGGGTGTAGGGTGTAGAGTGTAGAGTGTAGGGTGTAGAGCGTAGAGTGTACACTCTACACCCTACACGCAACACGCTACACTCTACACCCTACACGCTACACTCTACACTCTATGCGCTACATGCTACACTCTACACTCTACACCCTACACACTACACTCTACACGTTACACATTACACGCTACACCCTACACTCTACACCCAACACCCTACACGCTACATGCTACACCTTACACCCTACACGCTACACGCTACACCCTGCACCCTACACGCTACACTCTAAACGCTACATGCTACACTCTACACCCCACACGCTACACCCTACACTCTACACCCTACACGCTACACCCTACACCCTACACGCTATGAGCTACACTCTACACTCTACACCCTACACGCTACACGTTACACTCTACACCCTATACGCTACACGCTACACTCTACTCGCTACACCCTACATGCTACACCCTACACTCTACACCCTACACCCTACACGCTACACGCTACACGCTACACCCTACATGCTACACCCTACACCCTACACGCTACACTCTACACCCTACACCCTACACGCTACACCCTACACTCTACACTCTACATTCTACACCCTACACTCTACACTCTACACCCTACACTCTACACTCTACACTCTACATCCTACACTCTACACTCTACACCCTACACCCTACACTCTACACGCTACACTCTACACCCTACACGCTACACCTGACACGCTACACTCTACACCCTACACCCTACACCCTACACGCTACACGCTATACCCTACACCCTACATACTACACTCTACATGCTACACGCTACACTCTACTCCATACACGCTACACCCTACACTCTACACCCTACACGCTACACCCGACACCCTACACCCTACATGCTACACTCTACACTACACCCTACACCCTACACGCTACACGCTACATTCTACACCCTACACGCTACACTCTACACCCTACACCCTACACCCTACACGCTATACGCTACACACTACACCCTACACGCTACACGCAACACTCTACACACTACACGCTACACCCTACACTCTACACCCTACACCCTACACTCTACACTCTACACGCTACACGTTACACGCTACACTCTACACCCTACACGCTACACTACACCCTACACGCTACACTACACCCTACACGCTACACCCTACACTCTAAACCCTACACGCTACACGCTACACTCTACACCCTACAGGCTACACTCTACACCCTACACGCTACACTCTACACCCTACATACTACAACCTACACTCTACATGCTACACCCTACACTCTACACCCTACACCCTACAGGCTACACGCTACATGTAACACTCTACACCCTACACCCTGCACGCTACACGCTACACTTTACACTCTACACGCTACTCCCTACACCCTACACGCTACACTCTACACGCTACACGCTACCCTCTACACCCTACACGCTACACTCAAAAACGCTACACGCTACACGCTACATGCTACACCCTACACACTACACGTTACACTCTACACTCTACACGCTACACTCTACACCCTACATGCAACACCCTACATGCTACACTCTACACCCTACACGCTACACCCTACACTCTACACCCTACACCCTACACGCTAAACGCTACACTCTACACGCTACACGCTACACTCTACACCCTAAACGCTAAACGCTACACTCTACACGCTACACGCTACACGCTACACCCTACACGCTACACTCTACACCCTACATGCTACACGCTACACTCTACACCCTACACACTACACTCTACACCCTACACCCTACAAGCTACACGCTACACGCTACATGCTACACCCTACACTCTACACCCTACACGCTACACGCTACACGCTACAGCCTACACCCTACATGCTACACGCTACACTCTACACCCTACACGCTACACTCTACACCCTACACTCTACACCCTACACGCTACACGCTACACCCTACACGCTACACTCTGCACCCTACACAATACACTCTACACCCTACACGCTACACTCTACACCCTACTCGCTACACCCTACATTCTACACCCTACACGCTACACTCTACACCCTACACCCTACACGCTACACGCTACACTCTACACCCTACACTCTACACCCTACACCCTACATGCTACACGCTACATGCTACACGCTACACTCTACACCCTACACCCTACACGCTACACGCTACAGCCTACACCCTACATGCTACACGCTACACTCTACACTCTACACCCTACACGCTACACTCTACATTCTACAATCTACACCCTACACCCTACACGCTACACGCTACACGCTACACTCTACACCCTACACGCTACACACTACACTCTACACCCTACACGCTACACTCTACACCCTACACGCTACACCCTACACGCAACAGCCTACACGCTACACGCTACACTCTACACGCTACACTCTACACCCTACACACTACACCCTACACCCTACATGCTACACGCTACACTCTACATCCTACATGCTACACGCTACACCGTACACCCTACACCCTCCATGCTACACGCTACACGCTGTAGAATGTAGGGTATTGGGTGTAGGGTGTAGAGTGTAGAGTGTAGGGTGTAGACTGTAGACTGTAGGGTGTAGTGTGTAGAATGTAGGGTGTAGAGTGTAGGGTGTAGAGTGTAGGGTATAGAGAGTAGTGTGTAGGGTGCAGAGTGTAGGGTGTAGAGTGTAGTGTGTAGGGTGTAGAGTGTAGAGTGTAGGGTGTAGAGCATAGAGTGTACACTCTACACCCTACACGCAACACGCTACACTCTACACCTTACACGCTACACTCTACATACTACACGCTACATGCTACACTCTACACTCTTCACCCTACACCCTGCACTCTACACGTTCCACATTACACGCTACATTCTACACTCTACACCCATCACCCTACACGCTACATGCTACACCTTACACCCTACACGCTACACGCTACACCCTGCACCCTACACGCTACACTCTACACTCTACACCCCACACGCTACACCCTACACTCTACACCCTACACGCTACACCCTACACCCTACACGCAACACGCTACACTCTACACCCTACACGCTACACTCTACACTCTACACGCTAGACGCTACACTCTACACTGTACACCCTACACACTACACGTTACGCTCTACACCCTATACTCTACACGCTACACACTACACGCTACACCCTACATGCTACACCCTACACTCTACACCCTACACCCTACACGCTACACGCTACACCCTACACGCTACACCCTACACCCTACACGCTACATTCTACACCCTACACGCTACACCCTACACTCTACACTCTACATTCTACACCCTACACTCTACACTCTACACCCTACACCCTACACTCTACACTCTACTCCCTACACCCTACACTCTACACCCTACATTCTACACCCTACACCCTTCACTCTACACTCTACACCCTACACTCTACACTCTACACCCTACACTCTACACCCTTCACCCTACACTCTACACGCTACACTCTACACCTTACACGCTACACCCGACACGCTACACACTACACTCTACACCCTACACTCTACACCCTACACCCTACACGCTACACCCTACACCATACATGCTACACTCTACACGCTACACGCTACACTCTACACCATACACGCTACACCCTAAACTCTACACCCTACACCCTACACGCTACACCCGACACCCTACACCCTACACGCTACACTCTACACTACACCCTACACGCTACGCGCTACACTCTACACCCTACACGCTACACTATACACCCTGCACGCTACATGCTACACACTACACCCTACACGCTACACGCAACACTCTACACACTACACGCTACACCCTACACTCTACAGCCTACACCCTACACTCTACACTCTACACGCTACACGTTACACGCTACACTCTACACCCTACAGCTACACTACACCCTACACGCTACACCCTACACTCTAAACACTACACGCTACACGCTACACTCTACACCCTACAAGCTACACTCTACACCCTACACGCTACACTCTACACCCTACATGCTGCACCCTACACTCTACACCCTACACACTACACGCTACATGCTACACTCTACACCCTACACCCTACACGCTACACGCTACACTCTACACGCTACACTCTACACCCTACACGTTACAGTCTACACACTACACGCTACACTCTACACCCTACACGCTACACGCTACACCCTACACGCTAAACTGTACACCCTACACGCTACACGCTACACGCTACACTCTACACCCTACGCGCTACACTCAAAAACGCTACACGCTACACGCTACATGCTACACCCTACACACTACATGTTACACTCTACACTCTACATGCTACACTCTACACCCTACACGCAACACCCTACACTACACTCTACACCCTACACGCTACACCCTACACTCTACACCCTACACCCTACACGCTAAACGCTACACTCTACACGCTACACACTACACTCTACACCCTACTCGCTACACTCTACACCCTACACGCTACACCCTACAATCTACACCCTACACGCTACACTCTACACCCTACACGCTACTCCCTACACTCTACACCCTACACCCTACACGCTACACGCTACACTCTACACCCTACACACTACACCGTACACCCTACAAGCTACACGCTACACGCTACATGCTACACCCTACACTCTACACCCTACATGCTACACGCTACAGCCTACACCCTACATGCTACACGCTACACTCTACACCCTACACGCTACACTCTACACCCTACACTCTACACCCTACACCCTACACGCTACACGCTACACCCTACACGCTACACTCTGCACCCTACACGCTACACTCTACACCCTACAATCTACACCCTACACCCTACACGCTACACGCTACACGCTACACTCTACACCCTACACGCTACACGCTACACTCTAAACCCTACACGCTACACTCTACACCCTACACGCTACACCCTACACGCTACAGCCTACACGCTACACTCTACACGCTACACTCTACACCCTACACGCTACACTATACACCCTACACCCTGCACGCTACATGCTACAAACTACACCCTACACGCTACACGCAACACTCTACACACTACACGCTACACCCTACACTCTACAGACTACACCCTACACTCTACACTCTACACGCTACACGTTACACGCTACACTCTACACCCTACAGCTACACTACACCCTACACGCTACACCCTACACTCTAAACCCTACACGCTACACGCTACACTCTACACCCTACAGGCTACACTCTACACCCTACACGCTACACTCTACACCCTACATGCTGCACCCTACACTCTACACCCTACTCGCTACACGCTACATGCTACACTCTACACCCTACACCCTACACGCTACACGCTACACTCTACACGCTACACTCTACACCCTACACGTTACAGTCTACACACTACACGCTACACGCTACACTCTACACCCTACACGCTACACGCTACACCCTATACGCTACACTCTACACCCTACACGCTACACGCTACACGCTACACTCTACACCCTACACGCTACACTCAAAAACGCTACACGCTACACGCTACATGCTACACCCTACACACTACATGTTACACTCTACACTCTACATGCTACACTCTACACCCTACACGCAACACCCTACACTCTACACTCTACACCCTACACGCTACACCCTACACTCTACACCCTACACCCTACACGCTAAACGCTACACTCTACACGCTACACGCTACACTCTACACCCTACTCGCTACACTCTACACCCTACACGCTACACCCTACACTCTACACCCTACACGCTACACTCTACACCCTACACGCTACTCCCTACACTCTACACCCTACACCCTACACGCTACACGCTACACTCTACACCCTACACACTACACCATACACCCTACAAGCTACATGCTACACGCTACATGCTACACCCTATACTCTACACCCTACACGCTACACGCTACAGCCTACACCCTACATGCTACACGCTACACTCTACACCCTACACGCTACACTCTACACCCTACACTCTACACCCTACACCCTACACGCTACACGCTACACCCTACACGCTACACTCTGCACCCTACACGCTACACTCTACACCCTACAATCTACACCCTACACCCTACACGCTACACGCTACACGCTACACTCTACACCCTACACGCAACACGCTACACTCTAAACCCTACACGCTACACTCTACACCCTACACGCTACACCCTACACGCTACAGCCTACACGCTACACTCTACACGCTACACTCTACACCCTACACACTACACCCTACACTCTACACCCTACACCATACATGCTACACGCTACACTCTACATCCTACATGCTACACGCTACACGCTACACCGTACACCCTACACCCTCCATGCTACACGCTACACGCTGTAGAATGTAGGGTCTTGGGTGTAGGGTGTAGAGTGTAGAGTGTAGGGTGTAGACTGTAGACTGTAGGGTGTAGGATGTAGACTGTAGACTGTAGGGTGTAGTGTGTAGAATGTAGGGTGTAGAGTGTAGGGTATAGAGAGTAGTGTGTAGGGTGTAGAGTGTAGGGTGTAGAGTGTAGTGTGTAGTGTGTAGAGTGTAGAGTGTAGGGTGTAGAGCATAGAGTGTACACTCTACACCCTACACGCAACACGCTACACTCTACACCTTACACGCTACACTCTACACGCTACACGCTACACTCTACACTCTTCACCCTACACCCTGCACTCTACACGTTACACATTACACGCTACACCCTACACTCTACACCCAACACTCTACACGCTACATGCTACACCTTACACCCTACACGCTACACGCTACACCCTGCACACTACACGCTACACTCTACACCCCACACGCTACACCCTACACTCTACACCCAACACGCTACACCCTACACCCTACACGCAACACGCTACACTCTACACCCTACACGCTACACTCTACACTCTACACGCTACACGCTACACTCTACACTGTACACCCTACACGCTACACGTTACGCTCTACACCCTATACGCTACACGCTACACGCTACACGCTACACCCTACATGCTACACCCTACACTCTACACCCTACACCCTACACGCTACACGCTACACCCTACACGCTACACCCTACACCCTACACGCTACACTCTACACCCTACACCCTACACGCTACACCCTACACTCTACACTCTACATTCTACACCCTACACTCTACACCCTACACCCTACACTCTACACTCTACACCCTACACCCTACACTCTACACCCTACAATCTACACCCTACACCCTACACTCTACACTCTACACCCTACACTGTACACCCTACACTCTACACCCTACACCCTACACTCTACACGCTACACTCTACACCTTACACGCTACAACCGACACGCTACACGCTACACTCTACACCCTACACTCTACACCCTACACCCTACACGCTACACGCTACACGCTACACCCTACACCCTACATGCTACACTCTACACGCTACACGCTACACTCTACACCATACACGCTACACCCTACACTCTACACCCTACACCCTACACGCTACACCCGACACCCTACACCCTACACGCTACACTCTACACTATACCCTACACGCTACGCGCTACACTCTACACCCTACACGCTACACTCTACACCCTACACCCTACACGCTACATGCTACACACTACACCCTACACGCAACACTCTACACACTACACGCTACACCCTACACTCTACACCCTACACCCTACACTCTACACGCTACACTCTACACCTTACACGCTACAACCGACACGCTACACGCTACACTCTATACCCTACACTCTACACCCTACACCCTACACTCTACACGCTACACTCTACAGCTTACACGCTACAACCGACACGCTACACGCTACACTCTACACCCTACACTCTACACCCTACACCCTACACGCTACACGCTACAGCTACACCCTACACCCTACATGCTACACTCTACACGCTACACGCTACACTCTACACCATACACGCTACACCCTACACTCTACACCCTACACCCTACACGCTACACCCGACACCCTACACCCTACACGCTACACTCTACACTACACCCTACACGCTACGCGCTACACTGTACACCCTACACGCTACACTCTACACCCTACACCCTACACGCTACATGCTACACACTACACCCTAAACGCTACACGCAACACTCTACACACTACACGGTACACCCTACACTCTACACCCTACACCCTACACTCTACACTGTACACGCTACACGTTACACGCTACACTCTACACCCTACAGCTACACTCTACCCTACACGCTACACCCTACACTCTAAACCCTACACGCTACACGCTACACTCTACACACTACAGGCTACACTCTACACCCTACACGCTACACTCTACACCCTACATTCTGCACCCTACACTCTACACCCTACACGCTACACGCTACATGCTACACTCTACACCCTACACGCTACACGCTACACTCTACACGCTACACTCTACACCCTACACGTTACAGTCTACACACTACACGCTACACGCTACACTCTACACCCTACACGCTACACGCTACACCCTACAAGCTACACGCTACACTCTACACCCTACACGCTACACGCTACACGCTACACTCTACACCCTACACGCTACACTCAAAAACGCTACACGCTACACACTACATGCTACACCCTACACACTACACGTTACACTCTACACTCTACACGCTACACTCTACACCCTACACCCTACACTCTACACTCTACACGCTACACGTTACACGCTATACTCTACACCCTACAGCTACACTCTACCCTACACGCTACACCCTACACTCTAAACCCTACACGCTACACGCTACACTCTACACCCTACAGGCTACACTCTACACCCTACACGCTACACTCTACACCCTACATGCTGCACCCTACACTCTACACCCTACACGCTACACGCTACATGCTACACTCTACACCCTACACGCTACACGCTACACTCTACACGCTACACTCTACACCCTACACGTTACAGTCTACACACTACACGCTACACGCTACACTCTACACCCTACACGCTACACGCTACACCCTACAAGCTACACGCTACACTCTACACCCTACACGCTACACGCTACACGCTACACTCTACACCCTACACGCTACACTCAAAAACGCTACACGCTACACGCTACATGCTACACCCTACACACTACACGTTACACTCTACACTCTACACGCTACACTCTACACCCTACACGCAACACCCTACATGCTACACTCTACACCCTACACGCTACACCCTACACTCTACACCCTACACCCTACACGCTAAACGCTACACTCTACACGCTACACGCTACACTCTACACGCTACACTCTACACCCTACACGCTACACCCTACACTCTACACCCTACACGCTACACTCTACACCCTACACGCTACTCCCTACACTCTACACCCTACACCCTACACGCTACACGCTACACTCTACACCCTACACACTACACTCTACACCCTACACCCTACAAGCTACACGCTACACGCTACATGCTACACCCTACACTCTACACCCCACACGCTACACGCTACACGCTACAGCCTACACCCTACATGCTACACGCTACACTCTACACCCTACACGCTACACTCTACACCCTACACTCTACACCCTACACCCTACACGTTACACGCTACACCCTACACGCTACACTCTGCACCCTACACGCAACACTCTACACCCTACACCCTACACGCTACACCCTACACTCTACACTCTAAATTCTACACCCTACACTCTACACTCTACACCCTGCACCCTACACTCTACACTCTACACCCTACACCCTACACTCTACACCCTACATTCTACACCCTACACCCTTCACTCTACACTCTACACCCTACACTCTACACTCTACACTCTACACCCTACACTCTACACCCTACACCCTACACTCTACACGCTACACTCTACACCTTACACGCTATACCCGACACGCTACATGCTACACTTTACACCCTACACTCTGCACCCTACACCCTACACGCTACACCCTACACCCCACATGCTACACTCTACACGCTAAACGCTACACTCTACACCATACACGCTACACCCTACACTCTACACCCTACACCCTACACGCTACACCCGACACCCTACACCCTACACGCTACACTCTACACTACACCCTTCACCCTACACGCTACGCGCTACACTCTACACCCTACACGCTACACTCTACACCCTACACGCTACACCCTACACTCTACACCCTACACCCTACACGCTAAACGCTACACTCTACACGCTACACGCTACACTCTACACGCTACACTCTACACCCTACACGCTACACCCTACACTCTACACCCTACACGCTACACTCTACACCCTACACGCTACTCCCTACACTCTACACCCTACACCCTACACGCTAAACGCTACACTCTACACCCTACACACTACACTCTACACCCTACACCCTACAAGCTACACGCTACACGCTACATGCTACACCCTACACTCTACACCCCACACGCTACACGCTACACGCTACAGCCTACACCCTACATGCTACACGCTACACTCTACACCCTACACGCTACACGCTACACTCTACACCCTACACACTACACTCTACACCCTACACCCTACAAGCTACACGCTACACGCTACATGCTACACCCTACACTCTACACCCCACACGCTACACGCTACACGCTACAGCCTACACCCTACATGCTACACGCTACACTCTACACCCTACACTCTACACCCTACACCCTACACGTTACACGCTACACCCTACACGCTACACTCTGCACCCTACACGCAACACTCTACACCCTACACCCTACACGCTACACCCTACACTCTACACTCTAAATTCTACACCCTACACTCTACACTCTACACCCTACACCCTACACTCTACACTCTACACCCTACACCCTACACCCTACACTCTACACCCTACATTCTACACCCTACACCCTTCACTCTACACTCTACACCCTACACTCTACACTCTACACTCTACACCCTACACTCTACACCCTACACCCTACACTCTACACGCTACACTCTACACCTTACACGCTATACCCGACACGCTACATGCTACACTCTACACCCTACACTCTACACCCTACACCCTACACGCTACACGCTACACCCTACACCCCACATGCTACACTCTACACGCTACACGCTACACTCTACACCATACACGCTACACCCTACACTCTACACCCTACACCCTACACGCTACACCCGACACCCTACACCCTACACGCTACACTCTACACTACACCCTTCACCCTACACGCTACGCGCTACACTCTACACCCTACACGCTACACTCTACACCCTACACCCTACACGCTACATGATAAACACTACACCCTACACGCTACACGCAACACTCTACACACTACACGCTACACCCTACACTCTACACCCTACACCCTACACTCTACACTCTACACGCTACACGTTACACGCTACACTCTACACCCTACAGCTACACTACACCCTACACGCTACACCCTACACTCTAAACCCTACACGCTACACGCTACACTCTACACCCTACAGGCTACACTCTACACCCTACACGCTACACTCTACACCCTACATGCTGCACCCTACACTTTACACCCTACACGCTACACGCTACATGCTACACTCTACACCCTACACCCTACACGCTACACGCTACACTCTACACGCTACACTCTACACCCTACACGTTACAGTCTACACACTACACGCTACACGCTACACTCTACACCCTACACACTACACGCTATACCCTACACGCTACACGCTACACTCTACACCCTACACGCTACACGCTACACGATACACTCTACACCCTACATGCTACACTCAAAAACGCTCCACGCTACACGCTACATGCTACACCCTACACACTACACGTTACACTCTACACTCTACACGCTACACTCTACACCCTACACGCAACACCCTACACGCTACACTCTACGCCCTACACGCTACACCCTACACTCTACACCCTACACCCTACACGCTACACCCTACACTCTACACCCTACACGCTACACTCTACACCCTACACGCTACTCCCTACACTCTACACCCTACACCCTACACGCTACACGCTACACTCTACACCCTACACACTACACTCTACACCCTACACCCTACAAGCTACACGCCACACGCTACATGCTACACCCTACACTCTACACCCTACACGCTACACGCTACAGCCTACACCCTACACGCTACTCCCTACACTCTACACCCTACACCCTACACGCTACACGCTACACTCTACACCCTACACACTACACTCTACACTGTACAGCCTACAAGCTACATGCTACACGCTACATGCTACACCCTACACTCTACACCCTACACGCTACACGCTACACGCTACAGCCTACACCCTACATGCTACACGCTACACTCTACACCCTACACGCTACACTCTACACCCTACACTCTACACCCTACACCCTACACGCTACACGCTACACCCTACACGCTACACTCTGCACCCTACACGCTACACTCTACACCCTACACGCTGCACGCTACACCCTACATGCTGCAGCCTACACGCTACACGCTACACTCTACACCCTACAAGCTACACGCTACACGCTACACCCTACACTCTACACCCTACACCCTACACGATACACTCTACACCCTACACGCTACACTGTACACCCTACTCGCTACACCCTACACTCTACACCCTACACGCTACACTCTACACCCTAAACGCTACTCCCTACACTCTACACCCTACACCCTACATGCTACACGCTACACTCTACACCCTACACTCTACACCCTACACCCTACACGCTACACGCTACATGCTACACCCTACACTCTACACCCTACACCCTACACGCTACACGCTACAGCCTACACCCTACATGCTACACGCCACACGCTACACTCTACACCCTACACGCTACACTCTACACCCTACAATCTACACCCTACACCCT
Organism: Ranitomeya variabilis; assembly: GCF_051348905.1. NCBI lineage: Eukaryota > Metazoa > Chordata > Amphibia > Anura > Dendrobatidae > Ranitomeya > Ranitomeya variabilis. The sequence goes on from NC_135233.1 coordinate 537,743,495, forward strand.
ACACGCTACACGCTACACTCTACACCCTACACGCTACACGCTACACTCTAAACCCTACACGCTACACTCTACACCCTACACGCTACACCCTACACGCTACAGCCTACACGCTACACTCTACACGCTACACTCTACACCCTACACTCTACACCCTACACGCTACACTCTACACCCTAAACGCTACTCCCTACACTCTACACCCTACACCCTACATGCTACACGCTACACTCTACACCCTACACTCTACACCCTACACCCTACACGCTACACGCTACATGCTACACCCTACACTCTACACCCTACACCCTACACGCTACACGCTACAGCCTACACCCTACATGCTACACGCCACACGCTACACTCTACACCCTACACGCTACACTCTACACCCTACAATCTACACCCTACACCCTACACCCTACATGCTACACGCTACACCCTACACGCTACACGCTACACTCTACACCCTACACGCTACACGCTACACGCTACACTCTACACCCTACACGCTACACTCAAAAACGCTACACGCTACACGCTACATGCTACACCCTACACACTACATGTTACACTCTACACTCTACATGCTACACTCTACACCCTACACGCAACACCCTACACTCTACACTCTACACCCTACACGCTACACCCTACACTCTACACCCTACACCCTACACGCTAAACGCTACACTCTACACGCTACACGCTACACTCTACACCCTACTCTCTACACTCTACACCCTACACGCTACACCCTACACTCTACACCCTACACGCTACACTCTACACCCTACACGCTACTCCCTACACTCTACACCCTACACCCTACATGCTACACGCTACACTCTACACCCTACACACTACACTCTACACCGTACAGCCTACAAGCTACACGCTACACGCTACATGCTACACCCTACACTCTACACCCTACACGCTACACGCTACACGCTACAGCCTACACCCTACATGCTACACGCTACACTCTACACCCTACACGCTACACTCTACACCCTACACTCTACACCCTACACCCTACACGCTACACGCTACACCCTACACGCTACACTCTGCACCCTACACGCTACACTCTACACCCTACACGCTGCACGCTACACCCTACATGCTGCAGCCTACACGCTACACGCTACACTCTACACCCTACAAGCTACACGCTACACGCTACACCCTACACTCTACACCCTACACCCTACACGATACACTCTACACCCTACACGCTACACTGTACACCCTACTCGCTACACCCTACACTCTACACCCTACACGCTACACTCTACACCCTAAACGCTACTCCCTACACTCTACACCCTACACCCTACATGCTACACGCTACACTCTACACCCTACACTCTACACCCTACACCCTACACGCTACACGCTACATGCTACACCCTACACTCTACACCCTACACCCTACACGCTACACGCTACAGCCTACACCCTACATGCTACACGCCACACGCTACACTCTACACCCTACACGCTACACTCTACACCCTACAATCTACACCCTACACCCTACACGCTACACGCTACACTGTACACCCTACACGCTACACGCTACACTCTAAACCCTACACGCTACACTCTACACCCTACACGCTACACCCTACACGCTACAGCCTACACTCTACACGCTACACTCTACACCCTACACACTACACCCTACACTCTACACCCTACACCATACATGCTACACGCTACACTCTACATCCTACATGCTACACGCTACACGCTACACCGTACACCCTACACCCTCCATGCTACACGCTACACGCTGTAGAATGTATGGTCTTGGGTGTAGGGTGTAGAGTGTAGAGTGTAGGGTGTAGACTGTAGACTGTAGGGTGTAGGGTGTAGACTGTAGACTGTAGGGTGTAGTGTGTAGAATGTAGGGTGTAGAGTGTAGGGTATAGAGAGTAGTGTGTAGGGTGTAGAGTGTAGGGTGTAGAGTGTAGTGTGTAGGGTGTAGAGTGTAGAGTGTAGGGTGTAGAGCATAGAGTGTACACTCTACACCCTACACGCAACACGCTACACTCTACACCTTACACGCTACACTCTACACGCTACACGCTACACTCTACACTCTTCACCCTACACCCTGCACTCTACACGTTACACATTACACGCTACACCCTACACTCTACACCCAACACTCTACACGCTACATGCTACACCTTACACCCTACACGCTACACGCTACACCCTGCACCCTACACGCTACACTCTACACTCTACACCCCACACGCTACACCCTACACTCTACACCCAACACGCTACACCCTACACCCTACACGCAACACGCTACACTCTACACCCTACACGCTACACTCTACACTCTACACGCTACACGCTACACTCTACACTGTACACCCTACATGCTACACGTTACGCTCTACACCCTATACGCTACACGCTACACGCTACACGCTACACCCTACATGCTACACCCTACACTCTACACCCTACACCCTACACGCTACACGCTACACCCTACACGCTACACCCTACACCCTACACGCTACACTCTACACCCTACACCCTACACGCTACACCCTACACTCTACACTCTACATTCTACACCCTACACTCTACACTCTACACCCTACACCCTACACTCTACACTCTACACCCTACACCCTACACTCTACAGCCTACAATTTACACCCTACACCCTACACTCTACACTCTACACCCTACACTGTACACCCTACACTCTACACCCTACACCCTACACTCTACACGCTACACTCTACACCTTACACGCTACAACCGACACGCTACACGCTACACTCTACACCCTACACTCTACACCCTACACCCTACACGCTACACGCTACACGCTACACCCTACACCCTACATGCTACACTCTACACGCTACACGCTACACTCTACACCATACACGCTACACCCTACACTCTACACCCTACACCCTACACGCTACACCCGACACCCTACACCCTACACGCTACACTCTACACTACACCCTAAAACGCTACGCGCTACACTCTACACCCTACATGCTACACTCTACACCCTACACCCTACACGCTACATGCTACACACTACACCCTACACGCAACACTCTACACACTACACGCTGCACCCTACACTCTACACCCTACACCCTACACTCTACACGCTACACTCTACACCTTACACGCTACAACCGACACGCTACACGCTACACTCTACACCCTACACTCTACACCCTACACCCTACACTCTACACGCTACACTCTACACCTTACACGCTACAACCGACACGCTACACGCTACACTCTACACCCTACACTCTACACCCTACACCCTACACGCTACACGCTACACGCTACACCCGACACCCTACATGCTACACTCTACACGCTACACGCTACACTCTACACCATACACGCTACACCCTACACTCTACACCCTACACCCTACACGCTACACCCGACACCCTACACCCTACACGCTACACTCTACACTACACCCTACACGCTACGCGCTACACTCTACACCCTACACGCTACACTCTACACCCTACACCCTACACGCTACATGCTACACACTACACCCTACACGCTACACGCAACACTCTACACACTACACGCTACACCCTACACTCTACACCCTACACCCTACACTCTACACTCTACACGCTACACGTTACACGCTACACTCTACACCCTACAGCTACACTCTACCCTACACGCTACACCCTACACTCTAAACCCTACACGCTACACGCTACACTCTACACCCTACAGGCTACACTCTACACCCTACACGCTACACTCTACACCCTACATGCTGCACCCTACACTCTACACCCTACACGCTACATGCTACACTCTACACCCTACACGCTACACGCTACACTCTACACTCTACACCCCACACGCTACACCCTACACTCTACACCCAACACGCTACACCCTACACCCTACACGCAACACGCTACACTCTACACCCTACACGCTACACTCTACACTCTACACGCTACACGCTACACTATACACTGTACACCCTACACGCTACACGTTACGCTCTACACCCTATACGCTACACGCTACACGCTACACGCTACACCCTACATGCTACACCCTACACTCTACACCCTACACCCTACACGCTACACGCTACACCCTACACGCTACACCCTACACCCTATACGCTACACTCTACACCCTACACCCTACACGCTACACCCTACACTCTACACTCTACATTCTACACCCTACACTCTACACCCTACACCCTACACTCTACACTCTACACCCTACACCCTACACTCTACACCCTACAATCTACACCCTACACCCTACACTCTACACTCTACGCCCTACACTGTACACCCTACACTCTACACCCTACACCCTACACTCTACACGCTACACTCTACACCTTACACGCTACAACCGACACGCTACACGCTACTCTCTACACCCTACACTCTACACCCTACACCCTACACGCTACACGCTACACGCTACACCCTACACCCTACATGCTACACTCTACACGCTACACGCTACACTTTACACCATACACGCTACACCCTACACTCTACACCCTACACCCTACACGCTACACCCGACATCCTACACCCTACACGCTACACTCTACACTACACCCTACACGCTACGCGCTACACTCTACACCCTACACGCTACACTCTACACCCTACACCCTACATGCTACATGCTACACACTACACGCAACACTCTACACACTACACGCTACACCATACACTCTACACCCTACACCCTACACTCTACACGCTACACTCTACACCTTACACGCTACAACCGACACGCTACACGCTACACTCTACACCCTACACTCTACACCCTACACTCTACACGCTACACTCTACACCTTACACGCTACAACCGACACGCTACACGCTACACTCTACACCCTACACTCTACACTCTACACCCTACACCCTACACGCTACACGCTACACTCTACACCCTACACTCTACACCCTACACCCTACACGCTACACGCTACACGCTACACTCTACACCATACACGCTACACCCTACACTCTACACCCTACACCCTACACGCTACACCCGACACCCTACACCCTACACGCTACACTCTACACTACACCCTACACGCTACGCGCTACACTCTACACCCTACACGCTACACTCTACACCCTACACCCTACACGCTACATGCTACACACTACACCCTACAAGCTACACGCAACACTCTACACACTACACGCTACACCCTACACTCTACACCCTACACACTACACTCTACACGCTACACGTTACACGCTACACTCTACACCCTACAGCTACACTCTACCCTACACGCTACACCCTACACTCTAAACCCTACACGCTACACGCTACACTCTACACCCTACAGGCTACACTCTACACCCTACACGCTACACTCTACACCCTACATGCTGCACCCTACACTCTACACCCTACACGCTACACGCTACATGCTACACTCTACACCCTACACGCTACACGCTACACTCTACACGCTACACTCTACACCCTACACGTTACAGTCTACACACTACACGCTACACGCTACACTCTACACCCTACACGCTACACGCTACACCCTACAAGCTACATGCTACACTCTACACCCTACACACTACACGCTACACGCTACACTCTACACCCTACACGCTACACTCAAAAACGCTACACGCTACACGCTACATGCTACACCCTACACACTACACGTTACACTCTACACTCTACACGCTACACTCTACACCCTACACGCAACACCCTACACGCTACACTCTACACCCTACACACTACACCCTACACTCTACACCCTACACCCTACACGCTAAACGCTACACTCTACACGCTACACGCTACACTCTACACCCTACACGCTACACTCTACACCCTACACGCTACACCCTACACTCTACACCCTACACGCTACACTCTACACCCTACACGCTACTCCCTACACTCTACACCCTACACCCTACACGCTACACGCTACAATCTATACCCTACACACTACACTCTACACCCTACACCCTACAAGCTACACGCTACACGCTACATGCTACACCCTACACTCTACACCCCACACGCTACACGCTACACCCTACACCCTACATGCTACACGCTACACTCTACACCCTACACGCTACACTCTACACCCTACACTCTACACCCTACACCTTACACGCTACACGCTACACCCTACACGCTACACTCTGCACCCTACACGCTACACTCTACACACTACACCCTACACGCTACACCCTACACTCTACACTCTAAATTCTACACCCTACACTCTACACTCTACACCCTACACCCTACACTCTACACTCTACACCCTACACCCTACACTCTACACCCTACATTCTACACCCTACACCCTTCACTCTACACTCTACACCCTACACTCTACACTCTACACTCTACACCCTACACTCTACACCCTACACCCTACACTCTACACGCTACACTCTACACCTTACACGCTATACCCGACACGCTACACGCTACACTCTACACCCTACACTCTACACCCTACACCCTACACGCTACACGCTACACGCTACACCCTACACCCCACATGCTACACTCTACACGCTACACGCTACACTCCACACCATACACGCTACACCCTACACTCTACACCCTACACCCTACACGCTACACCCGACACCCTACACCCTACACGCTACACTCTACACTACACCCTTCACCCTACACGCTGCGCGCTACACTCTACACCCTACACGCTACACTCTACACCCTACACCCTACACGCTACATGCTACACACTACACCCTACACGCTACACGCAACACTCTACCCACTACACGCTACACCCTACACTCTACACCCTACACCCTACACTCTACACTCTACACGCTACACGTTACACGCTACACTCTACACCCTACAGCTACACTACACCCTACACGCTACACCCTACACTCTAAACCCTACACGCTACACGCTACACTCTACACCCTACAGGCTACACTCTACACCCTACACGCTACACTCTACACCCTACATGCTGCACCTTACACTTTACACCCTACACCCTACACGCTACACGCTACACGCTACACCCTACACCCTACCTGCTACACTCTACACGCTACACGCTACACTCTACACCATACACGCTACACCCTACACTCTACACCCTACACCCTACACGCTACACCCGACACCCTACACCCTACACGCTACACTCTACACTACACCCTACACGCTACGCGCTACACTCTACACCCTACACGCTACACTCTACACCCTACACCCTACACGCTACATGCTACACACTACACCCTACAAGCTACACGCAACACTCTACACACTACACGCTACAGCCTACACCCTACATGCTACACGCCACACGCTACACTCTACACCCTACACGCTACACTCTACACCCTACAATCTACACCCTACACCCTACACGCTACACGCTACACTGTACACCCTACACGCTACACGCTACACTCTAAACCCTACACGCTACACTCTACACCCTACACGCTACACCCTACACGCTACAGCCTACACTCTACACGCTACACTCTACACCCTACACACTACACCCTACACTCTACACCCTACACCATACATGCTACACGCTACACTCTACATCCTACATGCTACACGCTACACGCTACACCGTACACCCTACACCCTCCATGCTACACGCTACACGCTGTAGAATGTATGGTCTTGGGTGTAGGGTGTAGAGTGTAGAGTGTAGGGTGTAGACTGTAGACTGTAGGGTGTAGGGTGTAGACTGTAGACTGTAGGGTGTAGTGTGTAGAATGTAGGGTGTAGAGTGTAGGGTATAGAGAGTAGTGTGTAGGGTGTAGAGTGTAGGGTGTAGAGTGTAGTGTGTAGGGTGTAGAGTGTAGAGTGTAGGGTGTAGAGCATAGAGTGTACACTCTACACCCTACACGCAACACGCTACACTCTACACCTTACACGCTACACTCTACACGCTACACGCTACACTCTACACTCTTCACCCTACACCCTGCACTCTACACGTTACACATTACACGCTACACCCTACACTCTACACCCAACACTCTACACGCTACATGCTACACCTTACACCCTACACGCTACACGCTACACCCTGCACCCTACACGCTACACTCTACACTCTACACCCCACACGCTACACCCTACACTCTACACCCAACACGCTACACCCTACACCCTACACGCAACACGCTACACTCTACACCCTACACGCTACACTCTACACTCTACACGCTACACGCTACACTCTACACTGTACACCCTACATGCTACACGTTACGCTCTACACCCTATACGCTACACGCTACACGCTACACGCTACACCCTACATGCTACACCCTACACTCTACACCCTACACCCTACACGCTACACGCTACACCCTACACGCTACACCCTACACCCTACACGCTACACTCTACACCCTACACCCTACACGCTACACCCTACACTCTACACTCTACATTCTACACCCTACACTCTACACTCTACACCCTACACCCTACACTCTACACTCTACACCCTACACCCTACACTCTACAGCCTACAATTTACACCCTACACCCTACACTCTACACTCTACACCCTACACTGTACACCCTACACTCTACACCCTACACCCTACACTCTACACGCTACACTCTACACCTTACACGCTACAACCGACACGCTACACGCTACACTCTACACCCTACACTCTACACCCTACACCCTACACGCTACACGCTACACGCTACACCCTACACCCTACATGCTACACTCTACACGCTACACGCTACACTCTACACCATACACGCTACACCCTACACTCTACACCCTACACCCTACACGCTACACCCGACACCCTACACCCTACACGCTACACTCTACACTACACCCTAAAACGCTACGCGCTACACTCTACACCCTACATGCTACACTCTACACCCTACACCCTACACGCTACATGCTACACACTACACCCTACACGCAACACTCTACACACTACACGCTGCACCCTACACTCTACACCCTACACCCTACACTCTACACGCTACACTCTACACCTTACACGCTACAACCGACACGCTACACGCTACACTCTACACCCTACACTCTACACCCTACACCCTACACTCTACACGCTACACTCTACACCTTACACGCTACAACCGACACGCTACACGCTACACTCTACACCCTACACTCTACACCCTACACCCTACACGCTACACGCTACACGCTACACCCGACACCCTACATGCTACACTCTACACGCTACACGCTACACTCTACACCATACACGCTACACCCTACACTCTACACCCTACACCCTACACGCTACACCCGACACCCTACACCCTACACGCTACACTCTACACTACACCCTACACGCTACGCGCTACACTCTACACCCTACACGCTACACTCTACACCCTACACCCTACACGCTACATGCTACACACTACACCCTACACGCTACACGCAACACTCTACACACTACACGCTACACCCTACACTCTACACCCTACACCCTACACTCTACACTCTACACGCTACACGTTACACGCTACACTCTACACCCTACAGCTACACTCTACCCTACACGCTACACCCTACACTCTAAACCCTACACGCTACACGCTACACTCTACACCCTACAGGCTACACTCTACACCCTACACGCTACACTCTACACCCTACATGCTGCACCCTACACTCTACACCCTACACGCTACATGCTACACTCTACACCCTACACGCTACACGCTACACTCTACACTCTACACCCCACACGCTACACCCTACACTCTACACCCAACACGCTACACCCTACACCCTACACGCAACACGCTACACTCTACACCCTACACGCTACACTCTACACTCTACACGCTACACGCTACACTATACACTGTACACCCTACACGCTACACGTTACGCTCTACACCCTATACGCTACACGCTACACGCTACACGCTACACCCTACATGCTACACCCTACACTCTACACCCTACACCCTACACGCTACACGCTACACCCTACACGCTACACCCTACACCCTATACGCTACACTCTACACCCTACACCCTACACGCTACACCCTACACTCTACACTCTACATTCTACACCCTACACTCTACACCCTACACCCTACACTCTACACTCTACACCCTACACCCTACACTCTACACCCTACAATCTACACCCTACACCCTACACTCTACACTCTACGCCCTACACTGTACACCCTACACTCTACACCCTACACCCTACACTCTACACGCTACACTCTACACCTTACACGCTACAACCGACACGCTACACGCTACTCTCTACACCCTACACTCTACACCCTACACCCTACACGCTACACGCTACACGCTACACCCTACACCCTACATGCTACACTCTACACGCTACACGCTACACTTTACACCATACACGCTACACCCTACACTCTACACCCTACACCCTACACGCTACACCCGACATCCTACACCCTACACGCTACACTCTACACTACACCCTACACGCTACGCGCTACACTCTACACCCTACACGCTACACTCTACACCCTACACCCTACATGCTACATGCTACACACTACACGCAACACTCTACACACTACACGCTACACCATACACTCTACACCCTACACCCTACACTCTACACGCTACACTCTACACCTTACACGCTACAACCGACACGCTACACGCTACACTCTACACCCTACACTCTACACCCTACACTCTACACGCTACACTCTACACCTTACACGCTACAACCGACACGCTACACGCTACACTCTACACCCTACACTCTACACTCTACACCCTACACCCTACACGCTACACGCTACACTCTACACCCTACACTCTACACCCTACACCCTACACGCTACACGCTACACGCTACACTCTACACCATACACGCTACACCCTACACTCTACACCCTACACCCTACACGCTACACCCGACACCCTACACCCTACACGCTACACTCTACACTACACCCTACACGCTACGCGCTACACTCTACACCCTACACGCTACACTCTACACCCTACACCCTACACGCTACATGCTACACACTACACCCTACAAGCTACACGCAACACTCTACACACTACACGCTACACCCTACACTCTACACCCTACACACTACACTCTACACGCTACACGTTACACGCTACACTCTACACCCTACAGCTACACTCTACCCTACACGCTACACCCTACACTCTAAACCCTACACGCTACACGCTACACTCTACACCCTACAGGCTACACTCTACACCCTACACGCTACACTCTACACCCTACATGCTGCACCCTACACTCTACACCCTACACGCTACACGCTACATGCTACACTCTACACCCTACACGCTACACGCTACACTCTACACGCTACACTCTACACCCTACACGTTACAGTCTACACACTACACGCTACACGCTACACTCTACACCCTACACGCTACACGCTACACCCTACAAGCTACATGCTACACTCTACACCCTACACACTACACGCTACACGCTACACTCTACACCCTACACGCTACACTCAAAAACGCTACACGCTACACGCTACATGCTACACCCTACACACTACACGTTACACTCTACACTCTACACGCTACACTCTACACCCTACACGCAACACCCTACACGCTACACTCTACACCCTACACACTACACCCTACACTCTACACCCTACACCCTACACGCTAAACGCTACACTCTACACGCTACACGCTACACTCTACACCCTACACGCTACACTCTACACCCTACACGCTACACCCTACACTCTACACCCTACACGCTACACTCTACACCCTACACGCTACTCCCTACACTCTACACCCTACACCCTACACGCTACACGCTACAATCTATACCCTACACACTACACTCTACACCCTACACCCTACAAGCTACACGCTACACGCTACATGCTACACCCTACACTCTACACCCCACACGCTACACGCTACACCCTACACCCTACATGCTACACGCTACACTCTACACCCTACACGCTACACTCTACACCCTACACTCTACACCCTACACCTTACACGCTACACGCTACACCCTACACGCTACACTCTGCACCCTACACGCTACACTCTACACACTACACCCTACACGCTACACCCTACACTCTACACTCTAAATTCTACACCCTACACTCTACACTCTACACCCTACACCCTACACTCTACACTCTACACCCTACACCCTACACTCTACACCCTACATTCTACACCCTACACCCTTCACTCTACACTCTACACCCTACACTCTACACTCTACACTCTACACCCTACACTCTACACCCTACACCCTACACTCTACACGCTACACTCTACACCTTACACGCTATACCCGACACGCTACACGCTACACTCTACACCCTACACTCTACACCCTACACCCTACACGCTACACGCTACACGCTACACCCTACACCCCACATGCTACACTCTACACGCTACACGCTACACTCCACACCATACACGCTACACCCTACACTCTACACCCTACACCCTACACGCTACACCCGACACCCTACACCCTACACGCTACACTCTACACTACACCCTTCACCCTACACGCTGCGCGCTACACTCTACACCCTACACGCTACACTCTACACCCTACACCCTACACGCTACATGCTACACACTACACCCTACACGCTACACGCAACACTCTACCCACTACACGCTACACCCTACACTCTACACCCTACACCCTACACTCTACACTCTACACGCTACACGTTACACGCTACACTCTACACCCTACAGCTACACTACACCCTACACGCTACACCCTACACTCTAAACCCTACACGCTACACGCTACACTCTACACCCTACAGGCTACACTCTACACCCTACACGCTACACTCTACACCCTACATGCTGCACCTTACACTTTACACCCTACACCCTACACGCTACACGCTACACGCTACACCCTACACCCTACCTGCTACACTCTACACGCTACACGCTACACTCTACACCATACACGCTACACCCTACACTCTACACCCTACACCCTACACGCTACACCCGACACCCTACACCCTACACGCTACACTCTACACTACACCCTACACGCTACGCGCTACACTCTACACCCTACACGCTACACTCTACACCCTACACCCTACACGCTACATGCTACACACTACACCCTACAAGCTACACGCAACACTCTACACACTACACGCTACACCCTACACTCTACACTCTACACGCTACACGTTACACGCTACACTCTACACCCTACAGCTACACTCTACCCTACACGCTACACCCTACACTCTAAACCCTACACGCTACACGCTACACTCTACACCCTACAGGCTACACTCTACACCCTACACGCTACACTCTACACCCTACATGCTGCACCCTACACTCTACACCCTACACGCTACACGCTACATGCTACACTCTACACCCTACACGCTACACGCTACACTCTACACGCTACACTCTACACCCTACACGTTACAGTCTACACACTACACGCTACACGCTACACTCTACACCCTACACGCTACACGCTACACCCTACAAGCTACACGCTACACTCTACACCCTACACACTACACGCTACACGCTACACTCTACACCCTACACGCTACACTCAAAAACGCTACACGCTACACGCTACATGCTACACCCTACACACTACACGTTACACTCTACACTCTACACGCTACACTCTACACCCTACACGCAACACCCTACACGCTACACTCTACACCCTACACACTACACCCTACACTCTACACCCTACACGCTAAACGCTACACTCTACACGCTACACGCTACACTCTACACCCTACACGCTACACTCTACACCCTACACGCTACACCCTACACTCTACACCCTACACGCTACACTCTACACCCTACACGCTACTCCCTACACTCTACACCCTACACCCTACACGCTACACGCTACAATCTATACCCTACACACTACACTCTACACCCTACACCCTACAAGCTACACGCTACACGCTACATGCTACACCCTACACTCTACACCCCACACGCTACACGCTACACGCTACACCCTACACCCTACATGCTACACGCTACACTCTACACCCTACACGCTACACTCTACACCCTACACTCTACACCCTACACCTTACACGCTACACGCTACACCCTACACGCTACACTCTGCACCCTACACGCTACACTCTACACACTACACCCTACACGCTACACCCTACACTCTACACTCTAAATTCTACACCCTACACTCTACACTCTACACCCTACACCCTACACTCTACACTCTACACCCTACACCCTACACTCTACACCCTACATTCTACACCCTACACCCTTCACTCTACACTCTACACCCTACACTCTACACTCTACACTCTACACCCTACACTCTACACGCTACACTCTACACCTTACACGCTATACCCGACACGCTACACGCTACACTCTACACCCTACACTCTACACCCTACACCCTACACGCTACACGCTACACGCTACACCCTACACCCCACATGCTACACTCTACATGCTACACGCTACACTCTACACCATACACGCTACACCCTACACTCTACACCCTACACCCTACGCGCTACACCCGACACCCTACACGCTACACTCTACACTACACCCTTCACCCTACACGCTACGCGCTACACTCTACACCCTACACGCTACACTCTACACCCTACACCCTACACGCTACATGCTACACACTACACCCTACACGCTACACGCAACACTCTACACACTACACGCTACACCCTACACTCTACACCCTACACCCTACACTCTACACTCTACACGCTACACGTTACACGCTACACTCTACACCCTACAGCTACACTACACCCTACACGCTACACCCTACACTCTAAACCCTACACGCTACACGCTACACTCTACACCCTACAGGCTACACTCTACACCCTACACGCTACACTCTACACCCTACATGCTGCACCCTACACTTTACACCCTACACGCTACACGCTACATGCTACACTCTACACCCTACACCCTACAAGCTACACGCTACACTCTACACGCTACACTCTACACCCTACACGTTACAGTCTACACACTACACGCTACACACTACACTCTACACCCTACACACTACACGCTATACCCTACACGCTACACGCTACACTCTACACCCTACACGCTACACGCTACACGCTACACTCTACACCCTACACGCTACACTCAAAAACGCTACACGCTACACGCTACATGCTACACCCTACACACTACACGTTACACTCTACACTCTACACGCTACACTTTACACCCTACACGCAACACCCTACACGCTACACTCTACACCCTACACGCTACACCCTACACTCTACACCCTACACCCTACACGCTAAACGCTACACTCTACACGCTACACGCTACACTCTACACCCTACACGCTACACTCTACACCCTACACGCTACACCCTACACTCTACACCCTACACGCTACACTCTACACCCTACATGCTACTCCCTACACTCTACACCCTACACCCTACACGCTACACGCTACACTCTACACCCTGCACACTACACTCTACACCCTACACCCTACAAGCTACACGCTACACGCTACATGCTACACCCTACACTCTACACCCTACACGCTACATGCTACACGCTACAGCCTACACCCTACATGCTACACGCTACACTCTACACCCTACACGCTACACTCTACACCCTACACTCTACACCCTACACCCTACACGCTACACGCTACACCCTACACGCTACACTCTGCACCCTACACGCTACACTCTACACCCTACACGCTGCACGCTACACCCTACACGCTGCAGCCTACACGCTACACGCTACACTCTACACCCTACAAGCTACACGCTACACACTACACCCTACACGCTACACTCTGCACCCTACACGCTACACTCTACACACTACACCCTACACGCTACACCCTACACTCTACACTCTAAATTCTACACCCTACACTCTACACTCTACACCCTACACCCTACACTCTACACTCTACACCCTACACCCTACACTCTACACCCTACATTCTACACCCTACACCCTTCACTCTACACTCTACACCCTACACTCTACACTCTACACTCTACACCCTACACTCTACACCCTACACCCTACACTCTACACGCTACACTCTACACCTTACACGCTATACCCGACACGCTACACGCTACACTCTACACCCTACACTCTACACCCTACACTCTACACGCTACACGCTACACGCTACACCCTACACCCCACATGCTACACTCTACATGCTACACGCTACACTCTACACCATACACGCTACACCCTACACTCTACACCCTACACCCTACACGCTACACCCGACACCCTACACCCTACACGCTACACTCTACACTACACCCTTCACCCTACACGCTACGCGCTACACTCTACACCCTACACGCTACACTCTACACCCTACACGCTACATGCTACACACTACACCCTACACGCTACACGCAACACTCTACACACTACACGCTACACCCTACACTCTACACCCTACACCCTACACTCTACACTCTACACGCTACACGTTACACGCTACACTCTACACCCTACAGCTACACTACACCCTACACGCTACACCCTACACTCTAAACCCTACACGCTACACGCTACACTCTACACCCTACAGGCTACACTCTACACCCTACACGCTACACTCTACACCCTACATGCTGCACCCTACACTTTACACCCTACACGCTACACGCTACATGCTACACTCTACACCCTACACCCTACACGCTACACGCTACACTCTACACGCTACACTCTACACCCTACACGTTACAGTCTACACACTACACGCTACACACTACACTCTACACCCTACACACTACACGCTATACCCTACACGCTACACGCTACACTCTACACCCTACACGCTACACGCTACACGCTACACTCTACACCCTACACGCTACACTCAAAAACGCTACACGCTACACGCTACATGCTACACCCTACACACTACACGTTACACTCTACACTCTACACGCTACACTCTACACCCTACACGCAACACCCTACACGCTACACTCTACACCCTACACGCTACACCCTACACTCTACACCCTACACCCTACACGCTAAACGCTACACTCTACACGCTACACGCTACACTCTACACCCTACACGCTACACTCTACACCCTACACGCTACACCCCACACTCTACACCCTACACGCTACACTCTACACCCTACATGCTACTCCCTACACTCTACACCCTACACCCTACACGCTACACGCTACACTCTACACCCTACACACTACACCCTACACCCTACAAGCTACACGCTACACGGTACATGCTACACCCTACACTCTACACCCTACACGCTACATGCTACACGCTACAGCCTACACCCTACATGCTACACGCTACACTCTACACCCTACACGCTACACGCTACACGCTACACCCTACATGCTACACTCTGCACCCTACACGCTACACTCTACACCCTACACGCTGCACGCTACACCCTACACGCTGCAGCCTACACGCTACACGCTACACTCTACACCCTACAAGCTACACGCTACACACTACACCCTACACTCTACACCCTACACCCTACACGATACACTCTACACCCTACACGCTACACTCTACACCCTACTCGCTACACCCTACACTCTACACCCTACACGCTACACTCTACACCCTAAACGCTACTCCCTACACTCTACACCCTACACCCTGCACGCTACACGCTACACTCTACACCCTACACTCTACACCCTACACCCTACACGCTACACGCTACATGCTACACCCTACACTCTACACTCTACACCCTACACGCTACACGCTACAGCCTACACCATACATGCTACACGCCACACGCTACACTCTACACCCTACACGCTACACTCTACACCCTACAATCTACACCCTACACCCTACACGCTACACGCTACACTCTACACCCTACACGCTACACGCTACACTCTACACCCTACACGCTACACTCTACACCCTACACGCCACACCCTACACGCTACAGCCTACACGCTACACGCTACACTCTACACGCTACACTCTACACCCTACACACTACACCCTACACTCTACACCCTACACCCTACATGCTACACGCTACACTCTACATCCTACATGCTACACGCTACACCGTACACCCTACACCCTCCATGCTACACGCTACACGCTGTAGAATGTAGGGTCTTGGGTGTAGGGTGTAGAGTGTAGAGTGTAGGGTGTAGACTGTAGACTGTAGGGTGTAGGGTGTAGACTGTAGACTGTAGGGTGTAGTGGGTAGAATGTAGGGTGTAGAGTGTAGGGTACAGAGAGTAGTGTGTAGGGTGTAGAGTGTAGGGTGTAGAGTGTAGTGTGTAGGGTGTAGAGTGTAGAGTGTAGGGTGTAGAGCATAGAGTGTACACTCTACACCCTACACGCAACACGCTACACTCTACACCTTACACGCTACACTCTACACGTTACACGCTACACTCTACACTCTTCACCCTACACCCTGCACTCTACACGTTACACATTACACGCTACACCCTACACTCTACACCCAACACTCTACACGCTACATGCTACACCTTACACCCTACACGCTACACGCTACACCCTGCACCCTACACGCTACACTCTACACTCTACACCCCACACGCTACACCCTACACTCTACACCCTACACGCTACACCCTACACCCTACACGCAACACGAAACACTCTACACGCTACACGCTACACTCTACACTGTACACCCTACACGCTACACATTACGCTCTACACCCTATACGCTACACGCTACACCCTACATGCTACACCCTACACTCTACACCCTACACCCTACACGCTACACCCTACACGCTACACCCTACACCCTACACGCTACACTCTACACCCTACACCCTACACGCTACACCCTACACTCTACACTCTACATTCTACACCCTACACTCTACACCCTACACCCTACATTCTACACCCTACACCCTACACTCTACACTATACACCCTACACTCTACACCCTACACTCTACACCCTACACCCTACACTCTACACACTACACTCTACACCTTACACGCTACACCCGACACGCTACACGCTACACTCTACACCCTACACTCTACACCCTACACGCTACACGCTACACCCTACACCCTACATGCTACACCCTACACCCTACACGCTACACCCGACACCCTACACCCTACACGCTACACTCTACACTACACACTACACGCTACGCGCTACACTCTACACCCTACACCCTACACGCTACATGCTACACACTACACCCTACACGCTACACGCAACACTCTACACACTACACGCTACACCCTACACTCTACACCCTACACCCTACACTCTACACTCTACACGCTACACGTTACACGCTACACTCTACACCCTACAGCTACACTACACCCTACACGCTACACCCTACACTCTAAACCCTACACGCTACACGCTACACTCTACACCCTACAGGCTACACTCTACACCCTACACGCTACACTCTACACCCTACATGCTGCACCCTACACTCTACACCCTACACGCTACACGCTACATGCTACACTCTACACCCTACACGCTACACGCTACACTCTACACGCTACACTCTACACCTAACACGTTACAGTCTACACACTACACTCTACACCCTACACGCTACACGCTACACCCTACACGCTACACGCTACACTCTACACCCTACACGCTACACGCTACACTCTACACCCTACACCCTACACGCTACACTCTACACCCTACACTCTACACCCTACACCCTACATGCTACACGCTACATGCTACACTCTACACCCTACACGCTACACGCTACACCCTACACCCTACACGCTACACTCAACACCCTACATGCTACACGCTACACTCTACACGCTACACTCTACACTCTACACTCTACACGCTACACGCTACACTCTACACCCTACACCCTGCACGCTACACGCTACACGCTACACTCTACAAGCTACTCCCTACACCCTACACCCTACACGCTACACTCTACACGCTACACGCTACACTCTACACCCTACACGCTACACTCAAAAATGCTACACGCTGCATGCTACACCCTACACCCTACACGCTACACGTTACACTCTACACTCTACACGCTACACTCTACACCCTACACGCAACACCCTACACGCTACACTCTACACCCTACACGCTACAAGCTAAACGCTACACTCTACACGCTACACTCTACACCCTACACGCTACACTCTACACCCTACACGCTGCACCCTACACTCTACACCCTGCACGCTACACTCTACACCCTACACGCTACTCCCTACACTCTACACCCTACACCCTACACGCTACACGCTACACGCTACACTCTACACCCTACACTCTACACCCTACACCCTACAAGCTACACGATACACGCTACATGCTACACCCTACACTCTACACCCTACACCCTACACGCTACATGCTACACGCTACAGCCTACACCCTACATGCTACACACTACACTCTACACCCTACACGCTACACTCTACACCCTACACTCTACACCCTACACCCTACACTCTACACGCTACACCCTACACGCTACACGCTACACTCTACACCCTACACGCTACACTCTACACCCTACACGCTGCACGCTACAGCCTACACGCTACACGCTACACTCTACACCCTACAAGCTACACGCTACACGCTACACCCTACACTCTACACCCTACACGCTACACTCTACACCCTACATGCTACACTCTACACCCTACTCGCTACACCCTACACTCTACACCCTACATGCTACACTCTACACCCTACACGCTATTCCCTACACTCTACACCTTACACCCTACATGCTACACGCTACACGCTACACTCTACACCCTACACTCTACACTCTACACCCTACACTCTACACGCTACACGCTACATGCTACACCAAAAGCTCTACACCCTACACCCTACACGCTACACGCTACACTCTACAGCCTACACCCTACATGCTACACGCTACACGCTACACTCTACACCCTACACTCTACACCCTACACCCTACACGCTACACGCTACACTCTACACCCTACACGCTACACTCTACACCCTACACACTACACACTACATGCTACAGCCTACACGCTACACGCTACACTCTACACCCTACAAGCTACACGCTACACGCTACACCCTACACTCTACACCCTACACCCTACACGCTACACTCTACACCCTACACGCTACACTCTACACCCTACACCCTACACGCTACACTCTACACCTTACACACTACACCCTACACTCTGCACCCTACACCCTACATGCTACACGCTACACTCTACACCCTACATGCTACACGCTACACGCTACACCGTACACCCTACACCCTACATGCTACACGCTACACCCTGTAGAATGTAGGGTCTTGGGTGTAGGGTGTAGAGTGCAGAGTGTAGGGTGTAGACTGTAGACTGTAGGGTGTAGGGTGTAGACTGTAGACTGTAGGGTGTAGGGTGTAGAGTGTAGGATGTAGAGTGTAGAGTGTAGGGTGTAGAGTGTAGGGTGTAGAGAGTAGTGTGTAGGGTGTAGAGTGTAGGGTGTAGAGTGTAGGGTGTAGGGTGTAGAGTGTAGAGTGTAGGGTGTAGAGTGTAGAGTGTACACTCTACACCCTACACGCAACACGCTACGCTCTACACCCTACACGCTACACTCTACACTATACGCGCTACATGCTACAATCTACACTCTACACCCTACACCCTACACTCTACACGTTACACATTACACGCTACACCCTACACTCTACACCCAACACCCTACACGCTACATGCTACACCTTACACGCTACACGCTACACCCTGCACCCTACACGCTACACTCCACACGCTACACGCTACACTCTACACTCTACACCCCACACGCTACACCCTACACTCTACACCCTACACGCTACACCCTACACCCTACACGCAACACGCTACACCCTACACGCTACACTCTACACGCTACATGCTACACGCTACACTCTACACTCTACACCCTACACGTTACACTCTACACCCTACAAGCTACACGTTACACTCTTCACGCTACACGCTACACCCTACATGCTACACCCTACACTCTACACCCTACACCCTACACGCTACACGCTACACCCTACACGCTACACCCTACACGCTACACTCTACACCCTACACCCTACACGCTACACCCTACACTCTACACTCTACATTCTAAACCCTACACTCTACACTCTACACCCTACACTCTAAACTCTACACTCTACATCCTACACTCTACACTCTACACCCTACACGCTACACCCTACACTCTACATCCTACACGCTACACCCTACACCCTACACGCTACACTCTACACCCTACACCCTACACGCTACACCCTACACTCTACACTCTACATTCTACATGCTACACGCTACACTCTACACCATACACGCTACACCCTACACTCTACACCCTACACGCTACACACTACACCCTACACGCTACTCCCTACACTCTACACCCGACACCCTACACGCTACACTCTACACTACACCCTACACCCTACACGCTACACGCTACATTCTACACCCTACACGCTACACTCTACACCCTACACCCTACACGCTACACACTACACCCTACACGCTACACTCTACACCCTACACGCTACACTCTACACCCTACACGCTACACCCTACACTCTACACCCTACACGCTACACACTACACCCTACACGCTACTCCCTACACTCTACACCCTACACCCTACACTCTACACCCTACAAGCTACACGATACACGCTACATGCTACACCCTACACTCTACACCCTACACCCTACACGCTACACGCTACAGCCTACACCCTACATGCTACACACTACACTCTACACCCTACACGCTACACTCTACACCCTACACTCTACACCCTACACCCTACACGCTACACCCTACACGCTACACGCTACACTCTACACCCTACACTCTACACCCTACATGCTGCACGCTACACCCTACACGCTACAGCCTACACGCTACACGCTACACTCTACACCCTACAAGCTACACGCTACACGCTACACCCTACACTCTACACCCTACACGCTACACTCTACACCCTACACGCTACACTCTACACCCTACTCGCTACACCCTACACTCTACACCCTACATGCTACACTCTACACCCTACACGCTATTCCCTACACTCTACACCTTACACCCTACATGCTACACGCTACACGCTACACTCTACACCCTACACTCTACACTCTACACCCTACATTCTACACGCTACACGCTTCATGCTACACCAAACGCTCTACACCCTACACCCTACACGCTACATGCTACACGCTACAGCCTACACCCTACATGCTACACGCTACACGCAACACTCTACACCCTACACGCTACACTCTACACCCTACACTCTACACCCTACACCCTACACGCTACACGCTACACTCTACACCCTACACCCTACACGCTACACTCTACACCCTACACACTACACACTACATGCTACAGCCTACACGCTACACGCTACACTCTACACCCTACAAGCTACACGCTACACGCTACACCCTACACTCTACACCCTACACCCTACACGCTACACTCTACACCATACACGCTACACCCTACACTCTACACCCTACACGCTACACCCGACACCCTACACCTTACACGCTACACTCTACACTACACCCTACACCCTACACGCTACACGCTACATTTTACATCCTACACGCTACACTCTACACCCTACACGCTACACTCTACACCCTACACGCTACACCCTACACGCTACACACTACACCCTACACGCTACACTCTACACCCTACACGCTACACTCTACACCCTACACGCTACACCCTACACTCTACACCCTACACGCTACACTCTACACCCTACACGCTACTCCCTACACTCTACACCCTACACCCTACACGCTACACGCTACACGCTACACTCTACACCCTACACTCTACACCCTACACCCTACAAGCTACACGATACACGCTACATGCTACACCCTACATGCTACACCCTACACGCTACACGCTACACGCTACAGCCTACACCCTACATGCTACACACTACACTGTACACCCTACACGCTACACTCTACACCCTACACTCTACACCCTACACCCTACACGCTACACGCTACACCCTACACGCTACACGCTACACTCTACACCCTACACTCTACACCCTACACGCTGCACGCTACACCCTACACGCTACAGCCTACACGCTACACGCTACACTCTACACCCTACAAGCTACACGCTACACGCTACACCCTACACTCTACATCCTACACGCTACACTCTACACCCTACACGCTACACTCTACACCCTACTCGCTACACCCTACACTCTACACCCTACATGCTACACTCTACACCCTACACGCTATTCCCTACACTCTACACCTTACACCCTACATGCTACACGCTACACGCTACACTCTACACCCTACACTCTACACTCTAGACCCTACACTCTACACGCTACACGCTTCATGCTACACCAAACGCTCTACACCCTACACCCTACACGCTACACGCTACACGCTACAGCCTACACCCTACATGCTACACGCTACACGCTACACTCTACACCCTACACGCTACACTCTACACCCTACACTCTACACCCTACACCCTACACGCTACACTCTACACCCTACACACTACACACTACATGCTACAGCCTACACGCTACACGCTACACTCTACACCCTACAAGCTACACACTACACGCTACACCCTACACTCTACACCCTATACCCTACACGCTACACTCTACACGCTACACTCTACACCCTACACCCTACACGCTACACTCTACACCTTACACACTACACCCTACACTCTGCACCCTACACCCTACATGCTACACGCTACACTCTCCACCCTACATGCTACACGCTACACGCTACACCGTACACCCTACACCCTACATGCTACACGCTACACCCTGTAGAATGTAGGGTCTTGGGTGTAGGGTGTAGAGTGTAGACTGTAGGGTGTAGGGTGTAGACTGTAGGGTGTAGGGTGTAGAGTGTAGGGTGTAGAGTGTAGAGTGTAGGGTGTAGAGTGTAGGGTGTAGAGAGTAGTGTGTAGGGTGTAGAGTGTAGGGTGTAGAGTGTAGGGTGTAGGGTGTAGAGTGTAGAGTGTAGGGTGTAGAGTGTAGAGTGTGCACTCTACACCCTGCACGCAACACGCTACACTCTACACCCTACACGCAACACGCTACACTCTACACCCTACACGCTACACTCTACACCCTACACGCAACACCCTACACGCTACACTCTACACCCTACACGCTACACTCTACACCCTACACGCTACACTCTACACTCTACACCCTACACGCTACACTCTACACCCCACACGCTACTCCCTACACTCTACACCCTACACCCTACACGCTACACGCTACACTCTGCACCCTACACTCTACACCCTACACCCTACAAGCTACACGATACACGCTACATGCTACACCCTACACTCTACACCCTACACCCTACACGCTACACGCTACACGCTACAGCCTACACCCTACATGCTACACACTACACTCTACACCCTACACTCTACACCCTACACCCTACACGCTACACGCTACACTCTACACCCTACACACTACACACTACATGCTACAGCCTACACGCTACACGCTACAGTCTACACCCTACAAGCTACACGCTACACGCTACACCCTACACTCTACACCCTACACGCTACACTCTACACCATACACGCTACACCCTACACTCTACACCCTACACGCTACACCCGACACCCTACACCCTACACGCTACACTCTACACTACACCCTACACCCTACACGCTACACGCTACATTTTACATCCTACACGCTACACTCTACACCCTACACCCTACACGCTACACACTACACCCTACACGCTACACTCTACACCCTACACGCTACACTCTACACCCTACACGCTACACCCTACACTCTACACCCTACACGCTACACTCTACACCCTACACGCTACTCCCTACACTCTACACCCTACACCCTACACGCTACACGCTACACGCTACACCCTACACCCTACAAGCTACACGATACACGCTACATGCTACACCCTACACGCTACACCCTACACGCTACACGCTACACGCTACAGCCTACACCCTACATGCTACACACTACACTCTACACCCTACACGCTACACTCTACACCCTACACTCTACACCCTACACGCTACACGCTACACCGTACACGCTACACGCTACACTCTACACCCTACACTCTACACCCTACACGCTGCACGCTACACCCTACACGCTACAGCCTACACGCTACACTCTACACCCTACAAGCTACACGCTACACGCTACACCCTACACTCTACATCCTACACGCTGCACTCTACACCCTACACGCTACACTCTACACCCTACTCGCTACACCCTACACTCTACACCCTACATGCTACACTCTACACCCTACACGCTATTCCCTACACTCTACACCTTACACCCTACATGCTACACGCTACACGCTACACTCTACACCCTACACTCTACACTCTACACCCTACACTCTACACGCTACACGCTTCATGCTACACCAAACGCTCTACACCCTACACCCTACACGCTACACGCTACACGCTACAGCCTACACCCTACATGCTACACGCTACACTCTACACCCTACACGCTACACTCTACACCCTACACTCTACACCCTACACGCTACACTCTACACCCTACACACTACACACTACATGCTACAGCCTACACGCTACACGCTACACTCTACACCCTACAAGCTACACACTACACGCTACACCCTACACTCTACACCCTATACCCTACACGCTACACTCTACACCCTACACGCTACACTCTACACCCTACACCCTACACGCTACACTCTACACCTTACGCACTACACCCTACACTCTACATCCTACACCCTACATGCTACACGCTACACTCTACACCCTACATGCTACACGCTACACCGTACACCCTACACCCTACATGCTACACGCTACACCCTGTAGAATGTAGGGTCTTGGGTGTAGGGTGTAGAGTGTAGACTGTAGGGTGTAGACTGTAGACTGTAGGGTGTAGGGTGTAGAGTGTAGGGTGTAGAGTGTAGAGTGTAGGGTGTAGAGTGTAGGGTGTAGAGAGTAGTGTGTAGGGTGTAGAGTGTAGGGTGTAGAGTGTAGGGTGTAGGGTGTAGAGTGTAGAGTGTAGGTTGTAGAGTGTAGAGTGTGCACTCTACACCCTACACGCAACACGCTACACTCTACACCCTACACGCAACACGCTACACTCTACACCCTACACGCTACACTCTACACCCTACACGCAACACCCTACACGCTACACTCTACACCCTACACGCTACACTCTACACACTACACGCTACACCCTACACTCTACACCCTACACGCTACACTCTACACCCCACACGCTACTCCCTACACTCTACACCCTACACCCTACACGCTACACGCTACACTCTGCACCCTACACTCTACACCCTACACCCTACAAGCTACACGATACACGCTACATGCTACACCCTACACTCTACACCCTACACCCTACACGCTACACGCTACACGCTACAGCCTACACCCTACATGCGACACACTACACTCTACACCCTACACGCTACACTCTACACCCTACACTCTACACCCTACACACTACACGCTACACCCTACACGCTACACGCTACACTCTACACCCTACACGCTACACTCTACACCCTACACGCTGCATGCTACACCCTTCACGCTACAGCCTACATGCTACATGCTACACTCTACACCCTACAAGCTACACGCTACACGCTACACCCTACAATCTACAACCTACACGCTACACTCTACACCCTACACGCTACACTCTACACTCTACTCGCTACACCCTACACTCTACACCCTACATGCTACACTCTACACCCTACACGCTATTCCCTACACTCTACACCTTACACCCTACATGCTACACGCTACACGCTACACTCTACACCCTACACTCTGCACTCTACACCCTACACTCTACACGCTACACGCTACATGCTACACCAAACGCTCAACACCCTACACCCTACACGCTACACGCTACACGCTACAGCCTACACCCTACATGCTACACGCTACACGCTACACTCTACACCCTACACGCTACACTCTACACCCTACACTCTACACCCTACACCCTACACGCTACACGCTACACTCTACACCCTACACGCTACACTCTACACCCTACACACTACACACTACATGCTACAGCCTACACGCTACACGCTACACTCTACACCCTACAAGCTACACGCTACACGCTACGCCCTACACTCTACACCCTACACGCTACACTCTACACCCTACACGCTACACTCTACACCCTACACCCTACACGCTACACTCTACACCTTACACACTACACCCTACACTCTGCACCCTACACCCTACATGCTACACGCTACACTCTAC
The DNA here is from genome assembly GCF_051348905.1 of Ranitomeya variabilis. Taxonomy (NCBI): domain Eukaryota; kingdom Metazoa; phylum Chordata; class Amphibia; order Anura; family Dendrobatidae; genus Ranitomeya; species Ranitomeya variabilis. The sequence continues at coordinate 537,772,124 of NC_135233.1, forward strand.
ACCCTACATGCTACACGCTACACGCTACACCGTACACCCTACACTCTACATGCTACAAGCTACACCCTGTAGAATGTAGGGTCTTGGGTGTATGGTGTAGAGTGCAGAGTGCACCCTACACGCTACACCCTACACTCTACACTCTACATTCTAAACCCTACACTCTACACTCTACACCCTACACTCTACACTCTACACTCTACATCCTACACTCTACACTCTACACCCTACACCCTACACTCTACACGCTACACTCTACAGCCTACACGCTACACCCGACACACTACATGCTACACTCTACACCCTACACCCTACACCCTACACGCTACACGCTACACCCTACACCCTACATGCTACACTCTACATGCTACACGCTACACTCTACACCATACACGCTACACCCTACACTCTACACCCTACACGCTACACCCGACACCCTACACCCTACACGCTACACTCTACACTACACCCTACACCCTAGGGTGAAGAGTGTAGGGTGCAGAGTGTAGAATATAGGGTGTAGGGTGTAGAATGTAGGGTGTAGAGAGTAGAGTGTAGAATGTACAGTGTAGGGTGTAGATTGTAGGGTGTAGAATGTAGGGTCTTGGGTCTAGGGTGTAGAGTGTAGAGTGTAGGGTGTATACTGTAGACTGTAGGGTGTACAGTGTAGAGTGTAGGGTGTAGAGTGTAGGGTGTAGAGTGTAGAGTGTAGAGTGTAGGGTGTAGGGTGTGAAGTGTAGGGTGTAGAGTGTAGATTGTAGAGTGTAGGGTGTAGAATGTAGAGTGTAGATTGTAGGATGTAGAGTGTAGAGTGTAGGGTGTAGAGTGTAGGGTGTAGGGTGTAGAGTGTAGGGTGTATAGTGTAGAGTGTAGGGTGTAGGGTGTAGGGTGTAGAGTGTAGGATGTAGAGTGTAGAGTGCAGGGGGTAGAGAGTAGAGTGTGGGGTGTAGAGTGTAGGATGTAGAGAGTAGAGTGCAGAGTGTAGGGTGTAGGTTGTAGCGTGTAGAGTGTAGAGTGTAACGTGTAGCGTGTAGATTGTAGCGTGTAGCGTGTAGGGTGTAGAGTGTAGTGTGTAGGGTGTAGTGTGTAGGGTGTAGTGTGTAGGGTGTAGCGTGTAGCGTGTAGGGTGCAGGGTGTAGAGTGTATGGTGTAGCATGTAGGGTGTAGCGTGTAGCGTGTAGAGTGTAGCGTGTAGCGTGTAGCGTATGGGGTGTAGAGTGTAGCATGTAGCATGTAGGGTGTAGAGTGTAGGGTGTAGGGTGTAGCGTATAGGGTGTAGAGTGTAGCGTGTGGGGTGTAGGGTGTAGAGTGTAGGGTGTAGCGTGTAGGGTGTAGAGTGTAGCGTGTAGGGTGTAGAGTGTAGCGTGTAGGGTGCAGGGTTTAGAGTGTAGCGTGTAGCGTGTAGCGTGTAGGGTGTAGGGTGTAGAGTGTAGAGTGTAGCGTGTATGGTGTAGAGTGTAGCGTGTAGAGTGTAGGGTGTAGGGTGTAGAATGTAGCGTGTAGGGTGTAGAGTGTAGCGTGTAGGGTGTAGAGTGTAGCGTGTAGCGTGTAGGATGTAGAGGGTAGGGTGTAGTGTGTAGGGTGTAGAGTGTAGAGCGTAGAGTGTAGCGTGTAGGGTGTAGACTGTAGCGTGTAGAGTGTAGCGTGTAGCTTGTGGCGTGTAGGGTGTAGGGTGTAGAGTGTAGTTGTAGCGTGTAGGGTGTAGCGTGTAGCGTGTAGCGTGTAGGGTGTAGGGTGTAGATTGTGGGGTGTAGCGTGTAGGGTGTAGAGTGTAGCGTGTAGCGTGTAGGGTGTAGGGTGTAGCGTGTAGGGTGTAGAGTGTAGCGTGTAGGGTGTAGAGTGTAGTGTGTAGGGTGTAGCGTGTAGCGTGTAGCGTGTAGGGCGTAGAGTGTAGGGTGTAGTGTGTAGGGTGTAGAGTGTAGCGTGTAGGGTGTAGAGTGTAGCGTGTAGCATTTAGAGTGTAGCGCGTAGCGTGTAGGGTGTAGGGTGAAGAGTGTTGGGTGTAGCGTGTAGGGTGTAGTGTGTAGCGTGTAGCGTGTAGCGTGTAGGGTGTAGGGTGTAGCGTGTAGGGTGTAGAGTGTAGGGTGTAGAGTGTAATGTGTAGCGTGTAGGGTGTAGGGTGTAGGGTGTAGCGTGTAGCGTGTAGGGTTTAGGGTGTAGAGTGTAGAGTGTAGCGTGTAGCGTGTATGGTGTAGAGTGTAGCGTGTAGAGTGTAGGGTGTAGGGTGTAGAATGTAGCATGTAGGGTGTAGAGTGTAGCGTGTAGGGTGTAGAGTGTAGCGTGTAGCGTGTAGGATGTAGAGTGTAGGGTGTAGTGTGTAGGGTGTAGAATGTAGAGTGTAGAGTGTAGCGTGTAGGGTGTAGAGTGTAGCGTGTAGCTTGTGGCGTGTAGGGTGTAGGGTGTAGAGTGTAGTTGTAGCATGTAGGGTGTAGCGTGTAGCGTGGAGCGTGTAGGGTGTAGGGTGTAGATTGTGGGGTGTAGCGTGTAGGGTGTAGAGTGTAGCATGTAGGGTGTAGAGTGTAGTGTGTAGGGTGTAGCGTGTGGCGTGTAGCGTGTCGGGTTTGGTGTGTAGGGTGTAGAGTGTAGCATGTAGGGTGTAGAGTGTAGCGTGTAGCGTGTAGAGTGTAGCTCATAGCGTGTAGGGTGTAGGGTGCAGAGTGTTGGGTGTAGCGTGTAGGGTGTAGTGTGTAGCGTGTAGCGTGTAGGGTGTAGGGTGTAGCGTGTAGCATGTAGGGTGTAGGGTGTAGCGTGTAGGGTGTAGACTGTAGGGTGTAGAGTGTAATGTGTAGCGTGTCGGGTGTAGGGTGTAGTGTGTAGCTTGTAGAGTGTAGGGTGTAGAGTGTAGCGTGTAGCTTGTAGCGTGTAGAGTGTAGGGTGTAGCGTGTAGCGTGTAGGGTGTAGGGTGTAGCGTGTAGCGTGTAGGGTGTAGGGTGTAGAGTGTAGGGTGTAGAGTGTAGGGTGTAGCATGTAGGGTGTAGGGTGTAGCTTGTAGGGTGTAGAGTGTAGCGTGTAGGGTGTAGCGTGTAGAGTGTAACGTGTAGGGTGTAGCGTGTAGCATGTAGGGTGTAAGGTGTAGAGTGTAGCGTGTAAGGGTAGAGTGAGGATGTAGAGTGTAGGGTGTAGGGTGTAGAGTGTAGGGTGTAGCATGTAGGGTGTAGGGTGTAGCGTGTAGGGTGTAGAGTGTAGAGTGTAGGGTGTAGAGTGCACATTTTTCCCCATTTCCCCACTGGGTCATAATTTCTGTTAGAATGATCAGAGGTTGAAATTTTTGGCGTTTTCCTGCTCTTTCCAATGGCCTACAAGCACAAGTGAAGCAGTGAGCAGCAGTCTCTATTAGTATAGGAGATAACAGAAAACATTTCACATTTTTCCCCATTTCCCCATTGGGTCATAACTTCTGTCAGAATGATCAGAGGTTGAAATTTGTTGTGTTTTCCTGCTCTTTCCAATGGCCTACAAGCAAAAGTGAAGTGGTGAGCAGCAGTTTCTATTAGTATAGGAGATAACGGAAAACGTGTCACATTTTTCCCCATTTCCCCATTGGGTCATAACTTCTATTACAGTGATCAGAGGTTGAAATTTTTTGCGTTTTCCTGCTCTTTCCAATGGCCTACAAGCATAAGTGAAGCGGTGAGCAGCAGTTTCTATTAGTATAGGACCCAATGGGGAAATGGGGAAAAATGTGAAATGTTTTCCGTTATCTCCTATACTAATAAAGACTGCTGCTCACCGCTTCACTTATGCTTGTAGGCCATTGGAAAGAGCAGGAAAACGCAAAAAATTTCAACCTCTGATCATTGTAACAGAAGTTATGACCTAATGGGGAAATGGGGAAAAATGTGAAATGTTTTCCGTTATCTCCTATACTAATAGAAACTGCTGCTCACCGCTTCACTTTTGCTTGTAGGCAATTGGAAAGAGCAGGAAAACGCCAAAAATTTCAACCTCTGATCATTGTAACAGAAGTTATGTCCCAATGAGGAAATGGGGAAAATTGTGAAATGTATTCCGTTATCTCCTATACTAATAGAGACTGCTGCTCACCGCTTCATATATGCTTGTAGGCCATTGGAAAGAGCAGGAAAACACAAAAAATTTCAACCTCTGATCATTCTGACAGAAGTTATGACCCAATGGGGAAATAGGGAAAAATGTGAAATGTTTTCTTTTATCTCCTATACTAATAGAGACTGCTGCTCACTGCTTCACTTATGTGTTGTGAATTTACCTTTTGGCTCCCTCTAGTGGCTACTAGTGATTTGACTCTGGGTATGTCATTCATCCCTTGTATGCTCACCTGGGTCGTTAGGTCAGGGGTGTTGCTATATAAGCTCCCTGGACCTTCAGTTCAATGCCTGGCAACGTTGATATCAGAGCTAATCTGTAGTGCTCTTGTCTACTGATCCTGGTTCCTGTTTGATTAAGCTAAGCCTGCTCTCTTGCTTTTTGCTATTTGTTTTTGTTTGCATTTTTGTCCAGCTTGTACATAATCTGTATCCTATCCTTGCTGGAAGCTCTAGGGAGGCTGGTGTTCTCCCCCCGGGCCGTTAGACGGTTCGGGGGTTCTTGAATCTCCAGTGTGGTTTTGTGATAGGGTTTTTGTTGACCATATAAGTTATCTTACTACATTCTGCTATTAGTAAGTGGGCCTCTCTTTGCTAAACCTAGTTCATCTCTGTGTTTGTCATTTCCTCTTACCTCACCGTTATTATTTGTGGGGGGCTTGTATCCAACTTTTGGGGTCTTTTCTCTGGAGGCAAGAGAGGTCTTTGTTTTCCTCTTCTAGGGGTAGTTAGCTCTCCGGCTGGCGCGAGACATCTAGCGACCAACGTAGGCATGTTCCCCGGCTACTTCTAGTGTTGGCGATAGGAGTAGATATATGGTCAACCCAGTTACCACTGCCCTATGAGCTGGATTTTTGTACTTCGCAGACTTGCTGATATCTCTGAGACCCTCGCCATTGGGGTCATAACACTTATGCTTGTAGGCCATTGGAAAGAGGAGGAAACCGCAAAAAAATTCAACCTCTGATCATTCTAACAGAAGTTATGACTAGGGTTGAGCGACTTTCATTTTTTAAAGATCGAGTCGGGTTTTGTGAAACCTGACTTTGTCCAGAGTCGAGTCGAGGGCAGTCGGCCGATTATCGCTAAAAGTCGGGGATCGACCGAAACACGAAACCCAATGCAAGTCAATGGGGAAGCATAGTCGGCAGTGAGTGGAGGCCAGGAAAACACCTACAGTGCCCATTTTAATGCCAAAAACATCCATTCTTGTTTCTGAAGCTTGTCAATCTTAATTAACTTTATAATAATAGTTGTTCATTGGAACTTGGGGGTCATTTGGCAAAAGTTGTGGGGGGTAGGGCTGGTTCAAGGTTTTAGTGGAGTGGGCCCAGGAATTGTGGACTACGTCACGGCGGTGGAGCAGGGAGAGGTAAGTATTTCAACGTTGCAAGTGCTGTGATCCTGAGCAAGCAGGGGGGCCCACTCGTTCGCATTGGCACTGGCACAGGGCCCCTCAAAGTACAGCGGTGTGTTTGCACGGCGGGGGCGCCTCCCACCAGCAGCGACACTTTTGCGTACTCTGAGGGGCCCTGTGCCAGTGACGTCGCCAACGAGTATGCCCCCCCACCTGATGAAGGAACCTGCACTTTCATCTGCACCTTCCTCTTTGTCCCTGTGTAAGGTGGTATAACATGCGGGAAGGGGAACCTTACTTTCAGCAGGGTCAGATTCTGGCTGTGTAGAGTGCAAGGGGAATGTAGTGGTCTAGGTCAATGTACCAGCAGACTCATCTAGCAGTGGCTGGGCAATGGGCAGGATGAGGAGGAAACAGATATAGGGCCAAAGAATAAAGTGGGCTAAATGCAGTTCAAAATTGGTAACAGGACTAAACAGGCGGCATTGCTTTGTTCAGTGGAGTAGCAAACCCAGGAGCAGCAGACACTGTTTTAAGGGCCCAAACACACTAATAGGCCAAATGCAGTTTAATATCTGATACTTTAGGCCAAAAGCCTAAAGACTGAAGTTCAGCTTTATACAGTGGAGGACAACACCAGGGAGGGGCAGACACTGTTAGTAGGCCGTAACCAAAGTTGAAGGCCAAATGCAGTTTAATATCTGATACTATAGGCCGAAAGCCAGAAGGTGGAAGCTCAGCTTTATTCAGTTGAGGGCAAACACCAGGGAGGGGCAGACACCGTTAGTAGGCTGTAACCACCAAGTTTTTTAAAGAACAGCACTTAATAAGAGCCAGAAGGTTGAAGCTCAGCTTTATTCAGTTGAGGCAAACACCAGGGAGCGGCAGACACCGTTAGTAGGCCGTAACCAAAGTTGAAGGCCAAATGCAGTTTAATATCTGATACTATAGGCCAAAAGCCAGAAGGTGGAAGCTCAGCTTTATTCAGTTGAGGGCAAACACCAGGGAGGGGCAGACACCGTTAGTAGGCTGTAACCACCAAGTTTTTTAAAAAACAGCACTTAATGAGAGCCAGAAGGTTGAAGCTCAGCTTTATTCAGTTGAGGACAAACACCAGGGAGGGGCAGACACCGTTAGTAGGCCGTAACCAAAGTTGAAGGCCAAATGCAGTTTAATATCTGATACTATAGGCCGAAAGCCAGAAGGTGGAAGCTCAGCTTTATTCAGTTGAGGACAAACACCAGGGAGCGGCAGACACCGTTAGTAGGCCGTAACCAAAGTTGAAGGCCAAATGCAGTTTAATATCTGATACTATAGGCCGAAAGCCAGAAGGTGGAAGCTCAGCTATATTCAGTTGAGGGCAAACACCAGGGAGGGGCAGACACTGTTAGTAGGCTGTAACCACCAAGTTTTTTAAAAAACAGCACTTAATGAGAGCCAGAAGGTTTAAGCTCAGCTTTATTCAGTTGAGGACAAACACCAGGGAGGGGCAGACACCGTTAGTAGGCCGTAACCAAAGTTGAAGGCCAAATGCAGTTTAATATCTGATACTATAGGCCGAAAGCCAGAAGGTGGAAGCTCAGCTTTATTCAGTTGAGGGCAAACACCAGGGAGCGGCAGACACCGTTGGTAGGCCGTAACCAAAGTTGAAGGCCAAATGCAGTTTAATATCTGATACTATAGGCCGAAAGCCAGAAGGTGGAAGCTCAGCTATTTTCAGTTGAGGGCAAACACCAGGGAGCGGCAGACACCGTTAGTAGGCTGTAACCACCAAGTTTTTTAAAAAACAGCACTTAATGAGAGCCAGAAGGTTGAAGCTCAGCTTTATTCAGTTGAGGACAAACACCAGGGAGGGGCAGACACCGTTAGTAGGCCGTAACCAAAGTTGAAGGCCAAATGCAGTTTAATATCTGATACTATAGGCCGAAAGCCAGAAGGTGGAAGCTCAGCTTTATTCAGTTGAGGGCAAACACCAGGGAGCGGCACACACCGTTAGTAGGCTGTAACCAAAGTTGAAGGCCAAATGCAGTTTAATATCTGATACTATAGGCCGAAAGCCAGAAGGTGGAAGCTCAGCTTTATTCAGTTGAGGGCAAACACCAGGGAGCGGCAGACACCGTTAGTAGGCTGTAACCACCAAGTTTTTTAAAAAACAGCACTTAATGAGAGCCAGAAGGTTGAAGCTCAGCTTTATTCAGTTGAGGACAAACACCAGGGAGGGGCAGACACCGTTAGTAGGCCGTAACCAAAGTTGAAGGCCAAATGCAGTTTAATATCTGATACTATAGGCCGAAAGCCAGAAGGTGGAAGCTCAGCTTTATTCAGTTGAGGGCAAACACCAGGGAGCGGCACACACCTTTAGTAGGCTGTAACCAAAGTTGAAGGCCAAATGCAGTTTAATATCTGATACTATAGGCCGAAAGCCAGAAGGTGGAAGCTCAGCTTTATTCAGTTGAGGGCAAACACCAGGGAGGGGCAGACACCGTTAGTAGGCTGTAATCACCAAGTTTTTTAAAAAACAGCACCTAATGAGAGCCAGAAGGTTGAAGCTCAGCTTTATTCAGTTGAGGGCAAACACCAGGGAGCGGCACACACCGTTAGTAGGCTGTAACCAAAGTTGAAGGCCAAATGCAGTTTAATATCTGATACTATAGGCCGAAAGCCAGAAGGTGGAAGCTCAGCTTTATTCAGTTGAGGGCAAACACCAGGGAGGGGCAGACACCGTTAGTAGGCTGTAACCACCAAGTTTTTTAAAAAACAGCACATAATGAGAGCCAGAAGGTTGAAGCTCAGCTTTATTCAGTTGAGGACAAACACCAGGGAGGGGCAGACACCGTTAGTAGGCTGTAACCAAAGTTGAAGGCCAAATGCAGTTTAATATCTGATACTATAGGCCAAAAGCCAGAAGGTTGAAGCTCAGCTTTATTCAGTTGAGAACAAACACCAGGGAGCGGCAGACACCGTTGGTAGGCCGTAACCAAAGTTGAAGGCCAAATGCAGTTTAATATCTGATACTATAGGCCGAAAGCCAGAAGGTGGAAGCTCAGCTTTATTCAGTTGAGGGCAAACACCAGGGAGCGGCAGACACCGTTAGTAGGCTGTAACCACCAAGTTTTTTAAAAAACAGCACTTAATGAGAGCCAGAAGGTTGAAGCTCAGCTTTATTCAGTTGAGGACAAACACCAGGGAGGGGCAGACACCGTTAGTAGGCCGTAACCAAAGTTGAAGGCCAAATGCAGTTTAATATCTGATACTATAGGCCGAAAGCCGGAAGGTGGAAGCTCAGCTTTATTCAGTTGAGGGCAAACACCAGGGAGCGGCAGACACCGTTAGTAGGCCGTAACCAAAGTTGAAGGCCAAATGCAGTTTAATATCTGATACTATAAGCCGAAAGCCAGAAGGTGGAAGCTCAGCTTTATTCAGTTGAGGGCAAAAACCAGGCAGGGGCAGACACCGTTAGTAGGCTGTAACCACCAAGTTTTTTTTAAAAAACAGCACCTAATGAGAGCCAGAAGGTTGAAGCTCAGCTTTATTCAGTTGAGGACAAACACCAGGGAGGGGCAGACACCGTTAGTAGGCCGTAACCAAAGTTGAAGGCCAAATGCAGTTTAATATCTGATACTATAGGCCGAAAGCCAGAAGGTGGAAGCTCAGCTTTATTCAGTTGAGGGCAAACACTAGGGAGCGTCAGACACCGTTAGTAGGCCGTAACCAAAGTTGAAGGCCAAATGCAGTTTAATATCTGATACTATAGGCCGAAAGCCAGAAGGTGGAAGCTCAGCTTTATTCAGTTGAGGGCAAACACCAGGGAGCGGCAGACACCGTAAGTAGGCTGTAACCACCAAGTTTTTTAAAAAACAGCACCTAATGAGAGCCAGAAGGTTGAAGCTCAGCTTTATTCAGTTGAGGACAAACACCAGGGAGGGGCAGACACCGTTATTAGGCTGTAACCAAAGTTGAAGGCCAAATGCAGTTTAATATCTGATACTGTAGGCCGAAAGCCAGAAGGTGGAAGCTCAGCTTTATTCAGTTGAGAACAAACACCAGGGAGAGGCAGACACCGTTAGTAGGCCGTAACCAAAGTTGAAGGCCAAATGCAGTTTAATATCTGATACTATAGGCCGAAAGCCAGAAGGTGGAAGCTCAGCTTTATTCAGTTAAGGGCAAACACCAGGGAGGGGCAGACACCGTTGGTAGGCTGTAACCACCAAGTTTTTTAAAAAACAGCACTTAATGAGAGCCAGAAGGTTGAAGCTCAGCTTTATTCAGTTGAGGACAAACACCAGGGAGCGGCAGACACCGTTAGTAGGCCGTAACCAAAGTTGAAGGCCAAATGCAGTTTAATATCTGATACTATAGGCCGAAAGCCAGAAGGTGGAAGCTCAGCTTTATTCAGTTGAGGGCAAACACCAGGGAGGGGCAGATACCGTTAGTAGGCTGTAACCAAAAGTTTTTTTAAAAAACAGCACTTAATGAGAGCCAGAAGGTTGAAGCTCAGCTTTATTCAGTTGAGGACAAACACCAAGGAGGGGCAGACACCGTTAGTAGGCTGTAACCAAAGTTGAAGGCCAAATGCATTTTAATATCTGATACTATAGGCCGAAAGCCAGAAGGTGGAAGCTCAGCTTTATTCAGTTGAGGGCAAACACCAGGGAGGGGCAGACACCATTAGTAGGCCGTAACCACCAATTTTTTTTAAAAACAGCACATAATGAGAGCCAGAAGGTTGAAGCTCAGCTTTATTCAGTTGAGGTCAACACCAGGGAGCAGCAAACAGAGGTATTATGCCCCAACCAGCACTTAAAAAAAAAAAAAAAAAATTAGAGCCAGAAGGTTGAAGCTCAGCTTTATACAGTGGAGAACAACACCAGGGAGCGGCAGACACCGTTAGTAGGTCGTAACCAAAGTTGAAGGCCAAATGCAGTTTAATTTCTGATACTATAGGCCGAAAGCCAGAAGGTTGAAGCTCCGATTTAGATAGTGGAGGACAATTTGAATTAGGGACTGCAGACAGACTTAGTAGGCTGTCCCCTGTGGACCATGCATCCACCACATTAACCCATTGCGCCGTAATGGACACGTAATCTTCCGTGGCCATGCCTACAGGTCCATGCGTCTGTTGTCAGGTGCACCTTTGTACTCACAGATTGCCAGAGTGCATGGACAATGCGGTCTTTTACATGCTGGTGGAGGGTTGGGATGGCTTTTCTCACAAAAGAAGTGTCGACTGGTTAGCTTGTAGCGTGTTACAGCGTAGTCCATCATGGCCTTATTAATAGTAAATAAAATATATAACTAGGCTCTATGAACTTTTAAATAGGTTCCAGGGGTACACGGGCAGCATTGGTGTGGTCAGTGGAGGAGTATTGCAAGTAGGGGCCGCAGACAGGCTATCAAAGGCCTAAAATAACAAACAAAAGGCTCATGGCAGTTTGAAATCGGTTACATGGATACACAGGCAGGCACTCCAGGCAGCATTGTGGTCAGTGGAGGAGTATTGCAAGTAGGGGCCGCAGACAGGCTATCAAAGGCCTAAAATAACAAACAATAGGCTCATGGCAGTTTTAAATCGGTTACATGGATACACAGGCAGGCACTCCAGGCAGCAGTGTGGTCAGTGGAGGAGTATTGCAAGTAGGGGCCGCAGACAGGCTATCAAAGGCCTAAAATAACAAACAATAGGCTCATGGCAGTTTTAAATCGGTTACATGGATACACAGGCAGGCACTCCAGGCAGCATTGTGGTCAGTGGAGGAGTATTGCAAGTAGGGGCCGCAGACAGGCTATCAAAGGCCTAAAATAACAAACAATAGGCTCATGGCAGTTTGAAATCGGTTACATGGATACACAGGCAGGCAGCATTGTGGACAGTGGAGGAGTATTGCAAGAAGTGTCTGACACAGTTAGTACTCCCAAAAAATAAATAGATGTTAATGTCTCGCAAAACAACTATAAATAAAAAAAGGGTGGCATGCTTAGGTACAGGGGTGGGCTCATTTGCAGAGTTTATGACAAAGTAATTTGGCAATAAATTAGTATTTACTGGTGTCAATATAGGACACTGACCCAGACTACTTTAACTAGCATCATAGATGTCAACAAATTGGTATTGTTTGTCAGTGCCAGGCATTGAATGATGTCAGCGCATAGACTAAACATTGGTGGAGCTGTGCGAGATAATTTTGCACGTGGTAGAGCACAGTTTGAGCTGGGGGGGAACTCTCTTGTGGCCGGCGGTACCGCCCCAGGGCCCCTCATGTTACAACGGTGTGTCTGACGTTGGGTGCGCACCACCACCGCCAGAGACACTACATTGTACTATGAGGGACCCAGTGGCAGTGCCGTCGACCAAAAGCGAGCACACCCACCTCTTCTGACAAACAGCACTGTAACTAACGGGTGCTTGCGCCAAGTGTCGAGAGTGAGCCAACGGCCCCGTGGGGGGAGTTTTCCCATTGGGGGATGTGTAAACATGTTGTATGCTGTTCAAACAGCTGCTGCAAATTAAGAGATTTGAACACTCAGTAAGACCACTCCACAAGCAAGACCTTTTTATAGGAAAGCTAGGTGTCAGCGGGAAAGGTGGGGCAAAATAATTTGAAATCCAGGAGTGGTTCATTTTAATGAAGGTGAGATCATCCACATTTTGGGTAGCCAGACGAGTCCTTTTTTTGGTTAATATTGAACCAGCAGCACTGAATACTCTTTCTGATAGCACACTAGCTGCTGGGCAAGCAAGCTCCTGCAGCGCATATTCTGCCAATTCAGGCCAGGTGTCTAATTTGGATGCCCAGTAATCAAATGGGAATGACGGTTGAGGGAGAACATCAATAAGGGCTGAAAAATAGTTAGTAACCATACTGGACAAATGTTGTCTCCTGTCACTTTGAATAGATGCTGCAGTACCTGTCCTGTCTGCGGTCATTGCGAAATCACTCCACAACCTGGTCAGAAAACCCCTCTGTCCAACGCCACTTCTGATCTGTGCACCTCTAACACCTCTGCCATGTAGCCCCCTGCAGCTTGTGTGAGAACCATCACCGGCGCTGTGTGATGGGAATGCCTGAATCAAACGGTCTACAAGAGTAGCTTGTTTGGTTGCTAAGATTTGTTCGAGGTTCTCATGTGGCATAATATTTTGCAATTTGCCTTTATAGCGAGGGTCAAGGATGCAGGCCAACCAGTAATCGTCATCGCTCATCATTTTAATAATGCGTGTGTCCCTTTTGAGGATACGTAAGGCATAATCCGCCATGTGGGCCAAAGTTCCAGTTGTCAAATCTGCGGTTGTGCTTGTTGGAGGGGCAGTTACAGGCAAATCTACGTCACTTGTCTCCCTTAAAAAAACAGAACCCGGCCTTGCAACGCCACTAATTTCTGTTGACCCAGGAGAAGCTTCCTCATTCAAAAAGTACTCATCCCCATCATCCTCCTCGTCCTCCTCCTCCTCTTCGCCCGCTACAGCGTGCTCTACACGGCCCTGACCAGACAATGGCTGACTGTCATCAAGGCTTTCCTCTTCCTCGGCTGCAGACGCCTCCTCCTTTATGTGCGTCAAACTTTGCATCAGCAGACGCATTAGGGGGATGCTCATGCTTATTATGGCGTTGTCTGCACTAACCAGCCATGTGCATTCCTCAAAACACTGAAGGACTTGACACAGGTCTTGTAGCTTCGACCACTGCACACCTGACAACTCCATGTCTGCCATCCAACTGCCTGCCCGTGTATGTGTATCCTCCCACAAAAACATAACAGCACGCCTCTGTTCGCACAGTCTCTGAAGCATGTGCAGTGTGGAGTTCCACCTTGTTGCAACGTCGATGATTAGGCGATGCTGGGGAAGGTTCAAAGACCGCTGATAGTTCTGCATACGGCTGGAGTGTACGGGCGAACGGCGGATATGCAAGCAAAGTCTGCGCACTTTGAGGAGCAGGTCGGGTAGCCCCGGGTAACTTTTCAGGAAGCACTGCACCACCAGGTTTAAGGTGTGAGCCAGGCAAGGAATGTGTTTCAGTTGGGAAAGGGCTATGGCAGCCATGAAATTCCTTCCGTTATCACTCACTACCTTGCCTGCCTCAAGATGTACAGTGCCCAGCCATGACTGAGTTTCATTCTGCAAGAACTCGGACAGAACTTCTGCGGTGTGTCTGTTGTCGCCCAAACACTTCATTGCCAATACAGCCTGCTGACGCTTGCCACTAGCTGTCCCATAATGGCACACCTGGTGTGCAACAGTGGCAGCTGCGGATGGAGTGGATGTGCGACTGCGGTCTGTGGACGAGCTCTCGCTTCTGCATGAGGAGGAGGAAGAGGAGGAGGGGGGCGAACGCCTACAGCCAACTCTTTCCTTGACCGTGGGCTAGGCAGAACTGTCCCAATATTGCTGTCCCCTGTGGACCCTGCATCCACCACATTCAACCAGTGTGCCGTGATGGACACGTAACGTCCCTGGCCATGCCTACTGGTCCATGCATCTGTTGTCAGGTGCACCTTTGTAGTCACAGACTGCCTGAGTGCGTGGACGATGCGGTCTTTAACATGTTGTTGGAGGGCTGGGATGGCTTTTCTAGAAAAGAAGTGTCGACTGGGTAGCTCGTAGCGTGGTACAGCATAGTCCATCAGCGCTTTGAAAGCTTCGCTTTCAACTAACCGGTAGGGCATCATCTCTAATGAGATTAGTCTAGCAATGTGGGCGTTCAAACCCTGTGTACGCGGATGCGAGGATGAGTACTTCCTTTTCCTAACAAGAGTCTCATGTAGGGTGAGCTGGACTGGAGAGCTGGAGATCGTGGAACTAGCGGTGGTGCCGGTGGACATGGGTGACTGAGAGAGGGTTGGAGATGGTATTCTTGCCGGTGCCCTGTGATAGAAATATATATATCATGTAGATCTCACTTGCATGTATACTCCTCTATAATCAAATATATACTTATATGCTCACAGCTAATATATATATTATAATCAATGGTTTAAAATGGCTGACACGAACTGAACTGATATAAGCCTGATATAACCCAGACAGATCATATGGGGTTTTCCACCCCTAAAAGCAGAACAGAGTCAGATGTTTGGTGACTGCTGGTCAGGTGTCTCCACTTTGTCCTAGACAGAGAACTCGAGTTTAGTTGCTTGATCAGCAGTCATATGAGCATTAATCACAATATTCCATATATGTTTAGATAACCAATGACAGAGGAGCTAGACAATATGATAATTAACTAACCACCCCTGACAACCCCTAACCACTCCTTTCTATGTGAAAATATAAAACTATGCATGTACAATAAAGTATCAGTATTGATGGAATGTTGTTCTGTCACAGTTGTGTACAGTCCATTCTTGATGAGCGCTCAAAATACTCAGTCTAATTGGGAGCGGCCACAGCACACACAGGGATATATTTATCCAACCCTAATATTTCCATAACAAATGGCGCCCAACGGCTCGGATGAAACGCACGGGATCCTTCTAACCGGAGATATGGAAGTTATAGCGGTGGCCTGGCACAGGGGCAGGAGACTGCGCAGCTCCATAAGTAAGGTAAGAAAATGTTATCATCTTACCTGAAAGTCCCCTGTGCCCAGTCCTTGTCTATGCCTCTTGCCGGTCAGATGTGGTCACAAATTCCCAGGTAGTGTAAAAAATCCGTAGCCACGAATCCACCCTGGGAGGTGTCTGCTGTGTACCGTGTATATGTATTTGTGTAAAATCCGAGAGAAGAAGGAAAAAGTGACTTTTGTTTGTGGTTGCTGAGAAACAGACCGCAGGAGGTCAAATCGCTCGATAAGTTATTGCAGGATTCCCGTGCATAGGAGGAACACGCAGAGTTCCGGGGCAGGTAGTCCCATGTTCCAGGCACGGGTAGTGATAACTTAAGAGGGCTACTGCAGATTCCCGTAGTGCCGGCGATCCAGTCAGGACGTCCGGACCGGGGTGGTAGATTTCCCGCTTGTTGTGCTTCTCAAGCACTCAGGTGGCCCGGGCGCAGGTGCGTCCAGTGCGATTGGCAGTAGTCTGTTCCCAGCGCAACCTGCATGTGTCACAGAATTTAAAAGGGCATCTCTCGGATTGTCTATCTGTCTGTTTGTGTCATGTACTATTGCCGCTTTAAGAAGCAGAAATAGTTCTCTTAAACTTCCTCCTTTTTCAGCTGAGAGCAGAGAGAGATGCATTGTAAATCAAACTGTCATATCTGGTTTTTTTTTTTTTTGACTGTTTTCAGCTGCAATGCTGGGTATGTGTAGTTTTTTTGTGAAGAAGTGAAATTTAAATTGTATCTATCATTTTTTTGATGTGACCTACGTGTTTTCAGAAATGTGATTTTAGTGACATTTGATATTGTTGCAATGGCATACGGAATAAAGAGGAAGTGTGTCTCTGACTGACAGCCGTTTTAATTTTTAATTTTTTTTACTCTCTTAAAGGGTCTTTTTCTTTTTGCGGCATTTTAAAGTTTTTAATTAAGTTTTCCTCAATCTTCAATCTCTTTACCTTTTTATTTTTTTATTTGTTTTATTTTTGAAAAAAAAATTTTTTCCTCTTGTATCAAAGTTTTGAGTTTTTGGTTGTGAACTAAGTTTTTGACGGTTTTTCTTATCGTTTTGGGTTTTTCTTAGAGTTTTATATACTCATTTTTAGAAGTTTTTTTTAGTACTGTTTTCTTTTCTCATTTTTGTGTTTTTTTCATTTTCATTTTTTGCTTTTGCCATGGGGAATAGAGTGGCCGAGCAACAGGAAAGTCTTTTTACTTCCTGATGAGAAAACAGCCCTTAGATAGTGGCAGGACACGAAGGTATTACGTATGTGAAGATTTTGGAAGGTACAGAGTACGTGAAATTCATTAGAATGGCAGATTTCAAGCTGCGGAATGGCATGACGTAGAAAGGAAAATAAGGGAAGTTACAGTAGCTGATGTTAGATTGCTGAATACTAATACATGGTATGAAGTAGCAGCAGAGCTTACATCGTTTAGGTGGTACAGAAAGTTATGTGAGCAAACCAGGAAGTGATTTTTGTGGGTATGAGACGGGAGAATCTTCGCAGTCTGCTTTTAGCAGAATCCATGTTATAGGTAGTTATTTTTGCACAGTATGTGGTGCGCCCCGTCTCTCCCTACAGGGAGAAGGCATAATTGCTCCTCTCTATTATTCTTGTTGTTCTCATCTATCCTCTTTTTTTCTCTGTCAGTCTTTTTCTCTCCGCATTCTCTCTCCTTTCTCTCTCCTCTCTCTCCACATTCTCTCTCTCTCTCTCTTCCCCTCTCTATCTCTCTCCTCCATACCCTCCATCTTCTCCTCCCTCCTTATCCACTCCCCCACACCTTTCTCCTTCTTTTCCTTCTCCACACCCATCTCTACTCCCTCTTCTCCTCACCTTCTTTCTCCCCTCCTTCTCTCTCCTCTCTTCTCCTCCCTCTCTCTCCACATTCTCTCTCCCATCCTACTATTCCTTTGTCTCACTCATCACCCCCTCCTCCTTCTTCTTCCTCTTTTTTCCTCCGTGTTGCCGGCTGGGCCAACGCCCAATTCAAACAATATGGTGCTTACAGCACAAGGTTGCCTCATGCCCCTGGCACAGTCCAGCCATTGCCATTTGTGATATCGGGGAAAGAAGGTGAAAGCCCCCCCTACAGTGGGCAGCCCTAGACACGTCAGGTAGCAGACAGCTCAGCCCTGGGTGCAGAGGGGGGAGGAGTGATATCAGAACGAGCTCACTGACAGATCCTCCGTTACCTCATTTCACAGTCAACAATATTGTAACCCTTAAGGTTTTACATGAACTTTGATATCACCATGTATTGATAATGTACAGCTTCAGCACCGGTCAGAGCTGCCTACATCCACATTCACACCAACATGAAACTATAAGCCTAATCCATCATAGCTTCAGCAAGGGGGGAGACATCCTCACATAAAAAAGCAACTTCTAAGTCCAAAAACAGTCAGTGTACGACCCCAGTACAAGCTATCACAACTATTCCTCTGATGAAGATGAAGAGGGAACATCATACATGCTGTCTAGTACTAGAAAAGAAACCCACAGGCACCAAGAATGCAGGGGCAGATAGAGGCACCGGCATTACACTATGTGCACTGCACTTCAAGTCAGGTGACAATAGTCCAGACCCAGGGATGCATCCCATGCCATTTTACCGAAGAATGTAGCAGAAGCAGTAAACATATGCAGCCAGCTGGAATGATCTCTGGGCCATGAATGAAAATAGAAGCAGGTGATGCACTCTGGCCAATCATGAAGGAACAATTCAAACTTCCAGCAGAATCAGACATACACGCTTGGGAGTCAGGGCCACAGCTAATTGAACAGCTCAGAGAGTGGGCCAAAGGCAGATTTGCAGGACAAGCCATGACATGAGCCAAGATAAGACAGAGTCTGTAAAGAAGTTTCATTGCAGAGTAATGCAAGTATTCCAAGACTTGGGCTTCACCATTCATGACCAGATACACAGGCCTTTGGGCATGGACTGAGACAGCCAATCAGGAAACCACTGATAGTGGCTAGGCCTAGGAACAGGTCAATAGCAGTGGACTGACCCAGAAAAAATGTTTTATGTGCGCCTAGGAGACTGTCTATTGCCGATTGTCACCAAAACTGCCACCATTATAGCACCACAAAAGAGCACAAAGAAGGAAAAGGGTGACGTGCTGCTGAGAACACCAGAAGGGAAGACAGAGGTGAAGACGCTACAAAGTGCCGATCGACACACCGGAAGAACCGCTGCAGACTCCAGAGAGGAGACACCGACCTCAATAAGGTTAGCAAAGGGGAGAAGCTATGTCGGAGCAGGGGGAAGAAGTGATGGCAGATGCAGCCACAGCCCCTGTAATGCCCCAAGACCTTGGGTTGGATGCAGCCGCCGGTCTCATGGCACCCCCGGGCCTCGCCACGAATGCACCTGCAGGCCCCATCTTACCACCGCAGCTTTAATCAGCAGGCCGGACCCCGCTGCCGCTACAGTGCCCATCATGCCATTGTCCACAGTAGCCAAAGGGACTGAGTCCCAACCAGGATTGCAGAGGACGGCCCCTCTCATGGTGACTACTGACCTGGAAGCGCAACCACCCTACAAAGACAGAAAAAGTGTCAAGTGTTACATCTGTGGCAAGTTTGGCCATTACCAGAACCAGTGCAAAGCACCCACGCCCCCGAGGAGACTGGACCCATGCAACCCAAGAGTTGGTCCAGAGAAACAGGTCAAGGAGGAAGTGCAGAAAGCAGTGAAGTACCCCATCCATAGGACAGAGGCAAGCAAGCCAGGTCCGCAAGACACTACGCTCCTGACATGTAAAACTTCATCTGCAGGACCAATACCTCAAATTACCTTTAAAAGTGGATGGCGTTGTCAGATCCAAAGTGGTGCAGCCAGAAGTGTGATGACACCTGTGGAACTCGCTGATCCCACCTGCCTATCAGAATCCTCTGTGTCTCGCATGGGCATTGATGGTCAAGTCAGACATTCTCAGCTTACAAAGCCACTGAGCGTGTGCACTCAGCCAGGACACTCTATCCTGTCCCAGTTTGTGGTGTAAAGGACCTGCCACTCAACCTGCTGGGAGCAAACCTACTGCAGAAGCTGAAGGCAACCACAGTGTTCCAGGAAGATGGGACAGTGACACTTTCTTCATCCCTGACCCAAGAAGAGTCATGCTGGCGGCCCTACAAGAACATTAAGCAACCAATGAGGCCTACTCAAGGAGGTACTGGACATAGTACCAGAAAGTCTATGGTCTAAGGGACCCCAGCACGTGAGAAAACCTCAAGTTGCCCCAGTACGGGTGTCACTCAAGCCATGTACCCCGTTGTTGTGAAATTGGATTTTGGGCTCCCCCGGTGGCCACTGGTGGAATTGAACTTGTGTGCATCATCCCCTCTGTTCACCTGTTCCCATCAGGATGTGGGAGTCGCTATTTAACCTTGCTCCTCTGTCATTTCCATGCCGGTCAACATTGTAATCAGAAGCCTTTCTGTGCATGTTCCTGCTTCTAGACAACTCCCAGCTAAGTCGGACTTTTGTCCTTGTTTGTTTTTTGCATTTTGTTCCAGTTCACAGCTGCAGTTTTGTTTCTGTGTCTGGAAAGCTCTTGTGATCTGAAATTGCCACTCTGATGTTATGAGTTAATACTAGAGTCTTAAAGTAATTTCAGGATGGTGTTTTGATAGGGTTTTCAGCTGACCATGAAAGTGCCCTTTCTGTCTTCCTGCTATCTAGTAAGCGGACCTCGATTTTGCTAAACCTATTTTCATACTACGTTTGTCATTTTCATCTAAAATCACTGCCAATATATGTGGGGGCCTCTGTCTGCCTTTCGGGGAAATTTCTCTAGAGGTGAGCCAGGACTGTATTTTCCTCTGCCAGGATTAGTTAGACCT
This sequence comes from Ranitomeya variabilis, assembly GCF_051348905.1. Taxonomy (NCBI): domain Eukaryota; kingdom Metazoa; phylum Chordata; class Amphibia; order Anura; family Dendrobatidae; genus Ranitomeya; species Ranitomeya variabilis. Next base: position 537,791,936 of record NC_135233.1, read on the forward strand.
CCGGCTGGCGCTGAGCGTCTAGGGATAAAACGTAGGCACGCTACCCGGCTACTGTTAGTTGTGCGGCAGGTTTAGTTCATGGTCAGTTTTAGTTTCCATCCTTCCAAGAGCTTGTTCTTATGTATGCTGGGCTATGTTCTCTTGCCATTGAGAACCATAACAGTTTGACCGGCCCACAAAGGGTTAAATTAATTGGCAGAGAAAGGAGAGAAAAAAGAAGTCTGCTGAAAATTTTTTTTTTTTTCCTTCAGTTCTGAGTGTGCTTTCAATTGAATCACTTGCAAGTCTGCCTATATTGCAGCCTTCCTCTCTCTCTCTCCTTCTAATCCTGGAATGGCTCTGTGTTCACCTGTTTAAAATGGATATTCAGAGTTTAGCTGCAGGTTTGAATAATCTCACCACGAAAGTTCAAAATTTACAAGATTTTGTTGTTCATGTTCCTATATCTGAACCTAGAATTCCTTTGCCTGAATTTTTCTCGGGGAATAGATCTTGCTTTCAAAATTTCAAAAATAATTGCAAGTTGTTTTTGTCCCTGAAATCTCGCTCTGCTGGAGATCCTGCACAGCAGGTCAGGATTGTGATTTCCTTGCTCCGGGGCGACCCTCAAGATTGGGCTTTTGCATTGGCTCCAGGGGATCCTGCGTTGCTCAATGTGGATGCGTTTTTTCTGGCCTTGGGGTTGCTTTATGAGGAACCTCATTTAGAGCTTCAGGCGGAAAAAGCCTTGATGTCCCTATCTCAGGGGCAAGATGAAGTTGAAATATACTGCCAAAAATTCCGTAAATGGTCTGTGCTTACTCAGTGGAATGAGTGCGCCCTGGCGGCGAATTTCAGAGAGGGTCTCTCTGATGCCATTAAGGACGTTATGGTGGGGTTCCCTGTGCCTGCGGGTCTGAATGAGTCCATGACAATGGCTATTCAGATCGATAGACGTCTGCGGGAGCGCAAACCTGTGCACCATTTGGCGGTGTCTACTGAGAAGACGCCAGAGAATATGCAATGTGATAGAATTCTGTCCAGAAGCGAACGGCAGAATTTTAGACGAAAAAATGGGTTGTGCTTTTATTGTGGTGATTCAACTCATGTTATATCAGCATGCTCTAAGCGTACTAAGAAGCTTGATAAGTCAGTTTCAATTGGCACTTTTCAGTCTAAGTTTATTCTATCTGTGACCCTGATTTGTTCTTTATCATCTATTACCGCGGACGCCTATGTCGACTCTGGCGCCGCTTTGAGTCTTATGGATTGGTCCTTTGCTAAACGCTGTGGGTATGATTTAGAGCCTCTTGAAACTCCTATACCTCTGAAGGGGATTGACTCCACCCCATTGGCTAGTAATAAACCACAATACAGGACACAAGTAACTATGCGAATTAATCCGGATCATCAGGAGATTATTCGCTTTCTTGTGCTGTATAATCTACATGATGTGTTGGTGCTTGGATTGCCATGGCTGCAATCTCATAACCCAGTCCTCGACTGGAAAGCTATGTCTGTGTTAAGCTGGGGATGTAAGGGGATGCATGGGGACGTACCTTTGGTTTCCATTTCATCATCTATTCCCTCTGAGATTCCTGAATTCTTGTCTGACTATCGTGACGTTTTTGAAGAACCTAAGCTTGGTTCATTACCTCCGCACCGGGAGTGCGATTGTGCCATAGATTTGATTCCGGGTAGTAAATACCCTAAGGGTCGTTTATTTAATCTGTCTGTGCCTGAACATGCTGCTATGCGAGAATATATAAAGGAGTCCTTGGAAAAGGGACATATTCGTCCTTCGTCATCTCCCTTAGGAGCCGGTTTTTTCTTTGTGTCTAAGAAAGATGGCTCTTTGAGGCCGTGTATTGATTATCGGCTTTTGAATAAAATCACGGTTAAATATCAATATCCGTTGCCACTGCTGACTGATTTGTTTGCTCGCATAAAGGGGGCCAAGTGGTTCTCTAAGATAGATCTCCGTGGGGCGTATAATTTGGTGCGAATTAAGCAGGGGGATGAGTGGAAAACCGCATTTAATACGCCCGAGGGCCACTTTGAGTATTTGGTGATGCCTTTTGGCCTTTCAAATGCCCCTTCAGTCTTTCAGTCCTTTATGCATGACATTTTCCGTGATTATTTGGATAAATTTATGATTGTGTATCTGGATGATATTCTGATTTTTTCGGATGACTGGGACTCTCATGTCCAGCAGGTCAGGAGGGTTTTTCAGGTTTTGCGGTCTAATTCCTTGTGTGTGAAGGGTTCTAAGTGCGTTTTTGGGGTGCAAAAGATTTCCTTCTTGGGATACATTTTTTCCCCCTCTTCCATCGAGATGGATCCTGTCAAGGTTCAGGCTATTTGTGATTGGACGCAACCCTCTTCTCTTAAGAGTCTTCAGAAATTTTTGGGCTTTGCTAACTTTTATCGTCGATTTATTGCTGGTTTTTCTTATGTTGTTAAACCATTGACTGATTTGACTAAGAAGGGTGCTGATGTTGCTGATTGGTCCCCTGCTGCTGTGGAGGCCTTTCGGGAGCTTAAGCGCCGCTTTTCTTCCGCCCCTGTGTTGCGTCAGCCTGATGTTGCTCTTCCTTTTCAGGTTGAGGTCGACGCTTCTGAGATCGGAGCTGGGGCGGTTTTGTCGCAGAGAAGTTCCGACTGCTCCGTGATGAAGCCTTGTGCTTTTTTTTCTCGTAAATTTTCGCCCGCCGAGCGGAATTATGATATTGGGAATCGGGAGCTTTTGGCCATGAAGTGGGCTTTTGAGGAGTGGCGTCATTGGCTTGAGGGGGCTAGACATCAGGTGGTGGTATTGACCGACCACAAAAATTTAATTTATCTTGAGTCCGCCAGACGCCTGAATCCTAGACAGGCGCGCTGGTCGTTGTTTTTCTCTCGGTTTAATTTTGTGGTGTCATACCTACCGGGTTCTAAGAATGTTAAGGCGGATGCCCTTTCTAGGAGTTTTGAGCCTGACTCCCCTGGTAATTCTGAACCTACAGGTATCCTTAAGGATGGAGTGATATTGTCTGCCGTTTCTCCAGACCTGCGGCGGGCCTTGCAGGAGTTTCAGGCGGATAGACCTGATCGTTGCCCACCTGGTAGACTGTTTGTTCCTGATGATTGGACCAGTAAAGTCATTTCTGAGGTTCATTCTTCTGCATTGGCAGGTCATCCTGGAATCTTTGGTACCAGGGATTTGGTGGCAAGGTCCTTCTGGTGGCCTTCCCTGTCACGAGATGTACGAGGCTTTGTGCAGTCTTGTGACGTTTGTGCTCGGGCCAAGCCTTGTTGTTCTCGGGCTAGTGGATTGTTGTTGCCCTTGCCTATCCCGAAGAGGCCTTGGACGCACATCTCGATGGATTTTATTTCGGATCTTCCTGTTTCTCAGAAGATGTCTGTCATCTGGGTGGTGTGTGACCGTTTCTCTAAGATGGTCCATTTGGTTCCCCTGCCTAAGTTGCCTTCTTCTTCCGAGTTGGTTCCTCTGTTTTTTCAAAATGTGGTTCGTTTGCATGGTATTCCGGAGAATATCGTTTCTGACAGAGGAACCCAATTCGTGTCTAGATTTTGGCGGGCATTCTGTGCTAGGATGGGCATAGATTTGTCTTTCTCGTCTGCTTTCCATCCTCAGACTAATGGCCAGACCGAGCGGACGAATCAGACCTTGGAGACATATTTGAGGTGTTTTGTGTCTGCAGATCAGGATGATTGGGTTGCTTTTTTGCCTTTAGCGGAGTTTGCCCTCAATAATCGGGCCAGCTCTGCCACCTTGGTGTCTCCTTTTTTCTGTAATTCGGGGTTTCATCCTCGATTTTCCTCCGGTCAGGTGGAATCTTCGGATTGTCCTGGAGTGGATGCTGTGGTGGAGAGGTTGCATCAGATTTGGGGGCAGGTAGTGGACAATTTGAAGTTGTCCCAGGAGAAGACTCAGCTTTTTGCCAACCGCCGGCATCGGGTTGGTCCTCGGCTTTGTGTCGGGGACTTGGTGTGGTTGTCTTCTCGTTTTGTCCCTATGAGGGTTTCTTCTCCTAAGTTTAAGCCTCGGTTCATCGGCCCGTACAAGATATTGGAGATTCTTAATCCTGTGTCCTTCCGTTTGGACCTCCCTGCATCTTTTTCTATTCATAATGTTTTTCATCGGTCATTATTGCGCAGGTATGAGGTACCGGTTGTGCCTTCCGTTGAGCCTCCTGCTCCGGTGTTGGTTGAGGGCGAGTTGGAGTACGTTGTGGAAAAAATCTTGGACTCCCGTGTTTCCAGACGGAAACTCCAGTATCTGGTCAAATGGAAGGGATACGGTCAGGAGGATAATTCCTGGGTGACTGCCTCTGATGTTCATGCCTCCGATCTGGTCCGTGCCTTTCATAGGGCTCATCCTGATCGCCCTGGTGGTTCTGGTGAGGGTTCGGTGCCCCCTCCTTGAGGGGGGGGTACTGTTGTGAAATTGGATTTTGGGCTCCCCCGGTGGCCACTGGTGGAATTGAACTTGTGTGCATCATCCCCTCTGTTCACCTGTTCCCATCAGGATGTGGGAGTCGCTATTTAACCTTGCTCCTCTGTCATTTCCATGCCGGTCAACATTGTAATCAGAAGCCTTTCTGTGCATGTTCCTGCTTCTAGACAACTCCCAGCTAAGTCGGACTTTTGTCCTTGTTTGTTTTTTGCATTTTGTTCCAGTTCACAGCTGCAGTTTCGTTTCTGTGTCTGGAAAGCTCTTGTGATCTGAAATTGCCACTCTGATGTTATGAGTTAATACTAGAGTCTTAAAGTAATTTCAGGATGGTGTTTTGATAGGGTTTTCAGCTGACCATGAAAGTGCCCTTTCTGTCTTCCTGCTATCTAGTAAGCGGACCTCGATTTTGCTAAACCTATTTTCATACTACGTTTGTCATTTTCATCTAAAATCACCGCCAATATATGTGGGGGCCTCTGTCTGCCTTTCGGGGAAATTTCTCTAGAGGTGAGCCAGGACTGTATTTTCCTCTGCCAGGATTAGTTAGACCTCCGGCTGGCGCTGAGCGTCTAGGGATAAAACGTAGGCACGCTACCCGGCTACTGTTAGTTGTGCGGCAGGTTTAGTTCATGGTCAGTTTTAGTTTCCATCCTTCCAAGAGCTTGTTCTTATGTATGCTGGGCTATGTTCTCTTGCCATTGAGAACCATAACACCCCGTACCCTCGTAAGGCCCAGGCCAGGCCTAGAGTCAAGCTGCCTCTGACCAACTGAAGGTCTACCTGGAAATAGGAATCATTGTTCCTCGCACATCGCCTTGCAATACCCCGCTTTCCCCGTCAAGAAAAAGACTGTAAAAGGAGAGCCAGCCAAGTTCAGAATGGTATATAACCTGAGAGCTGTGAATGACGCCACAGTGTTTGAAACTGCAATTATGCCGAATCCGCACACTCTGCTCTCAAATGTGCCTGCCACAGCAAAAGTGTTCACAGTGACCGACCTGGCTAATGTTTTCTCCAGTGTTCCCCTTCATCTGGAAGACCAGTTCCTGTTTGCCTTAATGCACCAGGGGGGACACCACACATGAACAGTGATGCCACAGTGGGCCCAGAAAAGCCATTCACAGTTCACCAAAGCAATGTCCACAGTCTTCACCAACTGGGTCGCAGAACATGCAGAAGTAACCCTGCTACAATACGTGGACGATCTACTCCTTTGTGCAGTTGACTTTGACACGTGTAAAGCCCATTCCTACTCCTACTCTACCTGGCGGAGCAGCACTGCAAGATCTCAAAGAACAAGGTCCAGTGGTGTCTGAAGCAAGTTACGTTCCAGAGACACTGTATTGCTCACCAGGCGAAACACCAGATGACCGGAAGACCACAGTGGAGAAGATGGTCCCTCCGACAACTCCAAAGGTGCTACAGGCCTTCCTTGGTCTAGTTTCATATTACAGAGCCTGGATCCCTGATGCTTCCGTCCTAATGCAGCCTCTGTGTGAATACGTCAGTGTGACCCCGTTCCTCCAGACAGATGTGGCCTTCAGTTCGTTCAAGAAGTTAAAAGGCTCTGTAGTCTCAGCGCCAGCACTAGGCCTATCTGACTACAAGAAGCCATTCCGTCTCTACTTGATGAGAAGAGAAGGCCTTGCTACTGGAGTCCTGACACAGCTTCAGGGGGGAAAGCAGAGACTTTCGGACTACTTTTCAGCTTGCCTGGATCCAGTTGCAAGGGAAGCCTCTTCCTCCCGCATGAGAGCAGCAGTTGCAGCACACGCCCTCCTGGACAGGACTACTGACATCAGTGGAAAAACCATTGGAAATCCTGGCTCTGCATGACATCTCAGCAATCCTCAACCAAACCCAGCTAAAACATCTCTCCACCGCCAGGCATCTTCGCCTCCAGTGCTCTCTACTCCTGCCCAACAATGTCACCATCTCCAGATGCACAGTCCTCAACCCGTCCACTCTACTCCCACTCCCAAGGGGGGATACAGATATGGACCCTTAGATAAAAAGTCTGCATGGGAACTGAATTTGCTCCGGATGGATGACCATGATTGCTTCAGCATCATGCAACAGGAAACAGCAGGACTACCCAAGGTGGCAGAAGAGCCACTGACCAACCCAGAGTTGATCCTCTATGTGGATGGCTCCAGATTTGCAGATGATGAAGGAAGATTCCACACGGGAGGTGCAGCGACCAGCAATCAAGAGATCCTGTGGTCCAGAAGTCTGCCGCCCAGTCTGTCAGCCCAGGAAGCAGAACTGATAGCACTGATGAAGGCCTACCAGATGGCAGAAGACAAGACTGAGAAAATGTATACCGATTCAAGGTACTTGCATGGCATAGCACACGACTTCGGACCCATCTGGGCTGCAAGGGACTTCATAACAGCCAGCGGAACAACCGTGAAGCATCAATGGAGCCATTAAGGACCTGCTGAACACACTTCAACTTCCAAAAGTGGTGACAATGCTAAAAGTCAAAGCGCATGGAAAACTGAACACAGTAGGGGCACGAGGCAACAACATGGCGGATATGGCAGCCAAAGAAACAGTCAAGGGAAGACAATATGGACAAGTGGAAGAGGTCGTAGAGCCAGACGGCTACTACAGGACGGCTGAAGACAGGAAACCTGACAAGATGACATCCTGGGATCTGCTCAAAAAGGTTGCAAGAGCAAGCCCCAAAGGACAAGAAGGAATGCTGGATGCAGAAGTGAGCAACACATGAAGAAGGAAGGGTATACTAAATGGACTACAAACCCTGTTTACCCCGAAGCATGTACCCTATGGTGGTCCAGTGGGCACATGGGCCCACACACAGATTAAAGACACAGATGAATGATCCGATTGGTGCTTACTGGTTCACTCCAGAAATCTCCACCCTAACAGCCAAGTTCATAAACAGCTGTCTGACCTGTGGCAAATGCAACCCTGGGAGAATGAAGAAAGTTCCCACACATCGTCTTGCCAGACCACTGTACCCCCTTCCAGAGGATCCAGATAGACCACATCCAGATGCCGCCAAGTGGAGGATTCGAATATGCCCTTGTGGTCGCGGACGTGTTCTCAGGATGGCCAGAAGCTTTCCCAGTGAGGAACCAGTCAGCAAAGACTACTGCAAAGAAGCTACTCTCAGAGACGAGATATGCAGCTATGGGGTCCCAGAAGTGATAGAGAGTGACCAGGTACCTGCATTCACAGCAAACCTCACATGAGAGATCTAGTCAGCAGTAGGGTCAGACTTAGGCCTACACACTCCCAATCACACTACTCAGTGTTAGGCACACTCCCAGAGGCCCAGGAAAGCTGTTACCATATGAAATTTTGTTTGTGTCTAGTCCCAGGTTAGGGGTATCCTTTCCCTTAGCAGCTGATTATGTAATATGATACTTTGTCTGCTTATGTAATTGAAATCACCAAGAAACTTGCTAACATCCATTCTCGAGTTTTTTTCTTCATTGCCAGATCCAGATTCAGTGTCCGGTATGCACTCCTAGAAGCCAGGAGACTGGGAGTTGGTGGAAAAAAGTTTGTAAGGAGAACACCACTCGATCCCAGATTTGATGGTCCTGCTCAAGTGCTGCTGATGACACCAAACTCTGTGAAACTGGAGGGAAGACTCGCTTGGATCCACTCATCGCATGGCAAGAAAGCTCCCCTACCAGAAGATGACACCCAAGCCAGAATGATGTCGTGGATGCCCTGCCTGACCGAACAGATGACCTACCTGATAAAGACTGCACATCGCTCACTACACATGCTATTGACTAAGAGACTGATTGCAACGAACCCCCGTTAGGGACAGATCTCCTGACCGCCCATTTGCGAAAAGTCTGTATGGAGTGGGGCACAGGCGTTAGGCTTGTGTCAGTTCGCCAACAGCACAAAAGAGTTGCAGCGCTTTGGGACAGGAGGCTAGGATTAGGGCAAGTGATATCTAAGGGGGGCTTGTGATAGAAATATATATATCATGTAGATCTCACTTGCATGTATACTCCTCTATAATCAAATATATACTTATATGCTCACAGCTAATATATATATTATAATCAATGGTTTAAAATGGCTGACACGAACTGAACTGATATAAGCCTGATATAACCCAGACAGATCATATGGGGTTTTCCACCCCTAAAAGCAGAACAGAGTCAGATGTTTGGTGACTGCTGGTCAGGTGTCTCCACTTTGTCCTAGACAGAGAACTCGAGTTTAGTTGCTTGATCAGCAGTCATATGAGCATTAATCACAATATTCCATATATGTTTAGATAACCAATGACAGAGGAGCTAGACAATATGATAATTAACTAACCACCCCTGACAACCCCTAACCACTCCTTTCTATGTGAAAATATAAAACTATGCATGTACAATAAAGTATCAGTATTGATGGAATGTTGTTCTGTCACAGTTGTGTACAGTCCATTCTTGATGAGCGCTCAAAATACTCAGTCTAATTGGGAGCGGCCACAGCACACACAGGGATATATTTATCCAACCCTAATATTTCCATAACAGCCCTACATGCAGTGTTTCCTACTACTAACCTGGTGATTCCCTGACTGCTTTGGCCTGGCGACGAAAGCTGCACAGATACTGCAGGTGGTGTGGGAAATGGTCGGCTTACAGGGAGGGAAGGGATGTAGCGTTGCTGACTAGCTTCATTGGCCGAGGGTGCTGCAACCTTTAGGGACGTTTGGTAGTTAGTCCAGGCTTGCAAATGCATGGTGGATAAATGTCTATGCATGCAACTTGTATTTAGACTTTTAAGATTCTGACCTCTGCTTAAGGTTGTTGAACATTTTTGACAGATGACTTTGCGCTGATCATTTGGATGTTGTTTAAAAAAATGCCAGACTGCACTCTTTCTACTATCGGATACCATTTCAGGCATTGCAGACTGAGCTTCTTTAACCGGATGGCCACGCTGTCCTCCAACTGGTTTTGTTTTTGCCACGCGTTTTTGGCCAGATACGGGCCCGGTAGATGGAACCTGTTGTGATGTTGATGCCTGCTGCGGCTCCTCCTCCTCCGCTTCAGAACTACTGCCGCTTGTACCCTGTTCCCCCAATGGCTGCTAATCGGGGTCCACAACTGGGTCATCTATGACCTCCTCTTCTATGTTGTGTGCAATTTCGTCTGTGTCACCGTGTAAGCCGGTGGTATAGCGTTCGTGACAGGGCACCATAGTCTCCGCTGGGTTTGATTCTGCCTCAGTACACTGCGAGGGCAATGTTCTGGTCTGAGTCAAAGGAACAGCATAGTAATCTGGCTGTGGCTGTGCATCTGTGCACTCCATGTCCGATTCAACTTCTAATGGGCATGGCCTGTTAACTGTTTCACTGTCTAACCCAGGAATGGTATGTGTAAAGAGCTCCATGGAGTAACCTGTTGTGTCGACTGACGCATCTTTAACTGTTGTTTTTAGTGAAGGACACAAGGAAGCGACTTGTTCCTGACCGGGAGCATCCACTGACGATGCACTGCTCTGACATTTGGCACTTTCCGAGGAGGAGGCAAAAGAGCTAGAGGCAGAGTCAGCAATGAAAGCCAGTTTTCCTACTCCCAGAAAAGAGAGCGTTCGAGGCCTTGTGTAGCCAGACAACCTGGCTCAACAACTCGAGACTTAGGTGCTGTACTGCTTTTACCATGACCACCTGATGCTCCACCACCACTACCATCATTACCAGCTGACAATGACCGCCCACGGCCACGACCTCTTCCACTAGACTTCCTCATTGTTTGCAAAACGTAACCAAAGTAATGCTATTTGTTACTGTAAAACAACTTATAAGGTGAACTCAAACTTCTGTAGGATTTATATATACCTTTATAGGTGCCTGACACTGAAATGAAAATCAGGCCCAATGTTACACACTAGGTTTTCTGTGGCCCAATAATTTGAGACAGATGGCACACACAGGACCAGCACTCAAGCAGAAATGCCAATCTTAATCTCCCACTATTATTTTTTTTTTTTAAAGGGAGAATGTACCCCCCCCAAAAAATGGCCAAGTATTACACAGTGTTTTCGGTGGCACACAATGAGAGACAGATGCCACACACAGCAATGGCACGGAGGCAGACTTGCCAATATTTATCTCCCACTAACTTTATTTTTTTGAAAAGGGAGAATGTACCCCCAAAAAAAAAAATGGCCAAGTATTACACAGTGTGTAGAGTGTAGCGTGTAGCGTGTAGGGTGTAGAGTGTAGGATGTAGTGTGTAGGGTGTAGAGTGTAGCATGTAGGGTGTAGAGTGTAGCGTGTAGAGTGTAGCGTGTAGCGTGTAGGGTGTAGGGTGTAGAGTGTTGGGTGTAGTGTGTAGGGTGTAGTGTGTAGCATGTAGCGTGTAGCGTGTAGGGTGTAGGGTGTAGAGTGTAGGGTGTAGCGTGTAGGGTGTAGAGTGTAGCGTGTAGCGTGTAGGGTGTAGAGTGTAGCGTGTAGGGTGTAGAGTGTAGCATGTAGGGTGTAGAGTGTAGAGTGTAGCGTGTAGCGTGTAAGTTGTAGAGTGGCACACAATGAGAGACAGATGCCACACACAGCAATGGCACGGAGGCAGACTTGCCAATATTTATCTCCCACTAACTTTTTTTTTTGAAAAGGGAGAATGTACCCCCCCCAAAAAAATGGCCAAGTATTACACAGTGTTTTCGGTGCCACACAATCAGAGACAGATGCCACACACAGCAATGGCACGGAGGCAGACTTGCCAATATTAATCTCCCACTAACTTTTTTTTTTTGAAAAGGGAGAATGTACCAAAAAAAAAAAATGGCCAAGTATTACACAGTGTGTAGAGTGTAGCGTGTAGGGTGTAGAGTGTAGCATGTAGACTGTAGAGTGTAGAGTGTAGCGTGTAGCGTGTAGGGTGTAGGGTGTAGAGTGTTGGGTGTAGCGTGTAGGGTGTAGTGTGTAGCATGTAGCATGTAGCGTGTAGGGTGTATGGTGTAGAGTGTAGGGTGTAGCGTGTAGGGTGTAGAGTGTAGCGTGTAGGGTGTAGAGTGTAGAGTGTAGCGTGTATCGTGTAAGTTGTAGAGTGTAGCGTGTAGGGTGTAGGGTGTAGCGGGTAGCGTGTAGCATGTAGAGTGTAGGGTGTAGCATGTAGAGTGTAGCGTGTAGGGTGTAGCGTGTAAGTTGTAGAGTGTAGCGTGTAGGGTGTAGGGTGTAGGGTGTAGCGTGTAGAGTGTAGCGTGAAGGGTGTAGAGTGTACCATGTAGGGTGTAGCGTGTAGGGTGTAGAGTGTAGCATGTAGCGTGTAGGGTGTAGGGTTTAGAGTGTAGCGTGTAGCATGTAGGGTGTAGGGTGTAGAGTGTAGCGTGTATGGTGTAGAGTGTAGCGTGTAGCGTGTAGCGTGTAGCGTGTAGGGTGTAGGGTGTAGGGTGTAGAGTGTAGGGTGTAGCGTATAGAGTGGAGAGTGTAGCGTGTAGTGTGTAGGGTGTAGAGTGTAGGGTGTAGCATGTAGGGTGTAGAGTGTAGCATGTAGAGTGTAGAGTGTAGCATGTAGGGTGTAGAGTGTAGCGTGTAGCGTGTAGCGTGTAAGTTGTAGAGTGTAGCGTTTAGGGTGTAGGGTGTAGCGGGTAGCGTGTACCGTGTAGAGTGTAGGGTGTAGCGTGTAGAGTGTAGCGTGTAGGGTGTAGAGTGTAGCGTGTAGGGTGTAGCGTGTAGGGTGTAGAGTGTAGCATGTAGCGTGTAGGGTGTAGGGTTTAGAGTGTAGCGTGTAGCGTGTAGCGTGTAGGGTGTAGGGTGTAGAGTGTAGAGTGTAGCGTGAATGGTGTAGAGTGTAGCGTGTAGCGTGTAGCATGTAGGGTGTAGGGTGTAGGGTGTAGAGTGTAGGGTGTAGCATATAGGGTGGAGTGTGTAGCGTGTAGTGTGTAGGGTGTAGAGTGTAGGGTGTAGCGTGTAGGGTGTAGAGTGTAGCGTGTAGGGTGTAGCATGTAGCGTGTAGTGTGTAGGGTGTAGAGTGTAGGGTGTAGTGTGTAGGGTGTAGAGTGTAGTGTGTAGGGTGTAGCGTGTAGCGTGTAGCGTGTAGCGTGTAGCGTGTAAGTTGTAGAGTGTAGCGTTTAGGGTGTAGAGTGTAGCGTGTAGGGTGTAGCATGTAGCGTGTAGCGTGTAGGGTGTAGCATGTAGCGTGTAGCGTGTAGGGTGTAGAGTGTAGAGTGTAGCATGTAGGGTGTAGAGTGTAGCGTGTAGCGTGTAGCGTGTAAGTTGTAGAGTGTAGCGTTTAGGGTGTAGGGTGTAGCGGGTAGCGTGTACCGTGTAGAGTGTAGGGTGTAGCGTGTAGAGTGTAGCGTGTAGGGTTTAGAGTGTAGCGTGTAGGGTGTAGCGTGTAGGGTGTAGAGTGTAGCATGTAGCGTGTAGGGTGTAGGGTTTAGAGTGTAGCGTGTAGCGTGTAGCGTGTAGGGTGTAGGGTGTAGAGTGTAGAGTGTAGCGTGAATGGTGTAGAGTGTAGCGTGTAGCGTGTAGCATGTAGGGTGTAGGGTGTAGGGTGTAGAGTGTAGGGTGTAGCATATAGGGTGGAGTGTGTAGCGTGTAGTGTGTAGGGTGTAGAGTGTAGGGTGTAGCGTGTAGGGTGTAGAGTGTAGCGTGTAGGGTGTAGCATGTAGCGTGTAGCGTGTAGGGTGTAGAGTGTAGGGTGTAGTGTGTAGGGTGTAGAGTGTAGTGTGTAGGGTGTAGCGTGTAGCGTGTAGGGTGTAGGGTGTAGAGTGTAGGGTGTAGCGTGTAGGGTGTAGCGTGTAGCATGTAGGGTGTAGGGTGTAGAGTGAAGGGTGTAGCGTGTAGGATGTAGAGTGTAGCGTGTAGGGTGTAGGGTGTAGCGTGTAGGGTGTAGAGTGTAGCGTGTAGGGTGTAGAGTGTAGCGTGTAGGGTGTAGAGTGTAGCGTGTAGCGTGTAGCGTGTAGAGTGTAGGGTGTAGTGTGTAGGGTGTAGAGTGTAGCGTGTAGGGTGTAGAGTGTAGCGTGTAGCGTGTAGAGTGTAGCGTGTAGGGTGTAGGGTGTAGAATGTTGGGTGTAGCGTGTAGAGTGTAGTGTGTAGCGTGTAGCGTGTAGCGTGTAGGGTGTAGGGTGTAGAGTGTAGGGTGTAGCGTGTAGGGTGTAGAGTGTAGCGTGTAGCGTGTAGGGTGTAGGGTGTAGCGTGTAGCGTTTAGAGTGTAGCGTGTAGGGTGTAGAGTGTAGCTTGTAGCGTGTAGGGTGTAGAGTGTAGGGTGTAGAGTGTAGGCTGTAGAGTGTAGCGTGTAGGGTGTAGAGTGTAGCGTGTAGCGTGTAGAGTGTAGCGTGTAGCGTGTAGGGTGTAGGGTGTAGAGTGTTGGGTGTAGCGTGTAGAGTGTAGTGTGTAGCGTGTAGCGTGTAGCGTGTAGGGTGTAGGGTGTAGAGTGTAGGGTGTAGCGTGTAGGGTGTAGAGTGTAGCGTGTAGCGTGTAGGGTGTAGGGTGTAGCGTGTAGGGTGTAGAGTGTAGCGTGTAGGGTGTAGAGTGTAACGTGTAGCGTGTAGGGTGTAGCGTGTAGCTTGTAGAGTGCAGCATGTAGGGTGTAGAGTGTAGCGTGTAGCGTGTAGCGTGTAGAGTGTATCGTGTAGGGTGTAGGGTGTAGCGTGTAGCATGTAGGGTGTAGGGTGTAGAGTGTAGGGTGTAGAGTGTAGGGTGTAGCATGTAGGGTGTAGGGTGTAGCGTGTAGGGTGTAGAGTGTAGCGTGTAGGGTGTAGGGTGTAGCGTGTAGCGTGTAGGGTGTAGCGTGTAGGGTGTAGGGTGCAGAGTGTAGCGTGTAAGGGTAGAGTGAGGATGTAGAGTGTTGGGTGTAGGGTGTAGAGTAGAGTGTAGAGTGTAGGGTTTAGAGTGTAGAGTGTAGGGTGTAGAGTGCACATTTTTCCCCATTTCCCCACTGTGTCATAATTTCTGTTAGAATGATCAGAGGTTGAAATTTTTTGCGTTTTCCTTCTCTTTCCAATGGCCTACAAGCAAAAGTGAAGCGGTGAGCAGCAGTTTCTATTAGTATAGGAGACAACGGAAAACATTTCACATTTTTCCCCATTTCCCCATTGGGTCATAACTTCTGTTACAATGATCAGAGGTTGAAATTTGTTGCGTTTTCCTGCTCTTTCCAATGGCCTACAAGCATAAGTGAAGCAGTGAGCAGCAGTCTCTATTAGTATAGGAGATAACAGAAAACATTTCACATTTTTCCCTATTTCCCCATTGGGTCATAACTTCTGTCAGAATGATCAGAGGTTGAAATTTTTCGTGTTTTCCTGCTCTTTCCAATGGCCTACAAGCATATATGAAGCGGTGAGCAGCAGTCTCTATTAGTATAAGAGATACGCAGGAAAACGCAAAAAATGTCAACCTCTGATCATTCTAACACAAGTTATGACCCAATGGGGAAATGTGGAAAAATGTGAAATGTTTTCCGTTATCTCCTATACTAATAGAAACTGCTGCTCACCGCTTCACTTTTGCTTGTAGGCCATTGGAAAGAGCAGGAAAACGCAAAAAATTTCAACCTCTGATCATTGTAACAGAAGTTATGACCCAATGGGGAAATGGGGAAAATTGTGAAATGTTTTCCGTTATCTCTTATAATAATAGAGACTGCTGCTCACCGCTTCATATATGCTTGTTGTTGTGATCCGCTTTTTGGGCTCCCCTAGTGGTGGCTGGTGGTACTGGAGACTTGTGTGTTCTTTTCTGCCTCAGCTCACCTGCTTCCATCAGTTTTGGGAGTTCCCTATTTAGCCTTGCTCTCCAGTCACTTCCTTGCCGGTCATCATTGTAACCTGAGTCTTTCAGTTGCATGTTCCTGCTACCAGTCTGCTGATCAGCTAAGTGGGCTCTTGTCCTTTTTGTTTTGTATTTTTTGTCCAGTTTACAGTTTGTCATTTCCTGTTACTGGAAGCTCTTGTGGACTGAAATTGCCACTCCTGTGTCATGAGTTGACACAGGAGTCTTAAAGTAATTTCAGGATGGGTTTTTGAAAGGGTTTTTTCAGCTGACCGTGAAGTCCTCTTTTGTATCCTTCCTCTATCTAGTAAGTGGACCTCGCTTTGCTAAATCTACCTTCATACTGTGTATGTCTTTTCCTCTGAACTCACCGTTAATATATGTGGGGGCTACTATCATCTTTGGGGAATTTCACTAGAGGTAAGCCAGGTCTGTTTCTTCCTCTTCCAGGCGTAGTTAGTTCTCCGGCTGGCGCATGGCATCTAGGCAGCCGTAGGAATGCTTCCTGGCTACTGTTAGTTGTGTGGTAGATTTAGGTCACGGTCAGCTTGAGTTTCCATCACCCGAGGGCTAGTCTGTTATTTTGTGTTTCTGATGTTCCCATGCCATTGGGGAATCATGACAGTATGACCGGCCACTGTTAAAGTAATTGGCAGAAGAAAGGAGAGTAAAAGAAGTCTGTAGATTTTTTTTTTTTTTTCCTCACATGTTTGCTACTTAGTTGGCTCAGTTGTATTTCTGCTCTATTTACAGCCTTGCCTTTCTCTCCTTCTAATCCTTGAATGGCTCTGATCTCTCCGGTGTAAGGATGGACTCTCAGAGTTTGGCTGCAGGTTTAAATAATCTTGCTACGAAGGTTCAGAATTTACAAGATTATGTTATACGTACTCCTATTTCTGAACCTAAGATTCCTACACCTGAGGTATTTTCCGGAGATAGATCTCGGTTTCTGAATTTCAAATGTAATTGTAAATTATTCCTTTCTCTCAGACCTCACTCCTCTGGAGATCCTGTTCAGCAGGTTAAGATTGTGATTTCTTTGCTGCGAGGTGACCCTCAAAATTGGGCATTTTCATTGACACCAGGGGATCCTGCGTTGCTCAATGTGGATGCGTTTTTTCTGGCTTTAGGGTTGCTGTATGAGGAACCTAATTTGGAGATTCAAGCTGAAAAAGCTTTAATAGCCCTGTCTCAAGGGCAAGATGAAGCTGAGATATACTGCCAAAAATTTCGTAAATGGTCTGTGCTTACTCAGTGGAATGAGTGTGCCCTAGCGGCAATTTTCAGAGAAGGCCTTTCTGATGCCGTTAAGGATGTCATGGTGGGGTTTCCTACGCCCACAGGTCTGAATGAGTCCATCACAATGGCGATTCAGATTGATTGGCGTTTGCGGGAGCGCAAACCCATGCACCATTTGGCGGTATCTTCTGAAGGGACGCCAGAGAAAATGCAATGTGACAGAATTCTGTCAAGAAGCAAGCGGCAGAATTATAGGCGCAAAAATGGCTTGTGCTTCTATTGTGGTGATTCCGCGCATGTTATATCAGCATGCTCTAAACGTACTAGGAAGGTTGACAAGTCTGTTTCTATTGGCACTTTACAGTCTAAATTTCTTCTGTCTGTAACTCTGATTTGTTCATTATCAGTTATTACCGTGGATGCCTATGTGGACTCTGGCGCCGCTCTGAGTCTCATGGATTGGTCCTTCGCCAGGCGCTGTGGGTTTGATTTGGAGCCTCTGGAAGTTCCTATACCTCTGAAGGGTATTGATTCTACACCTCTGGCTTGTAATAGACCACAGTTCTGGACGCAAGTGACTATGCGTATGACTCCAGACCATCAGGAGATGATTCGCTTCCTCGTGTTGCATAATTTACATGATAGTGCTTGGATTACCATGGTTGCAATCTCATAACCCAGTACTGGACTGGAAAACTATGTCTGTGTTAAGCTGGGGATGTCGGGGGGCTCATGGGGACATACCTTTGGTTTCTATCTCGTCATCTATTCCCTCTGAGGTTCCGGCATTTTTGTCGGATTTTGGGGATATTTTTGAAGAGCCTAAAATTGGTTCTCTCCCTCCCCACAGAGAGTGTGATTGCGCCATAGATCTGATTCCAGGCAGTAAATTTCCAAAGGGTCTTTTGTTTAACCTATCTGTACCTGAGCATGCTGCCATGCGAGAGTAGGTTAAGGAGTCCCTGGAAAAGGGACATATTCGTCCTTCTTCATCACCTTTAGGAGCTGGGTTTTTCTTTGTCTCTAAAAAGGATGGCTCGCTGAGGCCTTGTATTGATTATCGACTCCTGAATAAAATTACTGTCAAATATCAGTATCCGTTGCCGCTGCTTACTGATTTGTTTGCTCGCATAAGGGGGGCTAAGTGGTTCTCCAAGATTGATCTCCGTGGGGCGTATAATTTGGTGCGAATTAAGCAAGGGGATGAGTGGAAAACCGCATTTAATACGCCTGAGGGCCACTTTGAGTATTTAGTAATGCCTTTCGGCCTTTCTAATGCACCTTCAGTTTTTCAGTCCTTTATGCATGATATTTTCCGTGAATATCTGGATAAATTTATGATTGTGTATTTGGACGATATTTTGATTTTTTCTGAGGACTGGGAGTCTCATGTTCAGCAGGTCAGGAGGGTTTTTCAGGTCTTGCGGGAGAATTCTCTGTGTGTAAAGGGTTCTAAGTGTGTTTTTGGGGTTCAAAAGATTTCCTTTTTGGGGTACATTTTTTCCCCTTCTTCTGTTGAGATGGACCCTGTCAAGGTTCGGGCTATTTGTGACTGGACGCAGCCTACTTCTCTAAAGGGTCTTCAGAAGTTCTTGGGCTTTGCTAATTTTTATCGTCGATTTATAACTGGTTTTTCTGGTGTTGCTAAGCCTCTTACAGATTTGACTAAGAAGGGTGCTGATGTTGCCAATTGGTCCTCTGCCGCTGTGGAGGCCTTTCGGGAACTTAAGCGTCGCTTTTCGTCTGCCCCTGTGTTGCGCCAGCCTGATGTCTCTCTCCCCTTTCAGGTTGAGGTCGATGCTTCCGAGATCGGAGCGGGGGCAGTTTTGTCGCAGAAAAGTTCCGATTGCTCAGTGATGAGACCTTGTGCGTTCTTTTCTCGAAAATTTTCTGCCGCCGAAAGAAATTATGATGTCGGTAATCGGGAGCTTTTGGCCATGAAGTGGGCATTTGAGGAGTGGCGTCATTGGCTTGAGGGTGCTAGACATCAGGTGGTGGTTTTGACTGATCACAAGAATCTGATTTATCTTGAGTCTGCCAGGCGCCTGAATCCTAGACAGGCGCGCTGGTCATTGTTTTTCTCTCGGTTTAATTTTGTGGTCTCATATCTACCAGGTTCTAAGAATGTGAAGGCAGATGCCCTTTCTAGGAGTTTTGAGCCTGATTCCCCTGGTGATTCGGAACCTACAGGTATCCTTAAGGATGGGGTGATATTATCCGCTATTTCCCCAGATCTGCGACGTGCTTTGCAAGAGTTTCAGGCGGATAGACCTGATCGCTGTCCACCTGGTAGACTGTTTGTTCCTGGTGATTGGACCAGTAAAGTCATCTCGGAGGTTCATTCTTCTACGCTGGCGGGTCATCCTGGAATTTTTGGTACCAGGGATTTGGTGGCTAGATCCTTCTGGTGGCCATCTCTGTCTCGAGATGTGCGTGTTTTTGTGCAGGCTTGTGATGTGTGTGCTCGGGCCAAGCCTTGTTGTTCTAGGGTTAGCGGGTTGTTGTTGCCCTTGCCTATTCCGAAGAGGCCTTGGACGCACATCTCGATGGACTTTATTTCTGATCTTCCTGTCTCTCAGAGGATGTCTGTTATCTGGGTGGTGTGTGACCGTTTTTCTAAGATGGTTCATTTGGTGCCATTGCCGAAGTTGCCTTCCTCGTCTGAGTTGGTTCCTTTGTTTTTTCAAAATGTGGTTCGCTTGCATGGTATTCCTGAAAATATCGTTTCTGATAGGGGTACCCAGTTCGTTTCTAGATTTTGGCGGGCATTCTGTGCCAGGTTGGGCATTGATTTGTCTTTTTCGTCTGCCTTCCATCCTCAGACTAATGGCCAGACGGAGCGAACTAATCAGACTTTGGAGACGTATTTGAGGTGTTTTGTGTCTGCGGATCAGGATGATTGGGTTGCCTTTTTGCCGTTGGCGGAGTTTGCTCTTAATAATCGGGCTAGTTCAGCCACTTTGGTTTCCCCTTTCTTTTGCAATTCGGGGTTTCATCCCCGTTTTTCTTCTGGTCAGGCGGAGTCTTCGGATTGTCCTGGAGTAGATGCTGTGGTGGATCGGTTGTATCGGATTTGGGAACAAGTGGTGGACAATTTGAATTTGTCCCAGGAGAGGACTCAGCGGTTTGCTAACCGCCAGCGTCGGGTTGGTCCTCGCCTTCGTGTTGGGGACTTGGTGTGGTTGTCTTCCCGTTTTGTCCCAATGAGGGTTTCTTCTCCTAAATTTAAGCCTCGGTTCATCGGTCCCTATAGGATTTTGGAGATTATTAACCCTGTTTCCATTCGTTTGGACCTCCCGGCATCTTTCGCTATCCATAATGTGTTCCATCGGTCGTTGTTGCGGAGATACGAGGTGCCGGTGGTTCCTTCTGCTGAGCCTCCTGCTCCTGTGCTGGTTGAGGGTGAATTGGAGTACGTTATAGAGAAGATCTTGGACTCCCGTATTTCCAGGCGGAGACTCCAGTATCTGGTTAAATGGAAGGGCTATGGTCAGGAAGATAATTCTTGGGTAACTGCCTCTGATGTTCATGCCTCGGATTTGGTTCGTGCCTTTCATAGGGCTCATCCAGGTCGCCCTGGCGGTTCTTGTGAGGGTTCGGTGCCCCCTCCTTAAGGGGGGGTACTGTTGTGATCCGCTTTTTGGGCTCCCCTAGTGGTGGCTGGTGGTACTGGAGACTTGTGTGTTCTTTTCTGCCTCAGCTCACCTGCTTCCATCAGTTTTGGGAGTTCCCTATTTAGCCTTGCCCTCCAGTCACTTCCTTGCCGGTCATCATTGTAACCTGAGTCTTTCAGTTGCATGTTCCTGCTACCAGTCTGCTGATCAGCTAAGTGGACTCTTGTCCTTTTTGTTTTGTATTTTTTGTCCAGTTTACAGTTTGTCATTTCCTGTTACTGGAAGCTCTTGTGGACTGAAATTGCCACTCCTGTGTCATGAGTTGACACAGGAGTCTTAAAGTAATTTCAGGATGGGTTTTTGAAAGGGTTTTTCAGCTGACCGTGAAGTCCTCTTTTGTATCCTTCCTCTATCTAGTAAGTGGACCTCGCTTTGCTAAATCTACCTTCATACTGTGTATGTCTTTTCCTCTGAACTCACCGTTAAAATATGTGGGGGCTACTATCATCTTTGGGGAATTTCACTAGAGGTAAGCCAGGTCTGTTTCTTCCTCTTCCAGGCGTAGTTAGTTCTCCGGCTGGTGCATGGCATCTAGGCAGCCGTAGGAATGCTTCCTGGCTACTGTTAGTTGTGTGGTAGATTTAGGTCATGGTCAGCTTGAGTTTCCATCACCCGAGGGCTAGTCTGTTATTTTGTGTTTCTGATGTTCCCATGCCATTGGGGAATCATGACAGCTTGTAGGCCATTGGAAAGAGCAGGAAAACGCAAAAAAATTCAACCTCTGATCATTCTGACAGAAGTTATGACCCGATGGGGAAATAGGGAAAAATGTGAAATGTTTTCTGTTATCTCCTATACTAATAGAGACTGCTGCTCACTGCTTCATTATGCTTGTAGGTAGTGTTGAGCGATACTGTCCGATACTTGAAAGTATCGGTATCGGAAAGTATCGGCCGATACCGGCAAAGTATCGGATCTGATCCGATACCGATACCCGATACCAATACAAGTCAATGGGACTCAAGTATTGGAAGGTATCCCTGATGGTTCCCAGGGTCTGAAGGAGAGGAAACTCTCCTTCAGGCCCTGGGATCCATATTAATGTGTAAAATAAAGAATTAAAATAAAAAATATTGATATACTCACCTCTCCGACGCAGCCTGGACCTTACCGCTGTGAACCGGCAGCCTTCTTTGCTTAAAATGAGCGCGTTCAGCACCTTCCATGACATCACGGCTTCTGATTGGTCGCATGCCGCTCATGTGACCGCCACGCGACCAATCAGAAGCCGCGACGTCATCCCTCAGGTCCTAAATTCCTAGAAGGCTTGTGATTGGTCGCGTGGCGTTCAAATGAGCGGCACGCGATCAATCAGAAGCTGTGACGTCATGGAAGGTGCTGAACGCGCTCATTTTAAACAAAGAAGGCTGGCGGTTACCAGCGGTGATGTCCAGGGGCCTCCAGACAGGTGAGTATATCAATATTTTTTATTTTAATTCTTTATTTTACACATTCATATGGATCCCAGGGCCTGAAGGAGAGTTTCCTCTCCTTCAGACCCTGGGAACCATACACTGGAAACTTCCGATCCCGATTCCCGTTATCACAAAAGTATCGGATCTCGGTATCGGAATTCCAATACTGCAAGTATAGGCCGATACCCGATACTTGCGGTATCGGAATGCTCAACACTACTTGTAGGCCATTGGAAAGAGCAGGAAAACACAAAAAATTTCAACCTCTGATCATTCTAACAGAAGTTATGACCCAGTGGGGAAATGGGGAAAAATATGCACTCTACACCCTACACTCTACACCCTACACACTACACTCTACTCTACACCCTACACCCAACACTCTACATCCTCACTCTACCCTTACACCCTACACTCTACATCCTACACTCTACTCTCTTCATCCTACACTCTACACTCTACATCCTACACTCTATACCCTACACTCTACACTATACAACCTACAATCTACACCCTACAAGGTACACTCTACACTCTACATCCTACACTCAACACTCTACACCCTACACTCTACACTCTACACCCTACACCCTACACTCTACACTCTACACTCTACACTCTACACCCTACACTCTACACTCTACACCCTACAATCTACACTCTACACCCTACACTCCACTCTACATCCTACACTCTACACTCTACACTCTACATCCTACACTCTACACCCTACACTCAACACTCTACACCCAACACTCTACACTCTACACCCTACACGCTACACTCTACACCTTACATGCTACACCTTACACTCTACACCCTACACCCTACACGCTACTCGCTACACTCTACACCCTACACGCTACACGCTACGCTCTACACGCAACACGCTACATGCTACACCCTACATTCTACACCCTACACGCTACACCCTAGACGCTACACCCTACACGCTACACTCTACACCCTACTCCCTACACGCTACCCACTACACCCTACACTCTACACGCTAGACGCTACACACTACACGCTACACTCTACACGCTACACGCTACACACTACACCCTACACTCTACACCCTACACCCTACACTCTACAACCTACACGCTACACGCTACACCCTACACGCTACACTCTACACGCTACACGCTACACTCTACACCCTACACCCTACACGCTACACTCTACACCCTACACGCTACACGCTACACTCTACACCCTACACCCTACACGCTACACGCTACATTCTACAGCCTACACGCTACACCCTACACTCTACACCCTACAACTTAGACCCTACACGCTACACTCTACACCCTACACGCTACACCCTACACCCTACACTCTACGCGCTTTAGCTACACGCTACATGCTACACTCTACACCCTACACGCTACACCCTACACTCTACACCCTACAACCTACACACTATACGCTACACGCTACACTCTACACCCTACATGCTACACCCTACACTCTACACCCTACACGCTACACTCTACACCCTACACCCTACACGCTACACGCTACACACTACACGCTACTCGCTACACGCTACACCCTACACTCTACACCCTACACGCTACACGCTACACGCTACACTCTACACCCTACACGCTACACCCTATACCCTACATGCTACACCCTACACTCTACACCCTACACCCTACAAGCTACACGCTACACTCTACACCCTACACCCTACACACTGCATGCTACACGCTACACGCTACACTCTACACGCTACACCCTACACCCTACACCCTACACGCTACACTCTACACGCTACATGCTACACGCTACACTCTACACCCTACACGCTACACGCTACACTCTACACCCTACACCCTACACGTTACACGTTACACTCTACACCCTACACGCTACACTCTACACCCTACACGCTACACCCTACACGCTACACTCTACTCCCTACACTCTACACTCTACACCCTACAACCTACATGCTACACTCTACACCCTACACTCTACACCCTACACCCTACACGCTACACGCTACATTCTACACCCTACACGCTACACCCTACACTCTACACCCTACACCCTACACGCTACACGCTGCACTCTACACCCTACACCCTAAACGCTACACGCTACACGCTACACTCAACACGCTACACCCTACACGCTACACTCTACACCCTACACGCTACATGCTGCACGCTACACCATTCACGCTACACGCTACACTCTACACCCTACACGCTACACGCTACACTCTACACCCTACACGCTACACTCTGCACCCTACAACCTACATGCTACACTCTACACCCTACACTCTACACCCTACACCCTACACGCTACACCCTACACCCTACACTCTACACCCTACATGCTACACGCTAAAGGCTACACGCTACACTCTACACCCTACACACTACATTCTACACTCTACACCCTACACCCTACACGCTACACTCTACCCTACACGCTACACGCTACACTATACACGCTACACGCTACACTCTACACGCTGCACGCTACACTCTACACGCTACACCCTACACCCCATACCCTACACTGTACACTCTACACCCTACATTCTACTCACTACACTCTACACTATACACTCTACTCTCTACCTTCTACACCCCACACTCTACACTCTACACCCTACACCCTACACGCTACATGCTACACTCTACACCCTACACGCTACACCCTACACTCTACACCCTACACGCTACACCCTACACTCTACACCCTACACGCTACACCCTACACCCCACACGCTACATTCTGCACCCTACATTTCACATTTTTCCCCATTTCCCCATTGGGTCATAACTTGTGTTAGAATGATCAGAGGTTGAAATTTTTTGTGTTTTCCTGCTCTTTCCAATGGCCTACAAGCATATATGAAGCGGTGAGCAGCAGTCTCTATTAGTATAAGAGATACGCAGGAAAACGCTTCACTTTTGCTTGTAGGCCATTGGAAAGAGCAGGAAAACGCAAAAAATGTCAACCTCTGATCATTGTAACAGAAGATATGTCCCAATGAGGAAATGGGGAAAATTGTGAAATGTTTTCCGTTATCTCCTATACTAATAGAGACTGCTGTTCACCGCTTCATATATGCTTGTAGGCCATTGGAAAGAGCAGGAAAATGCAAAAAATTTCAACCTCTGATCATTCTAACACAAGTTATGACCCAATGGGGAAATGGGGAAAAATGTGAAATGTTTTCCGTTATCTCCTATACTAATAGAAACTGCTGCTCACCGCTTCACTTTTGCTTGTAGGCCATTGGAAAGAGCAGGAAAACGCAAAAAATGTCAACCTCTGATCATTGTAACAGAAGTTATGACCCAATGAGGAAATGGGGAAAATTGTGAAATGTTTTCCGTTATCTCTTATAATAATAGAGACTGCTGCTCACCGCTTCATATATGCTTGTAGGCCATTGGAAAGAGCAGAAAAACACAAAAAATTTCAACCTCTGATCATTGTAACAGAAGTTATGACCCAATGGGGAAATGGGGAAAAATTTGAAATGTTTTCTGTTATCTCCTATACTAATAGAGACTGCTGCTCACTGCTTCACTTATGCTTGTAGGTAGTGTTGAGCGATACTGTCCGATACTTGAAAGTATCGGTATCGGAAAGTATCGGCCGATACCGGCAAAGTATCGGATCTGATCCGATACCGATACCCGATACCAATACAAGTCAATGGGACTCAAGTATCGGAAGGTATCCCTGATGGTTCCCAGGGTCTGAAGTAGAGAAACTCTCCTTAAGGCCCTGGGATCCATATTAATGTGTAAAATAAAGAATTAAAATAAAAAATATTGATATACTCATCTCTCGGACGCAGCCTGGACCTTACCGCTGTGAACCGGCAGCCTTCTATGCTTAAAATGAGCGCGTTCAGCACCTTCCATGAGGTCACGGCTTCTGATTGGTCGCATGCCGCTCATGTGACCGCCACGCGACCAATCAGAAGCCGCGACGTCATTCCTCAGGTCCTAAATTCCTAGAAGGGAATTTAGGACCTGAGGGATGACGTCGCGGCTTGTGATTGGTCGCGTGGCGGTCACATGAGCGGCACGCGACCAATCAGAAGCTGTGATGTCATGGAAGGTGCTGAATGCGCTCATTTTAAACAAAGAAGGCTGCCGGTTACCAGCGGTGATGTCCAGGGGCCTCCAGACAGGTGAGTATATCAATATTTTTTATTTTAATTCTTTATTTTACACATTCATATGGATCCCAGGGCCTGAAGGAGAGTTTCCTCTCCTTCAGACCCTGGGAACCATACACTGGAAACTTCCGATTCCGATTCCCGTTACCACAAAATTATCGGATCTCGGTATCGGAATTCCGATACCGCAAGTATAGGCCGATACCCGATACTTGCGGTATCGGAATGCTCAACACTACTTGTAGGCCATTGGAAAGAGCAGGAAAACGCAAAAAATTTCAACCTCTTATCAGTCTAAATAGAAGTTATGACCCAGTGGGGAAATGGGGAAAAATGTGCACTCTATACCCTACACTCTACACTCTACACCTTACACTCTACACTCTACACTCTACTCTACACCCTACACCCAACACTCTACACTCTACATCCTACACTCTATACCCTACACTCTACACTATACAACCTACAATCTACACCCTACAAGGTACACTCTACACTCTACACCCTACACTCAACACTCTACACCCTACACTCTACACTCTACACCCTACACCCTACACTCTACACTCTACACCCTACACTCTACACTCTACACCCTACACCCTACACTCTACAATCTACACCCTACACTCTACACCCTACACTCCACTCTACATCCTACACTCTACACTCTACATCCTACACTCTACACCCTACACTCAACACTCTACACCCTACACTCTACACCCTACACTCTACACTCTACACTCTACACCCTACACGCTACACCCTACACCCTACATGCTACACCCTACACTCTACACCCTACACCCTGCACGCTACACGCTACACTCTACACTCTACACCCTACACGCTACACGCTACACGCTACACTCTACACGCTACACCCTACACTCTACACCCTACACACTACACCCTAGACGCTACACCCTACACGCTACACCCTACACCCTACGCGCTACACGCTACGCCCTACACTCTACACCCTACACCCTACACTCTACACTCTACACCCTACACGCTACACGCTACACTCTACGCCCTACACACTACACCCTACACTTTACACCCTACACCCTACACTCTACATTCTACACCCTACACGCTACACCCTACACCCTACACTGTACACCCTACACGCTACACTCTACACCCTACACGCTACACCCTACACTCTACACCCTACACGCTACACTCTACACCCTACACCCTACACGCTACACGCTACACTCTACAGCCTACACGCTACACCCTACACTCTACACCCTACACCTTAGACCCTACACGCTACACTCTACACCCTACACGCTACACCCTACACGCTATACGCTACACGCTACACTCTACACCCTACACGCTACACCCTACACTCTACACCCTACACGCTACATGCTACACTCTACACCCTACACGCTACACCCTACACCCTACATGCTACACCCTACACTCTACACCCTACACGCTACACGCTACACTCTTCACCCTACACGCTACACTCTACACCCTACACCCTACACGCTACACGCTACACCCTACACGCTACACGCTACACCCTACACTCTACACCCTACACGCTACACGCTTCACTCTACACCCTACACGCTACACCCTACACCCTACATGCTACACCCTACACTCTACACCCTACATCCTACACGCTACACACTACACTCTACACCCTACACCCTACACACTACACGCTACACGCTACATGCTACACTCTACACCCTACACGCTTCACTCTACACCCTACACGCTACACCCTACACCCTACATGCTACACCCTACACTCTACACCCTACATCCTACACGCTACACACTACACTCTACACCCTACACCCTACACACTACACGCTACACGCTACATGCTACACGCTACACCCTACACTCTACACGCTACACTCTACACGCTACATGCTACACGCTACACCCTACACGCTACACGCTACACCCTACACCCTACACGCTACACGTTACACTCTACACCCTACACGCTACACTCTACACCCTACATGCTACACCCTACACGCTACCCGCTACACTCTACACCCTACACGCTACACCCTACACTCTACACCCTACACCCTACACGCTACACGCTACACTCTACACCCTACACGCTACACCCAACACTCTACCCCCTACACCCTACACGATACACTCTACACGCTACACTCTACACCCTACACGCTACACTATACACCCTACACGCTACACTCTACACTCTACACCCTACACGCTACACGCTACATGCTAAACTCTACACCCTACACTCTACACTCTACACCCTACATTCTACACCCTATACTCTACACCCTGCACGCTACACACTACACTCTACACCCTACACCCTACACGCTACACGCTACACGCTACACTCAACACGCTACACCCTACACGCTACACTCTACACCCTACACGCTACATGCTGCACGCTACACCATTCACGCTACACGCTACACTCTACACCCTTACACGCTACACTCTACACCCTACAACCTACATGCTACACTCTACACCCTACACTCTACACCCTACACCCTACACGCTACACCCTACACTCTACACCCTACATGCTACACGCTACAGGCTACACGCTACACTCTACACCCTACACACTACACTCTACACTCTACACCCTACACCCTACACGCTACACTCTACACCCTACACGCTACATGCTACACTATACACGCTACACGCTTCACTCTACACGCTGCACGCTACACTCTACACGCTACACCCTACACCCTATACCCTACACTGTACACTCTACACCCTACATTCTACTCACTACACTCTACACTATACACTCTACTCTCTACATCCTACACCCCACACTCTACACTCTACACCCTACACCCTACACGCTACATGCTACACTCTACACCCTACACGCTACACCCTACACTCTACACCCTACACGCTACACCCTACACTCTACACCCTACACGCTACACCCTACACCCTACATGCTACACCCTACACTCTACACCCTGCACGCTACACGCTACACTCTACACTCTACACCCTACACGCTACACGCTACACGCTACACTCTACACGCTACACCCTACACTCTACACCCTACACACTACACCCTAGACGCTACACCCTACAAGCTACACCCTACTCCCTACGCGCTACGCGCTACGCCCTACACTCTACACCCTACACCCTACACTCTGCACTCTACACCCTACACGCTACACGCTACACTCTACACGCTACGCCCTACACACTAAACCCTACACTTTACACCCTACACCCTACAATCTACATTCTACACCCTACACGCTACACCCTACACCCTACACTCTACACCCTACACGCTACACTCTACACCCTACACGCTACACCCTACACTCTACACGCTACACGCTACACTCTACACCCTACACGCTACACTCTACACCCTACACGCTACACGCTACACTCTACAGCCTACACGCTACACCCTACACTCTACACCCTACACCTTAGACCCTACACGCTACACTCTACACCCTACACGCTACACCCTACACGCTATACGCTACACGCTACACTCTACACCCTACACGCTACACCCTACACTCTACACCCTACACGCTACATGCTACACTCTACACCCTACACGCTACACCCTACACCCTACATGCTACACCCTACACTCTACACCCTACACGCTACACGCTACACTCTTCACCCTACACGCTACACTCTACACCATACACCCTACACGCTACACGCTACACGCTACACCCTACACACTACTCGCTACACGCTACACCCTACACTCTACACCCTACACGCTACACGCTTCACTCTACACCCTACACGCTACACCCTACATGCTACACCCTACACTCTACACCCTACATCCTACACGCTACACACTACTCTACACCCTACACCCTACACACTACACGCTACACGCTACACGCTACATGCTACACGCTACATTCTACACTCTACACGCTACACTCTACACGCTACATGCTACACGCTACACTCTACACCCTACACGCTACCCGCTACACCCTACACCCTACACGCTACACGTTACACTCTACACCCTACACGCTACACTCTACACCCTACATGCTACACCCTACACGCTACCGGCTACACTCTACACCCTACACGCTACACCCTACACTCTACACCCTACACCCTACACGCTACACGCTACACTCTACACCCTACACGCTACACCCAACACTCTACACCCTACACCCTACACGATACACTCTACACGCTACACTCTACACCCTACACGCTACACTATACACCCTACACGCTACACTCTACACCCTACACGCTACACGCTACATGCTAAACTCTACACCCTACACTCTACACTCTACACCCTACATTCTACACCCTACACTCTACACCCTGCACGCTACACACTACACTCTACACCCTACACCCTACACGCTACACGCTACACTCAACACGCTACACCCTACACGCTACACTCTACACCCTACACGCTACATGCTGCACGCTACACCATTCACGCTACACGCTACACTCTACACCCTACAACCTACATGCTACACTCTACACCCTACACTCTACACCCTACACCCTACACGCTACACCCTACACCCTACACTCTACACCCTACATGCTACACGCTACAGGCTACACGCTACCATCTACACCCTACACACTACACTCTACACTCTACACCCTACACCCTACACGCTACACTCTACACCCTACACGCTACATGCTACACTATACACGCTACACTCTTCACTCTACACGCTGCACGCTACACTCTACACGCTACACCCTACACCCTATACCCTACACTGTACACTCTACACCCTACATTCTACTCACTACACTCTACACTATACACTCTACTCTCTACATCCTACACCCCACACTCTACACTCTACACCCTACACCCTACACGCTACATGCTACACTCTACACCCTACACGCTACACCCTACACTCTACACCCTACACGCTACACCCTACACTCTACACCCTACACGCTACACCCTACACCCCACACGCTACACTCTACACCCTACATTTCACATTTTTTCCTATTTCCCCATTGGGTCATAACTTGTGTTAGAATGATCAGAGGTTGAATTTTTTTGTGTTTTCCTGCTCTTTCCAATGGCCTACAAGCATATATGAAGCGGTGAGCAGCAGTCTCTATTAGTATAAGAGATACGCAGGAAAACGCTTCACTTTTGCTTGTAGGCCATTGGAAAGAGCAGGAAAATGCAAAAAATGTCAACCTCTGATCATTGTAACAGAAGATATGTCCCAATGAGGAAATGGGGAAAATTGTGAAATGTTTTCCGTTATTTCCTATACTAATAGAGACTGCTGTTCACCGCTTCATATATGCTTGTAGGCCATTGGAAAGAGCAGGAAAACGCAAAAAATTTCAACCTCTGATCATTCTAACACAAGTTATGACCCAATGGGGAAATGGGGAAAAATGTGAAATGTTTTCCGTTATCTCCTATACTAATAGAAACTGCTGCTCACCGCTTCACTTTTGCTTGTAGGCCATTGGAAAGAGCAGGAAAACGCAAAAAATGTCAACCTCTGATCATTGTAACAGAAGTTATGACCCAATGGGGAAATGGGGAAAATTGTGAAATGTTTTCCGTTATCTCTTATAATAATAGAGACTGCTGCTCACCGCTTCATATATGCTTGTAGGCCATTGGAAAGAGCAGAAAAACGCAAAAAATTTCAACCTCTGATCATTGTAACAGAAGTTATGACCCAATGGGGAAATGGGGAAAAATGTGAAATGTTTTCTGTTATCTCCTATACTAATAGAGACTGCTGCTCACTGCTTCACTTATGCTTGTAGGTAGTGTTGAGCGATACCGTCCGATACTTGAAAGTATCGGTATCGGAAAGTATCGGCCGATACCGGCAAAGTATCGGATCTGATCCGATACCGATACCCGATACCAATACAAGTCAATGGGACTCAAATATCGGAAGGTATCCCTGATGGTTCCCAGGGTCTGAAGGAGAGGAAACTCTCCTTAAGGCCCTGGGATCCATATTAATGTGTAAAATAAAGAATTAAAATAAAAAATATTGATATACTCATCTCTCGGACGCAGCCTGGACCTTACCGCTGTGAACCGGCAGCCTTCTATGCTTAACATGAGCGCGTTCAGCACCTTCCATGACGTCACGGCTTCTGATTGGTCGCATGCCGCTCATGTGACCGCCACGCAACCAATTAGAAGCCGCGACGTCATTCCTCAGGTCCTAAATTCCTAGAAGGGAATTTAGGACCTGAGGGATGACGTCGCGGCTTGTGATTGGTCGCGTGGCGGTCACATGAGCGGCACGCGACCAATCAGAAGCTGTGATGTCATGGAAGGTGCTGAATGCGCTCATTTTAAACAAAGAAGGCTGCCGGTTACCAGCGGTGATGTCCAGGGGCCTCCAGACAGGTGAGTATATCAATATTTTTTATTTTAATTCTTTATTTTACACATTCATATGGATCCCAGGGCCTGAAGGAGAGTTTCCTCTCCTTCAGACCCTGGGAACCATACACTGGAAACTTCCGATTCCGATTCCCGTTACAACAAAATTATCGGATCTCGGTATCGGAATTCCGATACCGCAAGTATAGGCCGATACCCGATACTTGCGGTATCGGAATGCTCAACACTACTTGTAGGCCATTGGAAAGAGCAGGAACACGCAAAAAATTTCAACCTCTGATCATTCTAAATAGAAGTTATGACCCAGTGGGGAAATGGGGAAAAATGTGCACTCTACACCCTACACTCTACACTCTACACCTTACACTCTACACTCTACTCTACACCCTACACCCAACACTCTACACTCTACATCCTACACTCTATACCCTACACTCTACACTATACAACCTACAATCTACACCCTACAAGGTACACTCTACACTCTACACCCTACACTCAACACTCTACACCCTACACTCTACACTCTACACCCAACACCCTACACTCTACACTCTACACCCTACACTCTACACTCTACACCCTACACCCTACACTCTACAATCTACACCCTACACTCTACACCCTACACTCAACACTCTACACCCTACACTCTACACCCTACACTCTACACTCTACACCCTACATGCTACACCCTACACACTACAAGCTACACCCTACACTCTACACCCTACACCCTACACGCTACACGCTACACTCTACACGCTACACCCTACAATCTACACCCCACACGCTACACCCTAGACGCTACACCCTACACTCTACACCCTACACCCTACACTCTACAATCTACACCCTACACGCTGCACGCTACACTCTACATGCTACGCCCTACACACTACACCTTACACTTTACACCCTACACCCTACACTCTACACTCTACACCCAACACGCTACACGCTACACCCTACATGCTACACTCTACACGCTACACGCTACACTCTACACTCTACACGCTACACGCTACACTCTACACCCTACACGCTACACTCTAAACCCTACACCCTACACGCTACACGCTACACGCTACACTCTACAGCCTACACGCTACACCCTACACTCTACACCCTACACCTTAGACCCTACACGCTACACTCTACACCCTACACGCTACACCCTACACTCTACACGCTACACCCTACACGCTACACTCTACACTCTACACAATACACCCTACACGCTACACGCTACACCCTACACGCTACTCGCTACACGCTACACCCTACACTCTACACCCTACACGCTACATGCTACACTACACCCTACACCCTACATGCTACACCCTACACTCTACACCCTACATCCTACACGCTACACACTACACTCTACACCCTACACCCTATACGCTACACGCTACACGCTACACGCTACACTCTACACGCTACACCCTACACTCTACACGCTACACTCTACACGCTACATGCTACACGCTACACTCTACACCCTACACGCTACACGCTACACCCTACACCCTACACGCTACACGTTACACTCTACACCCTACACGCTACGCTCTACACCCTACATGCTACACCCTACACGCTACACGCTACACTCTACACCCTACACGCTACACCCTACACTCTACACCCTACACCCTAAACGCTACACGCTACACTCTACACCCTACATGCTACACCCAACACTCTACACCCTACACCCTACACGATACACTCTACACGCTACACTCTACACCCTACACGCTACACTCTACACCCTACATGCTACACTCTACACCCTACACTCTACACTCTACACCCTACATTCTACACCCTACACTCTACACCCTGCACGCTACACACTACACTCTACACCCTACACCCTACAAGCTACACGCTAAACGCTACACTCAACACGCTACACCCTACACGCTACACTCTACACGCTACACCCTACATGCTACACGCTACACTCTACAACCTACACCCTACACGCTACACTCTACACCCTACACCCTACACGCTACACTCTACACCCTACAACCTACATGCTACACTCTACACCCTACACTCTACACCCTACACCCTACACGCTACACGCTACACTCTACACCCTACACGCTACACGCTACACCCTACAACCTACATGCTACACGCTACAGGCTACACGCTACACTCTACACCCTATACACTATACCCTACACTCTACACCCTACACCTTACACCCTACATGCTACATGCTACACTCTATACTCTACACCCTACACCCTACACGCTACACGCTACACGCTACACCCTACACTCTAAAACCTACACCCTACACGCTACATGCTACACTCTACACCCTACACCCTACACGCAACACTCTACACCCTACACGCTACACTCTACACGCTACACCCTACACGCTACACGCTACCCGCTACACCCTACACCCTACACGCAACACGCTACACGCTACACGCTGCACTCTACACCCTACAAGATACACGCTACACGCTACACACTACACCCTACACGCTACACTCTACACCCTACACGCCACACTCTACACCCTACACGCTACACCCTACACTCTACACCCTACACCCTACACGCTACACTCTACACCCTATATGCTACACCATACACCCTACACTCTACACCCTACAGGCTACATCCTACACTCTACTCCCTTCATCCTACACTCTACACTCTACATCCTACACTCTATACCCTACACTCTACACTATACAACCTACAATCTACACCCTACAAGGTACACTCTGCACTCTACACCCTACACTCAACACTCTACAGCCTACACTCTACACTCTACACCCTACACCCTACACTCTACACTCTACACCATACACTCTACACCCTACATCCTACACTCTACACCCTACACTCTACACCCTACACTCCACTCTACATCCTACACTCTACACTCTACATCCTACACTCTACACCCTACACTCTACACTCTACACCCTATACGCTACACCATACACCCTACACTCTACACCCTACATGCTACATCATACACTCTACTCCTTTCTTCCTACACTCTACACTCTACATCCTACACTCTATACCCTACACTCTACACTATACAACCTACAATCTACACCCTACAAGGTACACTCTGCACTCTACACCCTACACTCAACACTCTACACCCTACACTCTACACTCTACACCCTACACCCAACACTCTACACTCTACACCCTACACTCTACACCCTACATCCTACACTCTACAACCTACACTCTACACCCTACACTCCACTCTACATCCTACACTCTACACTCTACACTCTACATCCTACACTCTACACCCTACACTCTACACTCTACACCCTATACGCTACACCATTCACCCTACACTCTACACCCTACATGCTACATCATACGCTCTACTCCCTTCATCCTACACTCTACACTCTACATCCTACACTACACACTACACGCTACACGCTACATGCTACACTCTACACTCTACACGCTACACGCTACACGCTACACCCTACACCCTAAACGCTACACCCTACACGCTACACCCTACACTCTACTCCCTAAACGCTACACCCTACACGCTACACTCTACACGCTACACGCTACACTCTACACCCTACACCCTACACCCTACTCTACACGCTACATGCTACATGCTACACGCTACACTCTACACCCTACACGCTACACCCTACACTCTACACCCTGCACCCTACATGCTACACGCTACACACTACATGCTACACTCTACAACCTACACGCTACACCCTACACTCTACACCCCACACCCTACACGCTACACTCTACACTCTACACGCTACACCCTACACTTTACACCCTACACCCTACACGCTACACGCTACACGCTACACTCTGCACCCCACACGCTACACCCTACACTCTACACCCTAAACCCTACACTCTACACCCTACAGGCTACGTGCTACACTCTACACCCTACACGCTACACCCTACACCCTACATGCTACACCCTACACTCTACACCCTACAATCTACACACTATACGCTACACTCTACACCCTACATGCTACACTCAACACACTACACCCTACTCGCTACACGCTACACGCTACACCCTACACGCTACACCCTACACTCTACACCCTACACCCTACACGCTACACGCTACTCTCTACACCCTACACGCTACACCCTACATGCTACACCCTACACTCTACACCCTACACCCTACACGCTACACGCTACACTCTACACCCTACACCCTACACGCTACACTCCACACGCTACACCCTACACCTTACACCCTACACCCTACACGCTACACTCTACACGCTACATGCTACACTCTATACCCTACACACTACACGCTACACCCTACACCCTACACGTTACACGTTACTTTCTACACCCTACACGCTACACTCTACGCCCTACACGCTACACCCTACACCCTACACGCTACACTCTACACCCTACACGCTACACCCTACACTCTACACCCTACACCCTACATGCTACGCGCTACACTCTACACCCTACACGCTACATTCTACACTCTACACCCTACACCCTACACGCTACACGCTACACTCTACACGCTACATGCTACATGCTACACTCTACTCTCTACATCCTTCACCCTACACCCCACACTCTACACTCTACACCCTACACCCTATACTCTACACTCTAGGTGTAGAGTGTAGGGTGTAGGGTGTAGAGTGTAGAGTGTAGAGTGTTGGGTTTAGAGTGTAGAGTGTAGAGTGTACAGTGTAGGGTGTAAGGTGTAGAGTGTAGGGTGTTGAGTGTAGGGTGCAGAATGTAGGGTGCAGAGTGTTGAATACAGGGTGTAGGGTGTAGAATGTAGGGTGTAGAGAGTAGAGTGTAGGATGTACAGTGTAGGGTGTAGAGTGTAGATTGTAGAATGTAGGGTCTTGGGTGTAGGGTGCAGAGTGTAGATTGTAGGGTGTAGACTGTAGACTGTAGGGTGTAGGGGGTAGACTGTAGACTGCAGGGTGTAGAGTGAAGGGTGTAGATTGTAGAGTGTAGAGTGTGGGGTGTAGAGAGTAGTGTGTAGGGTGTAGAGTGTAGGGTGTAGAGTGTAGAGTGTAGGGTGTAGGTTGTAGAGTGTAGAGTTTAGGGTGTAGAGTGTAGAGTGTAGGGTTTAGAGTGTAGAGTGTAGAGTGTTGGGTGTAGGGTGTAGATTGTAGGGTGTAGAGTGTAGAGTGTAGAGTGTAGGGTGTAGGGTGTAGAGTGTAGGGTGTAGAGTGTAGAGTGCAGGGTGTAGGGTGTAGAGTGTAGAGTGTAGGATGTAGAAAGTAGAGTGTAGGGTTTAGAGTGTAGAGTGTAGAGTGTTGGGTTTAGAGTGTAGAGTGTAGAGTGTACAGTGTAGGGTGTATGGTGTAGAGTGTAGTGTGTAGATTGTAGGATGTAGAATGTAGGGTGTAGGGTGTAGAGTAGGGTGTTGAGTGTAGGGTGCAGAGTGTAGAATATAGGGTGTAGGGTGTAGAATGTAGGGTGTAGAGTGTAGAGTGTGTGGTGTAGAGAGTAGTGTGTAGGGTGTAGAGTGTAGGGTGTAGAGTGTAGAGTGTAGGGTGTAGAGTGTATGGTGTATGGAGTAGGGTGTAGAGTGTAGGGTGTAGGGTGTAGAGTGTAGAGTGTAGGGTTTAGAGTGTAGAGTGTAGAGTGTAGAGTGTATAGTGTAGAGTGTACAGTGTAGGGTGTAAGGTGCAGAGTGTGGGGTGTAGAGAGTAGTGTGTAGGGTGTAGAGTGTAGGGTGTAGAGTGTAGAGTGTAGGGTGTAGAGTGTAGAGTGTAGGTTGTAGGGTGTAGAGTGTAGAGTGTAGGATGTAGAGTGTAGAGTGTAGGGTGTAGGGTGTGGAGTGTGGGGTGTAGAGAGTAGTGTGTAGGGTGTAGAGTGTAGGGTGTAGAGTGTAGAGTGTAGAGTGTAGGGTGTAGAGTGTAGAGTGTCAGGTGTAGAGTGTAGGGTGTAAAGTGTAAAGTGTAGGTTGTAGGGTGTAGAGTGTAGAGTGCAGGATGTAGACTGTAGAGTGTAGGGTGTAGAGTGTAGAATGTAGAGTGTAGGGTGTAGAGTGTAGGGTGTAGAGTGTAGAGTGTAGGGTGTAGGGTGTAGAGTGTAGAGTGTAGGATGTAGAGTGTAGAGTGTAGGGTGTAGGGTGTGGGGTGTAGAGAGTAGTGTGTAGGGTGTAGAGTGTAGGGTGTAGAGTGTAGAGTGTAGGGTGTAGAGTGTAGAGTGTAGAGTGTACAGTGTAGGTTGTAAAGTGTAGAGTGTAGTGTGTAGATTGTAGGATGTAGAGTGTAGGGTGTAGGGTGTAGAGTGTAGGGTGTAGGGTGTTGAGTGTAGGATGCAGAGTGTAGGGTGCAGAGTGTATAATATAGGGTGTAGGGTGTAGAATGTAGGGTGTAGAGTGTAGAGTGTGGGGTGTAGAGAGTAGTGTGTAGGGTGTAGAGTGTAGGGTGTAGAGTGTAGAGTGTAGGGTGTAGAGTGTAGGGTGTAGGGTGTAGGGTGTAGAGTGTAGAGTGTAGGGTGTAGGGTGTAGAGTGTAGAGTGTAGGATGTAGAGTGTAGAGTGTAGGGTGTAGGGTGTAGAGTGTACAGTGTGGAGTGTAGGGTTTAGAGTGTAGAGTGTACAGTGTAGAGTGTACAGTGTAGGGTGTAAGGTGTAAAGTGTGGGGTGTAGAGAGTAGTGTGTAGGGTGTAGAGTGTAGGGTGTAGAGTGTAGAGTGTAGGGTGTAGAGTGTAGGGTGTAGGGTGTAGAGTTTAGGGTGTAGAGTGTAGAGTGTAGGGTGTAGGGTGTAGAGTGTGGGGTGTAGAGAGTAGTGTGTAGGGTGTAGAGTGTAGGGTGTAGAGTGTAGAGTGTAGGGTGTAGAGTGTAGGGTGTAGGGTGTAGGGTGTAGAGTGTAGAGTGTAGAGTGTAGGGTGTAGAGTGTAGATTGTCGGGTGTAGAGTGTAGGGTGTAAAGTGTAAAGTGTAGGTTGTAGGGTGTAGAGTGTAGAGTGCACGATGTAGACTGTAGAGTGTAGGGTGTAGAGTGTAGAATGTAGAGTGTAGGGTGTAGAGTGTAGGGTGTAGAGTGTAGAGTGTAGGGTGTAGGGTGTAGAGTGTAGAGTGTAGGATGTAGAGTGTAGAGTGTAGGGTGTAGGGTGTAGAGTGTAGAGTGTAGAGAGTAGAGTGTAGGGTGTAGGGTGTAGAGTGTAGAGTGTAGAGTGTACAGTGTAGGTTGTAAAGTGTAGAGTGTAGTGTGTAGATTGTAGGATGTAGAGTGTAGGGTGTAGGGTGTAGAGTGTAGGGTGTAGGGTGTTGAGTGTAGGATGCAGAGTGTAGGGTGCAGAGTGTATAATATAGGGTGTAGGGTGTAGAATGTAGGGTGTAGAGTGTGGGGTGTAGAGAGTAGTGTGTAGGGTGTAGAGTGTAGGGTGTAGAGTGTAGAGTGTAGGGTGTAGAGTGTAGGGTGTAGGGTGTAGGGTGTAGAGTGTATAGTGTAGGGTGTAGGGTGTAGAGTGTAGAGTGTAGGATGTAGAGTGTAGAGTGTAGGGTGTAGGGTGTAGAGTGTACAGTGTGGAGTGTAGGGTTTAGAGTGTAGAGTGTAGAGTGTACAGTGTAGAGTGTACAGTGTAGGGTGTAAGGTGTAAAGTGTGGGGTGTAGAGAGTAGTGTGTAGGGTGTAGAGTGTAGAGTGTAGGGTGTAGAGTGTAGGGTGTAGGGTGTAGAGTGTAGGGTGTAGAGTGTAGAGTGTAGGGTGTAGGGTGTAGAGTGTGGGGTGTAGAGAGTAGTGTGTAGGGTGTAGAGTGTAGGGTGTAGAGTGTAGAGTGTAGGGTGTAGAGTGTAGGGTGTAGGGTGTAGGGTGTAGGGTGTAGAGTGTAGGGTGTAGGGTGTAGAGTGTAGAGTGTAGAGTGTAGGATGTAGAGTGTAGAGTGTAGGGTGTAGGGTGTAGAGTGTACAGTGTGGAGTGTAGGGTTTAGAGTGTAGAGTGTAGAGTGTACAGTGTAGAGTGTACAGTGTAGGGTGTAAGGTGTAAAGTGTGGGGTGTAGAGAGTAGTGTGTAGGGTGTAGAGTGTAGGGTGTAGAGTGTAGAGTGTAGGGTGTAGAGTGTAGGGTGTAGGGTGTAGGGTGTAGAGTGTAGGGTGTAGGGTGTAGAGTGTGGGGTGTAGAGAGTAGTGTGTAGGGTGTAGAGTGTAGGGTGTAGAGTGTAGAGTTTAGGGTGTAGAGTGTAGGGTGTAGAGTGTAGGGTGTAGAGTGTAGAGTATAGAGTGTAGGGTGTAGAGTGTAGAGTGTAGGGTGTAGGGTGTAGAGTGTAGAGAGTAGTGTGTAGGGTGTAGGGTGTAGATTGTAGGGTTTAGAGTGTAGAGTGTAAGGTGTAGGGTGTAGAGTGTAGAGTGTACAGTGTAGGCTGTAAGGTGTAGAGTGTAGTGTGTAGATTGTAGGATGTAGAGTGTAAGGTGTAGGGTGTAGAGTGTAGGGTGTAGGGTGTAGAGTGTAGGGTGTAGGGTGTTGAGTGTAGGGTGCAGAGTGTAGGGTGCAGAGTGTAGAATATAGGGTGTATGGTGTTATGACCTGGTGGTTACAGAGCGGTGCTGAGATGACCTGGTGGGTAAAACAAATCATGGACAAGCTCAGAGGAGGTGGCAGCTCCACAGACAGAAATCACTGATATGACCTAGTGATTACTGAGCAGCACTGAAATGACCTGGTGGGTAAAACAAATAATGTACAAGCTCTGAGGAGGTGGTAGCTTTACTGACCGCAATCCCTACTCCTAACACCAACACTAGAAATAGCCGTGGAGCGTTCCTATCTCTGCCTAGACGCCTCTTCACAGCCTAAGAAGTAGCTACCCCTGAAGATGGAAATGGAAAACTATCTCGCCTCAGAGAAACCCCCAAAGGAAGAATAGCCCCCCACAAATATTGACGGTGAGTGAAGAGGGAAATTACAAACTCAGAAATGAAACTAGATTTTAGCAAAGGAGGCCAATACTATCTAAATAGACAGAGATAGAAAAGGCTACTGTGCGGTCAGTATAAAAACTAAATGTCCATGCAGAGTTTACAAAAATAACCTCCACACCGACTTACGGTGTGGAGGGGCTAATCTGCAACCCCAAAGCTTCCAACTAGCCGGAATATTTCATAATTTACATAGTTACATAGTTACATAGTTATTGAGGTTGAAGGAAGACTTTAAGTCCATCTAGTTCAACCCATAGCCTAACCTAACATGCCCTAACATGTTGATCCAGAGGAAGGCAAAAAAAACCCATGTGGCAAAGAGTAACTCCACCATGGGGAAAAAAATTCCTTCCCGACTCCACATACGGCAATCAGACTAGTTCCCTGGATCAACGCCTTATCAAGGAATCTAGTGTATATACCCTGTAATATTATACTTTTCCAGAAAGGTATCCAGTCCCCTCTTAAATTTAATTAATGAATCACTCATTACAACATCATACGGCAGAGAGTTCCATAGTCTCACTGCTCTTACAGTAAAGAATCCGCGTCTGTTATTATGCTTAAACCTTCTTTCCTCCAGACGTAGAGGAGTGTAGAGTGTAGAGTGTACAGTGTAGAGTGTACAGTGTAGGGTACACTCTACACAAGCTGGACAAAAGAGACATAACTTAAACTGAACAGAAGGTCAAAAGCAGGGAAACACCCAAAAACTAGGAGAACTTACCTTAAGCTGAAATGGACTGGCCAACAGAGAACTTCCAGGAAAGGACTGAATCCACAGGAAGAAACATTGACAGCTGGCATCAACTACAGCCAAAAGCCCAGTTAAATAACAAGGCCAGGGAACCGATTAGTGAAAGCAGCTGCTAAGGTCCACTTGAAACCACCAGAGGGAGCCCAAGAGCAGAACTCCCAAAAATACAATTCGCAACCACAGGATGGAGCCCAAGAACGGAATTCACAACAGTAGGGTGTAGAATGTAGGGTGTAGAGAGTAGAGTGTAGGATGTACAGTGTAGGGTGTAGAGTCTAGGGTGTAGAATGTAGGGTCTTGGGTGTAGGGTGTAGAGTGTAGAGTGTAGGGTGTAGACTGTAGACTGTAGGGTGTAGGGGGTAGACTGTAGACTGTAGGGTGTACAGTGTAGAGTGTAGAGTGTAGAGTGTAGAGTGTGGGGTGTAGAGAGTAGTGTGTAGGGTGTAGAGTGTAGGGTGTAGAGTGTAGAGTGTAGGGTGTAGAGTGTATAGTGTAGGGTGTAGGGTGTAGCGTATAGGGTGTAGAGTGTAGCGTGTAGCGTGTAGGGTGTAGAGTGTAGGGTGTAGCATGTAGGGTGTAGAGTGTAGCGTGTAGGGTGTAGAGTGTAGCGTGTAGGGTGCAGAGTGTAGCGTGTAGCATGTAGGGTGTAGGGTGAAGTGTGTAGCGTGTAGCGTGTAGCGTGTAGGGTGTAGGGTGTAGAGTGTAGCGTGTAAGGGTAGAGTGAGGATGTAGAGTGTTGGGTGTCGGGTGTAGAGTAGAGTGTAGAGTGTAGGGTGTAGAGTGTAGAGTGTAGAGTGTAGGATGTAGAGTGGAGTGTAGGGTGTAGCATGTAGGGTGTAGGGTGTAGCGTGTAGGGTGTAGAGTGTAGCGTGTAGGGTGTATGGTGTAGAGTGTAGCGTGTAAGGGTAGAGTGAGGATGTAGAGTGTTGGGTGTAGGGTGTAGAGTAGAGTGAAGAGTGTAGGGTGTAGAGTGTAGAGTGTAGGGTGTAGAGTGCACATTTTTCCCCATTTCCCCACTGGGTCAGAACTTCTGTCAGAATGATCTGAGGTTGAAATTTTTTGCGTTTTCCTGCTCTTTTCAATGGCCTACAAGCATATATGAAGCGCTGAGCAGCAGTTTCTATTAGTATAGGAGATAACGGAAAACATTTCACATTTTTCCACATTTCCCCATTGGGTCATAATAACTTGTGTTAGAATGATCAGAGGTTGAAATTTTTTGTGTTTTTCTGCTCTTTCCAATGGCCTACAAGCATATATGAAGAGGTGAGCAGCAGTCTCTATTAGTATAGGAGATAACGGAAAACATTTCACAATTTTCCCCATTTCCCCATTGGGTCATAACTTCTGTTACAATGATCAGAGGTTGAAATTTTTTGCGTTTTCCTGCTCTTTCCAATGGCAATTCCAATGGCCTACAAGCAAAAGTTATGCGGTGAGCAGCAGTTTCTATTAGTATAGGAGATAACGGAAAACATTTCACATTTTTCCCCATTTCCCCATTGGGTCATAACTTGTGTTAGAACCATCAGAGGTTGAAATTTTTTGCGTTTTCGTGCTCTTTCCAATGGCCTACAAGCATAAGTGAAGCGGTGAGCAGCAGTTTCTATTAGTATAGGACCCAATGGGGAAATGGGGAAAAATGTGAAATGTTTTCCGTTATCTCCTATACTAATAGAGACTGCTGCTCACCGCTTCACTTATGCTTGTAGGCCATTGGAAAGAGCACGAAAACGCAAAAAATTTCAACCTCTGATCATTGTAACAGAAGTTTGGTCCCAATGAGGAAATGGGGAAAATTGTGAAATGTTTTCCGTTATCTCCTATACTAATAGAGAC
Organism: Ranitomeya variabilis; assembly: GCF_051348905.1. Lineage (NCBI taxonomy): Eukaryota > Metazoa > Chordata > Amphibia > Anura > Dendrobatidae > Ranitomeya > Ranitomeya variabilis. Next base: position 537,835,568 of record NC_135233.1, read on the forward strand.
TGCAGCTCACCGCTTCAGATATGCTTGTAGGCCATTGGAAAGAGCAGGAAAACGCAAAAAATTTCAACCTCTGATGGTTCTAACACAAGTTATGACCCAATGGGGAAATGGGGAAAAATGTGAAATGTTTTCCGTTATCTCCTATACTAATAGAAACTGCTGCTCACCGCATAACTTTTGCTTGTAGGCCATTAAAAAGAGCAGGAAAACGCAAAAAAATTCAACCTCTGATCATTGTAACAGAAGTTATGACTAGTGTTGAGCATTCCGATACCTGTTATGACCCCAATGGCGAGGGTCTCAGAGATATCAGCAAGTCTGCGAAGTACAAAAATCCAGCTCATAGGGCAGTGGTAACTGGGTTGACCATATATCTACTCCTAACGCCAACTCTAGAAGTAGCCGGGGAACATGCCTACGTTGGTCGCTAGATGTCTCGCGCCAGCCGGAGAGCTAACTACCCCTAGAAGAGGAAAACAAAGACCTCTCTTGCCTCCAGAGAAAAGACCCCAAAAGTTGGATACAAGCCCCCCACAAATAATAACGGTGAGGTAAGAGGAAATGACAAACACAGAGATGAACTAGGTTTAGCAAAGAGAGGCCCACTTACTAATAGCAGAATGTAGTAAGATAACTTATATGGTCAACAAAAACCCTATCACAAAACCACACTGGAGATTCAAGAACCCCCGAACCGTCTAACGGCCCGGGGGGAGAACTCCAGCCTCCCTAGAGCTTCCAGCAAGGATCGGATACAGATTATGTACAAGCTGGACAAAAATGCAAACAAAAACAAATAGCAAAAAGCAAGAGAGCAGACTTAGCTTAATCACGCAGGAACCAGGATCAGTAGACAAGAGCACTACAGATTAGCTCTGATATCAACGTTGCCAGGCATTGAACTGAAGGTCCAGGGAGCTTATATAGCAACACCCCTGACCTAACGACCCAGGTGAGCATACAAGGGATGAATGACATACCCAGAGTCAAATCACTAGTAGCCACTAGAGGGAGCCAAAAGGTAAATTCACAACAGTACCCCCCCCCTTAGTGAGGGGTCACCGAACCCTCAACAAGACCACCAGGGCGATCAGGATGAGCGGCGTGAAAGGCACGAACTAAATCAGCCGCATGCACATCAGAGGCGACCACCCAGGAATTATCCTCCTGACCATAGCCCTTCCACTTGACCAGGTACTGAAGCCTCCGCCTGGAGAGACGAGAATCTAAGATCTTCTCCACCACGTACTCCAACTCGCCTTCAACCAACACCGGAGCAGGAGGCTCAGCAGAAGGAACCACAGGCACAACGTACCGCCGCAACAAGGACCTATGAAATACGTTGTGAATGGCAAACGACACCGGAAGATCCAGGCGAAAGGATACAGGATTAAGGATCTCCAATATCTTGTAAGGACCAATGAATCGAGGCTTAAATTTGGGAGAGGAGACCTTCATAGGAACAAATCGAGAAGACAGCCATACCAAATCCCCAACACGAAGTCGGGGACCCACACCGCGGCGGCGGTTGGCAAAACGCTGAGCCTTCTCCTGTGACAACTTCAAGTTGTCCACCACATGATTCCAGATCCGCTGCAACCTATCCACCACAGAATCCACTCCAGGACAGTCAGAAGGCTCCACATGTCCCGAGGAAAAACGAGGATGGAAACCGGAGTTGCAGAAAAATGGCGAAACCAAGGTGGCAGAACTAGCCCGATTATTAAGGGCAAATTCAGCCAACGGCAAGAAGGTCACCCAATCATCCTGATCAGAAGAGACAAAACACCTCAAATAAGCCTCCAGAGTCTGATTAGTTTGCTCCGTTTGTCCGTTAGTCTGGGGATGGAAAGCGGATGAAAACGACAACTCAATGCCCATCCTACCACAAAAGGATCGCCAGAACCTGGAAACAAACTGGGATCCTCTGTCCGACACAATATTCTCAGGAATGCCGTGCAAACGAACCACGTTCTGGAAGAACACAGGAACCAGATCAGAAGAGGAAGGCAGCTTAGGCAAAGGAACCAGATGGACCATCTTGGAGAAACGATCACATATCACCCAGATGACAGACATGCCCTGAGACCCCGGAAGATCCGAAATGAAATCCATAGAGATGTGTGTCCAAGGTCTCTTCGGGACAGGCAAGGGCAAGAGCAACCCGCTGGCACGAGAACAGCAAGGCTTAGCTCGAGCACAAGTACCACAGGACTGCACAAATGACCGCACATCCCTTGACAAGGAAGGCCACCAAAAGGACCTGGCCACCAGATCTCTGGTGCCAAAAATTCCCGGGTGCCCTGCCAACACTGAGGAATGAACCTCAGAAATGACTCTGCTGGTCCATTTAGCAGGCACAAACAATCTGTCAGGTGGACAAGAGTGAGGCCTACCAGCCTGAAATCTCTGCAACACACGTCGCAGATCTGGAGAAATAGCAGACAAGATAACTCCTTCCTTAAGAATACCCACAGGTTCAGCGACTCCAGGAGCATCAGGCACAAAGCTCCTAGACAGAGCATCGGCCTTCACATTCTTAGAACCTGGTAAATACGAGACCACAAAGTCAAAACGGGAGAAAAACAATGACCAGCGGGCCTGTCTAGGATTCAGGCGTTTAGCAGACTCGAGATACATCAGATTTTTGTGATCAGTCAAGACCACCACACGATGCTTAGCACCCTCGAGCCAATGACGCCACTCCTCAAATGCCCACTTCATGGCCAACAACTCCCGATTGCCCACATCATAATTTCGCTCTGCCGGCGAAAACTTCCTAGAGAAGAAGGCACAAGGTCTCATAGTAGAGCAACCAGGGCCTCTCTGCGACAAAACGGCCCCTGCCCCAATCTCCGAAGCATCCACCTCAACCTGAAAGGGAAGTGAGACGTCAGGCTGGCACAAAACAGGCGCCGAAGTAAACCGGCGTTTCAACTCCTGGAAAGCCTTCACGGCAGCAGGAGCCCAGTTAGCTACATCAGAGCCTTTCTTGGTCATATCCGTCAGTGGTTTAACAACGCTAGAGAAATTTGCAATAAAACGACGGTAGAAGTTAGCAAAACCCAAGAATTTCTGAAGACTCTTAACAGACGAGGGTTGAGTCCAATCATGAATAGCTCGGACCTTGACTGGATCCATCTCCACAGCAGAAGGGGAAAAAATGAACCCCAAAAAGGGAACCTTCTGTACACCAAAGAGACACTTTGAGCCTTTTACAAACAAAGAATTTTCACGCAAAATCTCAAAAACCATCCTGACCTGCTCCACATGCGAGTCCCAATCATCAGAAAAAACCAGAATATCATCCAGATAAACAATCAAAAATTTATCCAGATACTTCCGGAAAATGTCATGCATGAAGGACTGAAAAACTGAAGGTGCATTAGAGAGCCCAAATGGCATCACCAAGTACTCAAAATGACCTTCGGGCGTATTGAATGCGGTTTTCCATTCATCGCCCTGCCTAATGCGCACAAGGTTGTACGCACCACGAAGGTCTATCTTGGTGAACCACTTGGCACCTTTAATCCGGGCAAACAAATCTGACAACAGCGGCAAAGGATACTGAAATTTGACAGTGATCTTATTTAAAAGCCGATAGTCAATACAAGGCCTCAAAGATCCGTCCTTTTTGGCCACAAAAAAGAATCCCGCACCAAGAGGGGAAGAAGAAGGACGGATATGCCCCTTCTCAAGAGACTCCTTGATATATGAACGCATCGCGGTATGTTCAGGTACTGACAGATTAAACAGTCTCCCCTTAGGAAACTTACTGCCAGGAATCAAATCTATTGCACAGTCACATTCCCTATGAGGAGGCAGTGCACTGGACTTAGACTCGCTGAAGACATCCTGATAATCAGACAAATACGCCGGAACTTCCGAAGGCGTAGAAGAAGCAATAGACAAGGGCAGGGAATCTCCATGAATTCCATGGCAGCCCCAACTTGACACTGACATAGCCTTCCAGTCCAAGACTGGATTATGGGTCTGTAACCATGGCAAACCCAAAACAACCAAATCATGCATTTTATGCAGAACAAGAAAACGTATTACCTCCCGATGTTCGGGAGTCATGCACATGGTAACCTGTGTCCAAAACTGCGGTTTATTTTTTGCCAATGGCGTAGAATCAATACCCCTAAGAGGGATAGGATTCTCCAATGGCTCAAGAACAAATCCGCAGCGCTTGGCAAATGACAGATCCATAAGGCTCAGGGCAGCACCTGAGTCCACAAACGCCATGACAGGATACGATGACAGTGAGCAAATCAAAGTTACAGATAGAATAAATTTAGGTTGCAAATTACCAATGGTGACCGGACTAACAACCTTAGTAAGACGTTTAGAGCATGCTGAGATAACATGTGTAGAATCACCACAGTAGTAACACAAGCCATTCTGGCGTCTATGAATTTTCCGCTCATTTCTAGTCAGGATTCTATCACATTGCATTAAATCAGGTGCCTGTTCAGACAACACCATGAGGGACTTTGCGGTTTTGCGCTCCCGCAACCGCCGGTCGATTTGAATAGCCAGGGCCATAGAATCATTCAGACTTGTGGGAATGGGAAAACCCACCATCACATTCTTAATGGCTTCAGAAAGGCCATTTCTAAAATTTGCAGCCAATGCACACTCGTTCCACTGGGTCAGCACGGACCATTTCCGAAATTTTTGGCAATACACTTCAGCCTCGTCCTGGCCCTGAGACATAGCCAGCAAGGCTTTTTCTGCCTGAATCTCAAGATTGGGTTCCTCATAAAGCAAACCGAGCACCAGAAAAAACGCATCAATGTTAGCCAATGCCGGATCTCCTGGCGCCAGCGAGAAGGCCCAATCCTGAGGGTCGCCCCGTAAAAAAGAAATAACAATTTTTACTTGCTGAGCGGAGTCTCCAGATGAACAGGGTCTCAGAGACAAAAACAATTTACAATTATTCCTGAAATTTCTAAATTTAAATCGGTCTCCGGAAAACAGTTCAGGAATCGGTATCTTAGGTTCTGACATAGGATTTCTAGTAACATAATCTTGTATGCCCTGCACACGAGCAGCAAGCTGGTCCACACTTGTAATCAAGGTCTGAACATTCATGTCTGCAGCAAACACAAGCCACTCAGAGGTAAAGGGGAAAAGAAAAAAAAAAAATGAGAGAGAGAAAAAAAAACTCAGAATTTTCTTTCTTATAATCCCGCTTCTGCAATGCATTTAACATTTAATACTGGCCTGGCAAACTGTTATGACCCCAATGGCGAGGGTCTCAGAGATATCAGCAAGTCTGCGAAGTACAAAAATCCAGCTCATAGGGCAGTGGTAACTGGGTTGACCATATATCTACTCCTAACGCCAACTCTAGAAGTAGCCGGGGAACATGCCTACGTTGGTCGCTAGATGTCTCGCGCCAGCCGGAGAGCTAACTACCCCTAGAAGAGGAAAACAAAGACCTCTCTTGCCTCCAGAGAAAAGACCCCAAAAGTTGGATACAAGCCCCCCACAAATAATAACGGTGAGGTAAGAGGAAATGACAAACACAGAGATGAACTAGGTTTAGCAAAGAGAGGCCCACTTACTAATAGCAGAATGTAGTAAGATAACTTATATGGTCAACAAAAACCCTATCACAAAACCACACTGGAGATTCAAGAACCCCCGAACCGTCTAACGGCCCGGGGGGAGAACTCCAGCCTCCCTAGAGCTTCCAGCAAGGATCGGATACAGATTATGTACAAGCTGGACAAAAATGCAAACAAAAACAAATAGCAAAAAGCAAGAGAGCAGACTTAGCTTAATCACGCAGGAACCAGGATCAGTAGACAAGAGCACTACAGATTAGCTCTGATATCAACGTTGCCAGGCATTGAACTGAAGGTCCAGGGAGCTTATATAGCAACACCCCTGACCTAACGACCCAGGTGAGCATACAAGGGATGAATGACATACCCAGAGTCAAATCACTAGTAGCCACTAGAGGGAGCCAAAAGGTAAATTCACAACAGATACCGCAAGTATCAGGTATCGGCCGATACTTAGCGGTATCGGAATTCCGATACCGAGATCCGATATTTGCCGCGTATCGGATACCGGAATCGGAAGTTCCCAGGATTCAAACTGCACAACTTTGTACGAAATCAGCCAATGAGACTGATTCCAAGTGTGATCCATAATGTAAAAAAGAGGACAGCGCCACAACGGTCAGTGATAAGAAAAAACTTACAGCTTTAATCTGCCAACTGCGGCGACGTTTCGGTATAAACCTTTATCAAGCACTTGATAAAGTGCTTGATAAAGGTTTATACCGAAACGACGCCGCAGTTGGCAGATTAAAGCTGTAAGTTTTTTCTTATCACTGACCGTTGTGGCGCTGTCCTCTTTTTTACATTATGGATTGGACTTTTTAGCTGGGCTGACCCCCTGGCAAGGACTTGCGTCCACAGGCCTAGGAAGGCTATAAGGGACATAGGGTGCGGTTTAACCTATTTTTTGGATTTGATTCCAAGTGTGGGCACATCCTGTTCAGCATGGAGGGCCTGAAACTACTGGCAAGGCTGTGATTGGCTGCTGAAATGATGTCATGATGCAGTTTAAAAGTCACAAGCACCATTTTGCGCTCACTCTGCTGTGAATTCAGTTAGTGACAGGATGCTGTTTGCTGACTGAGGGCCAGTTTAGAGATAGCGATTTGCTTCTTTGTGCTTTTCCAAGGCTAATTTAGCAACCGCTGTGTTCACCTACTAATCACCTTGCTTTTGCCTTGTAGTGCTGTTTTCACAGCGATCTGCAAGGTCTGTGTGTGTGTGTGTGAGTGCAGCCCACTCTGTAGTCTGAGTGCAGCCACATAGGCCATCCATAGCTGGTTGTATTCAGTTCAGGGAGGGTGGTTCATTGCCTCATACTGTTCTTTTTTTTTTTTTTTTTCCAAGTAGTGTAGTCTGCTGCTAATTTTTTCAAAAAATTCCTATTAGTGTCTTTCCACCCGTCTCCAGCTAACTTGTGGAAAAACACTACATAGGATAACGTAGAGGAGGGTTTTTGGGCCTTGCAGCGCCGTTTACGGCTGTCTGCACGGTCTCCGTGTGACTGCAGCTCGCCCTGTAGTCTGTGAGCAGCCATAGCCTGGTTGTCTCCAGCTCAGGGTTCTTCACTGCGTCATACCGTAAAATCAATTTTCCTTTTGTTTTAAGTAGTGCAGGCTGCTGCACATTTTTTCAAAAAATTCCTATTAGTGTCTTTCCACCCGTCTCCAGCTAACTTGTGGAAAAACACTACATAGGATAACGTAGAGGAGGGTTTTTGGGCCTTGCAGCGCCGTTTACGGCTGTCTGCACGGTCTCCGTGTGACTGCAGCTCTCTCTGTTGTCAGTTCAGTCCCCAAAAAATAAATAAATAATAAAGTTCACCAAACACACCAGTGACACCACTTAACATTTGTGTAGGCCACATTAGCTCATATTAAAGTCTAGTCCACACTTTAGAAAATTAGTGTTTCTTATACCTGTTAGGAGTTGTTCAGGAATAAGCACACAAAGCTGTTAGTACTTTTCTGCTTATCTTTATCAGTCAACCAAGATGAAGAAGGCAGTGAGTAAGGCACGTGGGCGTGGGCGCAGAACAGGGAGAGGACGTGGGGATTCTGTGCCTGCTGCGGGCACCGGTTAATCATCAGCACCCACTTTCACCAGGGAACAGTCATTCATGCGCAGCTTTGTCGCAGAGCGCCGTACACCGCTGCTGCGTGAAGACCAAATTGAAGCCGTTGTCGGATGGATGGCAGCTAATGCATCAACTTCAATTAGTGCCACATCCTCTCAGACACAGAGCACTGGAGAGCAGCCATCTGTCTCTTCACCACCTGCCAAATTGCCCAGGCAGACAGAGAGCCCAGGACAGGAGCCGTCTCTACTTCTGTTCTCTGAATCTGTTGGCTTGGAAACAGGGGGCCAGCCAAGCAGCATTGGAGAAATGGAAGAAGAGGCAGGGTGCAGTGATGCCCAACAGCTTTTTCTCTCTTCCTCTGAAGAGGCGGGTGGGCCAGTGCTTCCGGTCACCACATCGCAGGCCGCATCCGCTGATGATGACACTCAGGTGCCACTTTCTGGTGCATGCTCTGCTGCTGAGACTACCCAGGAGGAGCAGTTGGGGGCAGAGGGTAGTGTAGATGATGAGGTCCTTGACCCATCTTGGCGTGAGGGACAGGAAGGTGGTGGGAGCAGCTCAGAGGAAGAGATTCCCCGTACGGCCCAAAGAGGGAGAGGGAGGGGGAAGACTGCGGATCCTGCAGCCTCCGCTTTGGCACCCGTTAGGAGCATGTCTCTTCCAAAAGCCAAAAAGGGCGCTCCCAAGACTTGCAGTGCCTGGTCCTTTTTTGACACAGTTGCAGATGACATTTGCTATGTCAAATGCAAGGTGTGTCATCACAAAGTAAAAAGAGGTCGAAATGTCAGCAACCTCAATACCTCCAACATGTGGAAACATGTGCGCAACAGGCACGCGGCGGAGTTAGAAAAACACACTTAAGAGCTAGGCCAAACAACAGCGGCAGCTACCACCGCTTCAGCTCGTGTTGCCTCTTCCTCCAGCTCACACGCAGCTGGTTCGGCTTCCTCCCAGGATCGCCGTGGAAGAACCTCTGGCCCTGTTGTCCAGAGACCCGCTGTAATTCCACCCGCAGCACCACGTTCCCAGTCATCCACACACTCCCAGCCCAGTGCTCTCACTGCAGGCATTGCCAAACTTCTGTCACTGGAAATGCTGTCATTCAGGCTGGTGGAGACTGACAGCTTCCATGACTTGATGTCATTGGCAGTCCCACAGTACAATGTGCCCAGCCGCTTTTACTTCAGCAGGCAAGCCGTCCCTGCCCTGCACAAGCATGTGGAGGGACACATAAAACACGCGCTACTGAATGCCGTCAGTAGCAAGGTCCACCTCACCACCGATGCGTGGACCAGTCAACATGGACAGGGGCGATACCTTTCCCTCACTGCCCATTGGGTTAATGTCGTTGAGCCGGGTACAGATCGTGCGAGTGGCGCAAAACGTGTCATGCCCACTCCAAGGATTGCAGGAATCCATTCTGTACGCATTGACTCCTCCTCTTACACCAGTTCCTCAGAATCATCGCTGCAGGAGCCGTCACAGTCCACCTCCACATGGACCCGTGATGAACGTTTACCTGTTACGACCGACATGAGCACAGCCGTGGCCAAACGTCAACAGGCCGTCTTGAAATTAATTTCTTTGGGGAATCGAAGCCACACAGCGCAGGAGCTCTGGAATGCCATCAAGCAGGAGAGCGATGTGTGGTTTGTGCCAGCGAATCTCCAGCCAGGCATGGTAGTGTGTGATAATGGCCGAAATCTGGTGGCAGCTCTGGGCCTCGGCAACCTCACTCACATCCCATGTCTGGCACATGTGCTCAATTTGGTCGTGCAGAGTTTTTTGAGGGACTATCCAGATCTTGATGCACTGCTGCACAAGGTCCGCCTAGAGTGTGCTCACTTGCGGCGTTCCAGCACGGCAAAAGCGCGCATTGCGGATCTGCAGCGCCGACACCGCCTGCCGGAACATCGCATCATATGTGACCTACCTACCAGGTGGAATTCCACGTTACATATGTTGGAGCGGATGAAGGGAGTAGAGTGTAGGATGTAGCGTGTAGGGTGTAGAGTGTAGGGTGTAGCGTGTAGCGTGTAGGGTGTAGAGTGTAGCGTGTAGCGTGTAGGGTGTAGGGTGTAGAGTGTAGCGTGTAGCGTGTAGGGTGTAGTGTGAAGCGTGTAGGGTGTAGAGCGTAGCGTGTAGCGTGTAGCGTGTAGGGTGTAGAGTGTAGCGTGTAGCGTGTAGGGTGTAGCGGGTAGCGTGTAGCGTGTAGAATGTAGGGTGTAGCGTGTAGAGTGTAGCGTGTAGGGTGTAGAGTGTAGCGTGTAGGGTGTAGCGTGTAGGGTGTAGAGTGTAGCATGTAGGGTGTAGGGTTTAGAGTGTAGGGTGTCGCGTGTAGCGTGTGAGGTGTAGGGTGTAGAATGTAGGGTGTAGCGTATGGGGTGTAGAGTGTAGCGTGTAGGGTGTAGGGTGTAGCGTGTAGCGTGTAGTGTGTAGGGTGTAGAGTGTAGGGTGTAGTGTAGGGTGTAGGGTGTAGCGTGTAGGGTGTAGAGTGTAGCGTGTAGCAAGTAGCGTGTAGCGTGTACAATGTAGCGTGTAGCGTGTAGGGTGTAGAGTGTATGGTTTAGCGTGTAGCGCGTAGTGTGTAGGGTGTAGAGTGTAGGGTGTACTGTGTAGGGTGTAGAGTGTAGCGTGTAGGGTGTAGAGTGTAGGGTGTAGCGTGTAGGGTGTAGCATGTAGCGTGTAGAGTGTAGCGTGTAGGGTGTAGGGTGTAGGGTGTAGCGTGTAGGGTGTAGGGTGTAGCGGGTAGCGTGTAGTGTGTAAAGTGTAGGGTGTAGGGTGTAGCGTGTAGAGTGTAGCGTGTAGGGTGTAGAGTGTAGCGTGAAGGGTGTAGCGTGTAGAGTGTAGAGTGTAGGGTGTAGAGTGTAGGGTCATAGCGTGTAGCGTGTAGAGTGTAGCGTGTAGAGTATAGCGTGTAGGGTGTAGAGTGTAGGGTCATAGCGTGTAGGGTGTAGAGTGTAGAGTGTAGCATGTAGCGTGTAGCGTGTAGGGTGTAGGGTGTAGAGTGTAGGGTGTAGCATGTAGGGTGTAAGGTGTAGAGTGTAGGGTGTAGAGTGTAGAGTGTAGGGTGTAGAGTGTAGAGTGTAGGGTGTAGAGTGTAGGGTGTAGAGTGTAGAGTGTAGAGTGTAGGGTGTAGAGTGTTGAGTGTAGGGTGTAGAGTGTAGGATGTAGAGTGTAGGGTGTAGGGTGTAGAGTGTAGAGTGTAGAGTGTAGAGTGTAGGGTGTAGAGTGTAGAGTGTAGGGTGTAGAGTGTAGGGTGTAGGGTGTAGAGTGTAGAGTGTAGGGTGTAGAGTGTTGAGTGTAGGGTGTAGAGTGTAGGATGTAGAGTGTAGAGTGTAGGGTGTAGGGTGTAGGGTGTAGCGGTAGCATGTAGCGTGTAGAGTGTAGGGTGTAGGGTGTAGCGTGTAGAGTGTAGCGTGTAGGGTGTAGAGTGTAGAGTGTAGGGTGTAGCGTGTAGGATGTAGAGTGTAGCATGTAGCGTGTAGGGTGTAGGGTTTAGAGTGTAGGGTGTTGCGTGTAGCATGTAGCGTGTGAGGTGTAGGGTGTAGAATGTAGGGTGTAGCGTATAGGGTGTAGAGTGTAGCGTGTAGGGTGTAGGGTGTAGAGTGTAGGGTGTAGCGTGTAGGGTGTAGAGTGTAGCGTGTAGGGTGTTGAGTGTAGCGTGTAGCGTGTAGGGTGTAGAGTGTAGGGTGTAGTGTGTAGGGTGTAGAGTGTAGTGTGTAGGGTGTAGAGTGTAGCGTGTAGCGTGTAGAGTGTAGCATGTAGCGTGTAGGGTGTAGAGTGTAGGGTGTAGCGTGTAGGGTGTAGAGTGTAGCGTGTAGGGTGTAGGGTGTAGGGTGTAGAGTGTAGGGTGTACTGTGTAGGGTGTAGAGTATAGCGTGTAGCGTGTAGGGTGTAGGGTGTAGCGTGTAGTGTGTAGTGTGTAGCGTGTAGCGTGTAGTGTGTAGGGTGTAGGGTGTAGAGTGTAGGGTGTAGAGTGTAGGGTGTAGCATGTAGGGTGTAGGGTGTAGCGTGTAGGGTGGAGTGTAGGGTGTAGAGTGTAGAGTGTAGGGTGTAGAGTGTAGAGTGTAGGGTGTAGGGTGTAGAGTGTAGGGTGTAGGGTGTAGAGTGTAGACTGTAGGGTGTAGAGTGGAGTGTAGGGTGTAGAGTGTAGAGTGTAGGGTGTAGAGTGTAGAGTGTAGGGTGTAGGGTGTAGGGTGTAGAGTATACCTTGTAGGGTTTAGATTGTAGGTTGTATAGTGTAGAGTGTAGGGTATAGAGTGTAGGATGTAGAGTGTAGAGTGTAGGATGAAGGGAGTAGAGTGTAGGATGTAGCGTGTAGGGTGTAGAGTGTAGGGTGTAGCGTATAGGGTGTAGATTGTAGCATGTAGGGTGTAGGGTGTAGAGTGTAGCGTGTAGGGTGTAGGGTGTAGAGTGTAGGGTGTAGCGTGTAGGGTGTAGAGTGTAGCGTGTAGGGTGTTGAGTGTAGCGTGTAGGGTGTAGAGTGTAGCGTGTAGCGTGTAGGGTGTAGAGTGTAGGGTGTAGTGTGTAGGGTGTAGAGTGTAGTGTGTAGGGTGTAGAGTGTAGCGTGTAGCGTGTAGAGTGTAGCATGTAGCGTGTAGGGTGTAGAGTGTAGGGAGTACCGTGTAGGGTGTAGAGTGTAGCGTGTAGAGTGTAGGGTGTAGGGTGTAGAGTGTAGGGTGTAGCATGTAGGGTGTAGGGTGTAGCGTGTAGGGTGGAGTGTAGGGTGTAGAGTGTAGAGTGTAAGGTGTAGAGTGTAGAGTGTAGGGTGTAGGGTGTAGAGTGTAGGGTGTAGGGTGTAGAGTGTAGACTGTAGGGTGTAGAGTGGAGTGTAGGGTGTAGAGTGTAGAGTGTAGGGTGTAGAGTGTAGAGTGTAGGGTGTAGGGTGTAGAGTGTACCTTGTAGGGTTTAGATTGTAGGTTGTATAGTGTAGAGTGTAGGGTATAGAGTGTAGGATGTAGAGTGTAGAGTGTAGGATGAAGGGAGTAGAGTGTAGGATGTAGCGTGTAGGGTGTAGAGTGTAGGGTGTAGCGTATAGGGTGTAGATTGTAGCGTGTAGGGTGTAGAGTGTAGCGTGTAGGGTGCAGAGTGAGGCGTGTAGGGTGTAGAGTGTAGCGTGTAGCGTGTAGGGTGTAGAGTGTGACATGTAGCGTGTAGGGTGTAGCGGTAGCATGTAGCGTGTAGAGTGTAGGGTGTAGCGTGTAGAGTGTAGCGTGTAGGGTGTAGAGTGTAGCGTGTAGGGTGTAGCGTGTAGGATGTAGAGTGTAGCATGTAGCGTGTAGGGTGTAGGGTTTAGAGTGTAGGGTGTCGCGTGTAGCGTGTAGCATGTGAGGTGTAGGGTGTAGAATGTAGAGTGTAGCGTATAGGGTGTAGAGTGTAGCGTGTAGGGTGTAGGGTGTAGAGTGTAGGGTGTAGCGTGTAGGGTGTAGAGTGTAGCGTGTAGGGTGTAGAGTGTAGCGTGTAGCATGTAGCGTGTAGGGTGTAGAGTGTAGGGTGTAGTGTGTAGGGTGTAGAGTGTAGTGTGTAGGGTGTAGAGTGTAGCGTGTAGCGTGTAGAGTGTAGCGTGTAGTGTGTAGGGTGTAGAGTGTAGGGTGTAGCGTGTAGGGTGTAGAGTGTAGCGTGTAGGGTGTAGGGTATAGGGTGTAGAGTGTAGGGTGTACTGTGTAGGGTGTAGAGTATAGCGTGTAGCGTGTAGGGTGTAGGGTGTAGCGTGTAAGGTGTAGCGTGTAGCGTGTAGAGTGTAGCGTGTAGGGTGTAGGGTGTAGAGTGTAGCGTGTAGTGTGTAGGGTGTAGATTGTTGGTTGTATAGTGTAGAGTGTAGGGTATAGAGTGTAGGATGTAGAGTGTAGAGTGTAGGATGAAGGGAGTAGAGTGTAGGATGTAGGGTGTAGGGTGTAGAGTGTAGGATGTAGGGTGTAGCGTATAGGGTGTAGAGTGTAGCGTGTAGGGTGTAGAGTGTAGGTGTAGCGTTTAGGGTGTAGAGTGTAGCGTGTAGGGTGTAGAGTGTAGCGTGTAGGGTGTAGAGTGTAGCGTGTAGCGTGCAGGGTGTAGATTGTAGCGTGTAGCGTGTAGCGTGTATGGTGCAGCGGGTAGCGTGTAGCGTGTAGAGTGTAGGGTGTAGGGTGTAGGGTGTAGCATGTAGAGTGTAGAGTGTAGGGTGTAGAGTGTAGCATGTAGGGTGTAACGTGTAGGGTGTAGAGTGTAGCATGTAGCGTGTAGGGTGTAGGGTTTAGAGTGTAGGGTGTTGCGTGTAGCATGTAGGGTGTAGGGTGTACAGTGTAGAGTGTAGCGTGTAGGGTGTAGAGTGTAGCGTGTAGGGTGTAGGGTGTAGAATGTAGGGTGTAGCGTATAGGGTGTAGAGTGTAGCGTGTAGCGTGTAGGGTGTAGGGTGTAGAGTGTAGGGTGTAGCGTGTAGGGTGTAGAGAGTAGCGTGTAGGGTGTAGAGTGTAGCGTGTAGCGTGTAGGGTGTAGAGTGTAGGGTGTAGTGTGTAGGGTGTAGAGTGTAGCGTGTAGGGTGTAGAGTGTAGCGTGTAGCGTGTAGAGTGTAGCGTGTAGGGTGTAGAGTGTAGGGTGTAGCGTGTAGGGTGTAGCGTGTAGCGTGTAGAGTGTAGCATGTAGGGTGTAGGGTGTAGCGTGTAGCGTGTAGGGTGTAGGGTGTAGAGAGTAGCGTGTAGCGTGTAGGGTGTAGGGTGTAGAGTGTAGGGTGTAGAGTGTAGGGTGTAGCATGTAGGGTGTAGGGTGTAGCGTGTAGGGTGTAGAGTGTAGCGTGTAGCGTGTAGGGTGTAGGGTGTAGCGTGTAGCGTGTAGGGTGTAGCGTGTAGCGTGTAGGGTGTAGAGTGTAGCGTGTAAGTGTAGAGTGAGGATGTAGAGTGTTGGGTGTAGGGTGTAGAGTAGAGTGTAGGGTGTAGAGTGTAGGGTGTAGAGTGCACATTTTTCCCCATTTCCCCACTGGGTCATAACTTCTGTTAGACTGATCAGAGGTGGAAATTTTTTGCGTTTTCCTGCTCTTTCCAATGGCCTACAAGCAAAAGTGAAGCGGTGAGCAGCAGTTTCTATTAGTATAGGAGATAACGGAAAACATTTCACATTTTTCCCCATTTCCCCATTGGGTCATAACTTCTGTTACAATGATCAGAGGTTGAAATTTTTTGCGTTTTCCTGCTCTTTCCAATGGCCTACAAGCAAGGGAGTAGAGTGTAGGATGTAGGGTGTAGGGTGTAGAGTGTAGGGTGTAGCGTATAGGGTGTAGAGTGTAGGGTGTAGGGTGAAGAGTGTAGGGTGTAGCGTGTAGGGTGGAGAGTGTAGCGTGTAGGGTGTAGAGTGTAGCGTGTAGGGTGTAGAGTGTAGCGTGTAGCGTGTAGCGTGTAGGGTGTAGATTGTAGCGTGTAGCGTGTAGGGTGTAGCGGGTAGCGTGTAGAGTGTAGGGTGTAGAGAGTAGCGTGTAGAGTGTAGAGTGTAGCGTGTAGGGTGTAGAGTGTAGCGTTTAGCGTGTAGGGTGTAACGTGTAGGGTGTAGAGTGTAGCATGTAGCGTGTAGGGTGTAGGGTTTAGAGTGTAGGGTGTTGCGTGTAGCGTGTAGGGTGTAGGGTGTAGGGTGTAGAGTGTAGCGTGTAGGGTGTAACGTGTAGGGTGTAGAGTGTAGCATGTAGCGTGTAGGGTGTAGGGTTTAGAGTGTAGGGTGTAGGGTGTAGCTTATAGGGTGTAGAGTGTAGTGTGTAGCGTGTAGGGTGTAACGTGTAGGGTGTAGAGTGTAGCATGTAGCGTGTAGGGTGTAGGGTTTAGAGTGTAGGGTGTTGCGTGTAGCGTGTAGGGTGTAGGGTGTACAGTGTAGAGTGTAGCGTGTAGGGTGTAGGGTGTAGGGTGTAGAATGTAGGGTGTAGCGTATAGGGTGTAGAGTGTAGCGTGTAGCGTGTAGGGTGTAGAGTGTAGGGTGTAGGGTGTAGGGTGTAGATTGTAGGGTGTAGCGTGTAGGGTGTAGAGTGTAGCGTGTAGGGTGTAGAGAGTAGCGTGTAGCGTGTAGGGTGTAGGGTGTAGAGTGTAGCGTGTAGGGTGTAGGGTGTAGAGTGTAGGGTGTAGAACGTAGGGTGTAGCATGTAGGGTGTAGGGTGTAGCGTGTAGGGTGTAGGGTGTAGGGTGTAGCGTGTAGCGTGTAGGGTGTAGCGTGTAGCATGTAGGGTGTAGGGTGTAGAGTGTAGCGTGTAAGTGTAGAGTGAGGATGTAGAGTGTTGGGTGTAGGGTGTAGAGTAGAGTGTAGAGTGTAGGGTGTAGAGTGTAGGGTGTAGAGTGCACATTTTTCCCCATTTCCCCACTGGGTCATAACTTCTGTTACAATGATCAGAGGTTGAAATTTTTTGCGTTTTCCTGCTCTTTCCAATGGCCTACAAGCAAAAGTGAAGCGGTGAGCAGCAGTTTCTATTACTATAGGAGATAACTGAAAACATTTCACATTTTTCCCCATTTCCCCATTGGGTCATAACTTCTGTTACAATGATCAGAGGTTGAAATTTTTTGCGTTTTCCTGCTCTTTCCAATGGCCTACAAGCAAAAATGAAGCGGTGAGCAGCAGTTTCTATTAGTATGGGAGATAACGGAAAACATTTCACATTTTTCCCCATTTCCCCACTGGGTCATAACTTCTGTTAGAATGATCAGAGGTTGAAATTTTTTGCGTTTTCCTGCTCTTTCCAATGGCCTACAAGCAAAAGTGAAGCGGTGAGCAGCAGTTTCTATTAGTATAGGAGATAACGGAAAACATTTCACATTTTTCCCCATTTCCCCATTGGGTCATAACTTCTGTTACAATGATCAGAGGTTGAAATTTTTTGCGTTTTCCTGCTCTTTCCAATGGCCTACAAGCAAGGGAGTAGAGTGTAGGATGTAGGGTGTAGGGTGTAGAGTGTAGGGTGTGGCGTATAGGGTGTAGAGTGTAGCGTGTAGGGTGTAGGGTGAAGAGTGTAGGGTGTAGCGTGTAGGGTGGAGAGTGTAGCGTGTAGGGTGTAGAGTGTAGCGTGTAGGGTGTAGAGTGCAGCGTGTAGCGTGTAGCGTGTAGGGTGCAGATTGTAGCGTGTAGCGTGTAGGGTGTAGGGTGCAGCGGGTAGCGTGTAGAGTGTAGGGTGTAGGGTGTAGGGTGTAACGTGTAGGGTGTAGAGTGTAGCATGTAGCGTGTAGGGTGTAGGGTCTGGAGTGTAGAATGTCGCGTGTAGGGTGTAGGGTGTACAGTGTAGAGTGTAGCGTGTAGGGTGTAGAGTGTAGCGTGTAGCGTGTAGGGTGTAGGGTGTAGAATGTAGGGTGTAGCGTATAGGGTGTAGAGTGTAGCGTGTAGGGTGTAGGGTGTAGAGTGTAGGGTGTAGCGTGTAGGGTGTAGAGTGTAGAGTGTAGGGTGTAGAGAGTAGCGTGTAGAGTGTAGAGTGTAGCGTGTAGGGTGTAGAGTGTAGCGTGTAGTGTGTAACGTGTAGGGTGTAGAGTGTAGCATGTAGCGTGTAGGGTGTAGGGTTTAGAGTGTAGGGTGTTGCGTGTAGCGTGTAGGGTGTAGGGTGTACAGTGTAGAGTGTAGCGTGTAGGGTGTAGAGTGTAGCGTGTAGGGTGTAGGGTGTAGAGTGTAGCGTGTAGCGTGTAGGGTGTAACGTGTAGGGTGTAGAGTGTAGCATGTAGCGTGTAGGGTGTAGGGTTTAGAGTGTAGGGTGTAGGGTGTAGCGTATAGGGTGTAGAGTGTAGCGTGTAGCGTGTAGGGTGTAACGTGTAGCGTGTAGGGCTTAGAGTGTAGAATGTTGCGTGTGGCGTGTAGGGTGTAGGGTGTACAGTGTAGAGTGTAGCATGTAGGGTGTAGGGTGTAGGGTGTAGAATGTAGGGTGTAGCGTATAGGGTGTAGAGTGTAGCGTGTAGGGTGTAGAGTGTAGGGTGTAGGGTGTAGGGTGTAGAGTGTAGGGTGTAGCGTGTAGGGTGTAGAGTGTAGCGTGTAGGGTGTAGCGTGTAGCGTGTAGGGTGTAGGGTGTAGAGTGTAGCGTGTAGGGTGTAGGGTGTAGAGTGTAGGGTGTAGAGTGTAGGGTGTAGCATGTAGGGTGTAGGGTGTAGCGTGTAGGGTGTAGAACGTAGCGTGTAGCATGTAGGGTGTAGGGTGTAGCGTGTAGCGTGTAGCGTGTAGGGTGTAGCGTGTAGCGTGTAGGGTGTAGAGTGTAGCATGTAAGTGTAGAGTGAGGATGTAGAGTGTTGGGTGTAGGGTGTAGAGTAGAGTGTAGAGTGTAGGGTGTAGAGTGTAGGGTGTAGAGTGCACATTTTTCCCCATTTCCCCACTGGGTCATAACTTCTGTTACAATGATCAGAGGTTGAAATTTTTGGCGTTTTCCTGCTCTTTCCAATGGCCTACAAGCAAAAGTGAAGCGGTGAGCAGCAGTTTCTATTAGTATAGGAGATAACGGAAAACATTTCACATTTTTCCCCATTTCCCCTTTGGGTCATAACTTCTGTTACAATGATCAGAGGTTGAAATTTTTTGCGTTTTCCTGCTCTTTCCAATGGCCTACAAGCAAGGGAGTAGAGTGTAGGATGTATGGTGTAGGGTGTAGAGTGTAGGGTGTAGGGTGTAGAGTGTAGCGTGTAGCGTGTAGCGTGTAGGGTGTAGATTGTAGCGTGTAGCGTGTAGGGTGTAGGTTGTAGCGGGTAGCGTGTAGAGTGTAGGGTGTAGGGTGTAGAGTGTAGCGTGTAGGGTGTAGAGTGTAGTGTGTAGGGTGTAGAGTGTAGCGTGTAGCATGTAGCGTGTAGGGTGTAGATTGTAGCGTGTAGCGTGTAGGGTGTAGGTTGTAGCGGGTAGCGTGTAGAGTGTAGGGTGTAGGGTGTAGAGTGTAGCGTGTAGGGTGTAGAGTGTAGCATGTAGCGTGTAGGGTTTAGAGTGTAGAATGTCGCGTGTAGGGTGTACAGTGTAGAGTGTAGCGTGTAGGGTGTAGAGTGTAGCGTGTAGCGTGTAGGGTGTAGGGTGTAGAATGTAGGGTGTAGCGTATAGGGTGTAGAGTGTAGCGTGTAGGGTGTAGAGTGTAGGGTGTAGCGTGTAAGGTGTAGAGTGTAGAGTGTATTGTGTAGAGAGTAGCGTGTATAGTGTAGAGTGTAGCGTGTAGCGTGTAGGGTGTAGAGTGTAGGGTGTAGTGTGTAGGGTGTAGAGTGTAGCGTGTAGAGTGTAGAGTGTAGCGTGTAGCGTGTAGCGTGTAGCGTGTAGGGTGTAGAGTGTAGGGTGTAGCGTGTAGGGTGTAGCGTGTAGGGTGTAGGGTGTAGAGTGTATGGTGTACTGTGTAGGGTGTAGAGTATAGCGTGTAGCGTGTAGGGTGTAGGGTGTAGCGTGTAGCGTGTAGGGTGTAGAGTGTAGCATGTAGGGTGTAGAGTGTAGCGTGTAGGGTGTAGCGTGTAGCGTGTAGCGTGTAGGGTGTAGATTGTAGCGTGTAGCGTGTAGGGTGTAGGGTGTAGCGGGTAGCGTGTAGTGTGTAGGGTGTAGAGTGTAGCGTGTAAGGTGTAGAGTGTAGCGTGTAGCGTGTAGGGTGTAGGGTGTAGCGGGTAGCGTGTAGCGTGTAGGGTGTAGCGTGTAGAGTGTAGCGTGTAGGGTGTAGAGTGTAGTGTGTAGGGTGTAGCGTGTAGGGTGTAGAGTGTAGCATGTAGCGTGTAGGGTGTAGGGCTTAGAGTGTAGGGTGTCGCGTGTAGCGTGTGAGGTGTAGGGTGTAGAATGTAGGTTGTAGCATATAGGGTGTAGAGTGTAGCGTGTAGGGTGTAGCATGTAGCGTGTAGTGTGTAGGGTGTAGTGTGTAGGGTGTAGTGTGTAAAGTGTAGGGTGTAGCGTGTAGGGTGTAGAGTGTAGCGTGTAGCAAGTAGCGTGTAGCGTGTAGAATGCAGCGTGTAGCGTGTAGGTTGTAGAGTGTAGGGTGTAGCGTGTAGCGCGTAGCGTGTAGGGTGTAAAGTGTAGGGTGTACTGTGTAGGGTGTAGAGTGTAGCTTGTAGGGTGTAGAGTGTAGGTTGTAGCGTGTAGGGTGTAGCGTGTAGCATGTAGAGTAAAGCGTGTATGGTGTAGGGTGTAGGGTGTAGCGTGTAGGGTGTAGGGTGCAGCGGGTAGCGTGTAGTGTGTAGAGTGTAGGGTGTAGGGTGTAGCGTGTAGAGTGTAGCGTGTAGGGTGTAGAGTGTAGCGTGTAGAGTGTAGCGTGTAGAGTGTAGCGTGTAGAGTGTAGGGTGTAGAGTGTAGGGTCATAGCGTGTAGCTTGTAGCGTGTAGAGTGTAGCGTGTAGCGTATAGCGTGTAGGGTGTAGAGTGTAGCATGTAGTGTGTAGCGTGTAGCGTGTAGGGTGTAGGGTGTAGAGTATAGGGTGTAGCATGTAGGGTGTAAGGTGTAGAGTGTAGGGTGTAGAGTGTAGAGTGTAGGGTGTAGAGTGTAGAGTGTAGGGTGTAGAGTGTAGGGTGTAGGGTGTAGAGTGTAGAGTGTAGGGTGTAGAGTGTTGAGTGTAGGGTGTAGAGTGTAGGATGTAGAGTGTAGAGTGTAGGGTGTAGGGTGTAGAGTGTAGAGTGTACCTTGTAGGGTTTAGATTGTAAGTTGTATTGTGTAGGATGAAGGGAGTAGAGTGTAGGATGTAGCGTGTAGGGTGTAGAGTGTAGGGTGTAGCGTATAGGGTGTAGATTGTAGCGTGTAGGGAGTAGAGTGTAGAATGTAGCGTGTAGAGTGTAGGGTGTAGCGGTAGCGTGTAGCGTGTAGGGTGTAGGGTGTAGCGTGTAGAGTGTAGCGTGTAGGGTGTAGAGTGTAGCGTGTAGCATGTAGCGTGTAGGGTGTAGGGTTTAGAGTGTAGGGTGTCGCGTGTAGCGTGTAGCGTGTGAGGTGTAGGGTGTAGAATGTAGGGTGTAGCGTGTAGGGTGTAGAGTGTAGCATGTAGGGTGTAGGGTGTAGAGTGTAGGGTGTACTGTGTAGGGTGTAGAGTATAGCGTGTAGCGTGTAGGGTGTAGGGTGTAGCATGTAGGGTGTAGCGAGTAGCGTGTAGCGTGTAGCATGTAGAGTGTAGCGTGTAGGGTGTAGCGTGTAGCGTGTAGCGTGTAGGGTGTAGGGTGTAGAGTGTAGCGTGTAGTGTGTAGGGTGTAGGGTGTAGAGTGTAGAGTGTAGAGTGTAGAGTGTAGGGTGTAGCATGTAGGGTGTAGCGTGTAGGGTGGAGTGTAGGGTGTAGAGTGTAGAGTGTAGGGTGTAGAGTGTAGAGTGTAGGGTGTAGGGTGTAGAGTGTAGGGTGTAGGGTGTAGAGTGTAGAGTGTAGGGTGTAGAGTGGAGTGTAGGGTGTAGAGTGTAGAGTGTAGGGTGTAGAGTGTAGAGTGTAGGGTGTAGGGTGTAGAGTGTAGAGTGTAGGGTGTAGAGTGTAGAGTGTAGGGTGTAGAGTGTAGGGTGTAGAGTGTTGAGTGTAGGGTGTAGAGTGTAGAGTGTACCTTGTAGGGTGTAGACTGTAGGTTGTATAAAGTTTACTGTAGGGTATAGAGTGTAGGATGTAGATTGTAGAGTGTAGGATGAAGGGAGTAGAGTGTAGGATGTAGCGTGTAGGGTGTAGAGTGTAGGGTGTAGGGTGTAGTGTATAGGGTGTAGAGTGTAGCGTGTAGGGTGTAGGGTGTAGAGTGCAGCGTGTAGGGTGTTGAGTGTAGCGTGTACGGTGTAGTGTGTAGCGTGTAGCGTGTAGCATGTAGGGTGTAGATTGTAGCGTGTAGCGTGTAGCGTATAGGGTGTAAGGTGTAGCGGGTAGCGTGTAGAGTGTAGGGTGTAGGGTGCAGCGTGTAAAGTGTAGCATGTAGGGTGTAGAGTGTAGCGTGTAGGGTGTAGCGTGTAGGGTGTAGAGTGTAGCATGTAGCGTGTAGGGTGTAGGGTTTAGAGTGCAGGGTGTCGCGTGTAGCGTGTAGGGTGTAGAGTGTAGAGTGTAGCGTGTAGGGTGTAGAGTGTAGCGTGTAGCGTGTAGGGTGTAGAATGTAGGGTGTAGCGTATAGGGTGTAGAGTGTAGCGTGTAGGTTGTAGGGTGTAGAGTGTAGGGTGTAGCATGTAGAATGTAGAGTGTAGCGTTTAGGGTGTAGAGTGTAGCATGTAGGGTGTAGAGTGTAGCGTGTAGCATGTAGCGTGTAGGGTGTAGAGTGTAGGGTGTAGTGTGTAGGGTGTAGAGTGTAGCGTGTAGGGTGTAGAGTGTAGCGTGTAGCATGTAGAGTGTAGCGTGTAGAGTGTAGGGTGTAGCGTATAGGGTGTAGAGTGTAGCGTGTAGGGTGTAGTTTGTAGAGTGTAGGGTGTAGCGTGTAGGGTGTAGAGTGTAGCGTGTAGGGTGTAGAGTGTAGCGTGTAGCATGTGGCGTGTAGGGTGTAGAGTGTAGGGTGTAGTGTGTAGGGTGTAGAGTGTAGCGTGTAGGGGGTAGGGTGTAAAGTGTAGGGTGTAGCGTGTAGGGTGTAGGGTGTAAGGTGTAGAGTGTAGGGTGTACAGTGTAGGGTGTAGAGTGTAGCGTGTAGCGTGTAGGGTGTAGGGTGTAGCGTGTAGGGTGTAGCGTGTAGCTTGTAGCGTGTAGAGTGTAGCGTGTAGGGTGTAGAGTGTAGCGTGTAGCGTGTAGAGTGCAGGGTGTAGCGTGTAGGGTGTAGAGTGCAGCGCGTAGGGTGTAGAGTGTAGGGTGTAGCGTGTAAGGTGTAGAGTGTAGTGTGTAGCGTGTAGCGTGTAGGGTGTAGAGTGTAGGGTGTAGCGTGTAGTGTGTAGAGTGTAGCGTGTAGTGTGTAGCGTGTAGAGTGTAGGGTGTAGAGTGTCGGGTGTAGAGTGTAGTGTGTAGGGTGTAGGTTGTAGAGTGTACCTTGTAGCGTTTAGATTGTAGGTTGATAGTGTAGAGTGTAGGGTATAGAGTGTAGGATGTAGAGTGTAGAGTGTAGGATGAAGGGAGTAGAGTGTAGGATGTAGCGTGTAGGGTGTAGCGTATAGGGTGTAGATTGTAGCGTGTAGGGTGTAGGGTGTAGAGTGTAGGGTGTAGCGTGTAGGGTGTAGAGTGTAGCGTGTAGCATGTGGCGTGTAGGGTGTAGAGTGTAGGGTGTAGTGTGTAGGGTGTAGAGTGTAGCGTGTAGGGGGTAGGGTGTAAAGTGTAGGGTGTAGCGTGTAGGGTGTAGGGTGTAAGGTGTAGAGTGTAGGGTGTACAGTGTAGGGTGTAGAGTGTAGCGTGTAGCGTGTAGGGTGTAGGGTGTAGCGTGTAGGGTGTAGCGTGTAGCTTGTAGCGTGTAGAGTGTAGCGTGTAGGGTGTAGAGTGTAGCGTGTAGCGTGTAGAGTGCAGGGTGTAGCGTGTAGGGTGTAGAGTGCAGCGCGTAGGGTGTAGAGTGTAGGGTGTAGCGTGTAAGGTGTAGAGTGTAGTGTGTAGCGTGTAGCGTGTAGGGTGTAGAGTGTAGGGTGTAGCGTGTAGTGTGTAGAGTGTAGCGTGTAGTGTGTAGCGTGTAGAGTGTAGGGTGTAGAGTGTCGGGTGTAGAGTGTAGTGTGTAGGGTGTAGGTTGTAGAG
Organism: Ranitomeya variabilis; assembly: GCF_051348905.1. Taxonomy (NCBI): domain Eukaryota; kingdom Metazoa; phylum Chordata; class Amphibia; order Anura; family Dendrobatidae; genus Ranitomeya; species Ranitomeya variabilis. The sequence continues at coordinate 537,858,720 of NC_135233.1, forward strand.
TGTACCTTGTAGCGTTTAGATTGTAGGTTGATAGTGTAGAGTGTAGGGTATAGAGTGTAGGATGTAGAGTGTAGAGTGTAGGATGAAGGGAGTAGAGTGTAGGATGTAGCGTGTAGGGTGTAGCGTATAGGGTGTAGATTGTAGCGTGTAGGGTGTAGGGTGTAGAGTGTAGGGTGTAGCGTGTAGGGTGTAGAGTGTAGCGTGTAGGGTGTAGAGTGAAGTGTGTAGGGTGTAGAGTGTAGCGTGTAGCGTGTAGCGTGCAGGGTGTAGAGTGTAGAGTGTAGCGTGTAGCGTGTAGGGTGTAGGGTGTAGCGGGTAGCGTGTAGGGTGTAGGGTGTAGCGTGTAGAGTGTAGCGTGTAGGGTGTAGAGTGTAGCGTGTAGGGTGTAGCGTGTAGTGTGTAGAGTGTAGCATGTAGCGTGTAGGGTGTAGGGTTTAGAGTGTAGGGTGTCGCGTGTAGCGTGTGAGGTGTAGGGTGTAGCGTATAGGGTGTAGAGTGAAGTGTGTAGGGTGTAAGGTGTAGAGTGTATGGTGTAGCGTGTAGGGTGTAGAGTGTAGCGTGTAGGGTGAAGAGTGTAGCGTGTAGCGTGTAGGGTGTAGAGTGTAGTGTTTAGCGTGTAGGGTGTGGCGCGTAGCGTGTAGGGTGTAGGGTGTAGAGTGTAGGGTGTACTGTGTAGGGTGTAGAGTGTAGCGTGTAGGGTGTACAGTGTAGGGTGCAGCGTGTAGGGTGTAGCGTGTAGGGTGGTAGAGTGTAGAGTGTAGCGTGTAGCGTGTAGGGTGTAGCGGGTAGCGGGTAGCGTGTAGGGTGTAGGGTGTAGCGTGTAGAGTGTAGCGTGTAGGGTGTAGAGTGTAGCGTGTAGGGTGTAGTGTGTAGAGTGTAGCATGTAGCGTGTAGGGTGTAGAGTTTAGAGTGTAGGGTGTCTCGTGTAGCGTGTGAGGTGTAGGGTGTAGAATGTAGGGTGTAGCGTATAGGGTGTAGAGTGTAGGGTGTAGAGTGTAGGGTGTAGTGTGTAGGGTGTAGCGTGTAGGGTGTAGAGTGTATCGTGTAGCGTGTAGAGTGTGGCGTGTAGCGTGTAGGGTGTAGAGTGTAGGGTTTAGCGTGTAGGGTGTAGCGCGTAGCGTGTAGGGTGTAGGGTGTAGAGTGTAGGGTGTACTGTGTAGGGTGTAGAGTGTAGCGTGTAGGGTGTAGAGTGTAGGGTGTAGCGTGTAGGGTGTAGCGTGTAGCGTGTAGGGTGTAGCGTGTAGGGTGTAGGGTGTAGCGTGTAGGGTGTAGGGTGTAGCGGGTAGCGTGTAGTGTGTAGAGTGTAGGGTGTAGGGTGTAGCGTGTAGCGTGTAGCGTGTAGGGTGTAGAGTGTAGCGTGTAGGGTGTAGCGTGTAGAGTGTTGGGTGTAGGGTGTAGAGTGTAGGGTGTAGCGTGTAGCGTGTAGAGTGTAGCATGTAGCGTATAGCGTGTAGGGTGTAGAGTGTAGAGTGTAGCATGTAGCGAGTAGCGTGTTGCGTGTAGGGTGTAAAGTGTAGGGTGTAGCATGTAGGGTGTAAGGTGTAGCGTGTAGGGTGCAGAGTGTAGAGTGTAGGGTGTAGAGTGTAGAGTGTAGGGTGTAGAGTGTAGGGTGTAGGGTGTAGAGTGTAGAGTGTAGGGTGTAGAGTGTTGAGTGTAGGGTGTAGAGTGTAGGATGTAGAGTGTAGAGTGTAGAGTGTAGGATGTAGAGTGGAGTGTAGGGTGTAGAGTGTAGAGTGTAGGGTGTAGAGTGTAGGGTGTAGGGTGTAGAGTGTAGAGTGTAGGATGTAGAGTGTAGAGTGTAGGGTGTAGGGTGTAGAGTGTAGAGTGTAGGGTGTTGAGTGTAGGGTGTAGAGTGTAGAGTGTACCTTGTAGGGTGTAGATTGTAGGTTGTATAGTGCAGAGTGTAGGGTATAGAGTGTAGGATGTAGAGTGTAGAGTGTAGGATGAAGGGAGTAGAGTGTAGAGTGTAGGGTGTAGCGTGTTGAGTGTAGGGTGTAGAGTGTAGAGTGTACCTTGTAGGGTGTAGATTGTTGGTTGTATAGTGTAGAGTGTAGGGTATAGAGTGTAGGATGTAGAGTGTAGAGTGTAGGATGAAGGGAGTAGAGTGTAGGATGTAGGGTGTAGGGTGTAGAGTGTAGGATGTAGGGTGTAGCGTATAGGGTGTAGAGTGTAGAGTGTAGGGTGTAGAGTGTAGGGTGTAGCGTGTAGGGTGTAGAGTGTAGCGTGTAGGGTTTAGAGTGTAGCGTGTAGGGTGTAGAGTGTAGCGTGTAGCGTGTAGGGTGTAGATTGTAGCGTGTAGCGTGTAGCGTGTAGGGTGTAGGGTGTAGCGGGTAGCGTGTAGCGTGTAGAGTGTAGGGTGTAGAGTGTAGCATGTAGCGTGTAGGGTGTAGGTTTTAGAGTGTAGGGTGTTGCGTGTAGCGTGTAGGGTGTAGGGTGTACAGTGTAGAGTGTAGGGTGTAGAGTGTAGCGTGTAGCGTGTAGGGTGTAGGGTGTAGGGTGTAGAATGTAGGGAGTAGCGTATAGGGTGTAGAGTGTAGCGTGTAGCGTGTAGGGTGTAGAGAGTAGGGTGTAGGGTGTAGGGTGTAGAGTGTAGGGTGTAGCGTGTAGGGTGTAGAGTGTAGCGTGTAGGGTGTAGAGAGTAGCGTGTAGGGTGTAGAGTGTAGCGTGTAGCGTGTAGCGTGTAGGGTGTAGAGTGTAGGGTGTAGCGTGTAGGGTGTAGAGTGTAGCGTGTAGGGTGTAGAGTGTAGCGTGTAGGGTGTAGAGTGTAGCGTGTTGCGTGTAGAGTGTAGCGTGTAGCATGTAGGGTGTAGAGTGTAGGGTGTAGCGTGTAGGGTGTAGCGTGTAGCGTGTAGGGTGTAGGGTATAGAGTGTAGGGTGTACTGTGTAGGGTGTAGAGTATAGCGTGTAGCGTGCAGGGTGTAGGGTGTAGCGTGTAGGGTGTAGCGTGTAGCATGTAGAGTGTAGCGTGTAGGGTGTAGGGTGTAGCGTGTAGCGTGTAGGGTGTAGAGTGTAGCGTGTAGGGTGTAGGGTGTAGCGTGTAGTGTGTAGAGTGTAGCATGTAGCGTGTAGGGTGTAGGGTTTAGAGTGTAGGGTGTCGCGTGTAGCGTGTGAGGTGTAGGGTGTAGCGTATAGGGTGTAGAGTGAAGTGTGTAGGGTGTAAGGTGTAGAGTGTATGGTGTAGCGTGTAGGGTGTAGAGTGTAGCGTGTAGGGTGAAGAGTGTAGCGTGTAGCGTGTAGGGTGTAGAGTGTAGTGTTTAGCGTGTAGGGTGTGGCGCGTAGCGTGTAGGGTGTAGGGTGTAGAGTGTAGGGTGTACTGTGTAGGGTGTAGAGTGTAGCGTGTAGGGTGTACAGTGTAGGGTGCAGCGTGTAGGGTGTAGCGTGTAGGGTGGTAGAGTGTAGAGTGTAGCGTGTAGCGTGTAGGGTGTAGCGGGTAGCGGGTAGCGTGTAGGGTGTAGGGTGTAGCGTGTAGAGTGTAGCGTGTAGGGTGTAGAGTGTAGCGTGTAGGGTGTAGTGTGTAGAGTGTAGCATGTAGCGTGTAGGGTGTAGAGTTTAGAGTGTAGGGTGTCTCGTGTAGCGTGTGAGGTGTAGGGTGTAGAATGTAGGGTGTAGCGTATAGGGTGTAGAGTGTAGGGTGTAGAGTGTAGGGTGTAGTGTGTAGGGTGTAGCGTGTAGGGTGTAGAGTGTATCGTGTAGCGTGTAGAGTGTGGCGTGTAGCGTGTAGGGTGTAGAGTGTAGGGTTTAGCGTGTAGGGTGTAGCGCGTAGCGTGTAGGGTGTAGGGTGTAGAGTGTAGGGTGTACTGTGTAGGGTGTAGAGTGTAGCGTGTAGGGTGTAGAGTGTAGGGTGTAGCGTGTAGGGTGTAGCGTGTAGCGTGTAGGGTGTAGCGTGTAGGGTGTAGGGTGTAGCGTGTAGGGTGTAGGGTGTAGCGGGTAGCGTGTAGTGTGTAGAGTGTAGGGTGTAGGGTGTAGCGTGTAGCGTGTAGCGTGTAGGGTGTAGAGTGTAGCGTGTAGGGTGTAGCGTGTAGAGTGTTGGGTGTAGGGTGTAGAGTGTAGGGTGTAGCGTGTAGCGTGTAGAGTGTAGCATGTAGCGTATAGCGTGTAGGGTGTAGAGTGTAGAGTGTAGCATGTAGCGAGTAGCGTGTTGCGTGTAGGGTGTAAAGTGTAGGGTGTAGCATGTAGGGTGTAAGGTGTAGCGTGTAGGGTGCAGAGTGTAGAGTGTAGGGTGTAGAGTGTAGAGTGTAGGGTGTAGAGTGTAGGGTGTAGGGTGTAGAGTGTAGAGTGTAGGGTGTAGAGTGTTGAGTGTAGGGTGTAGAGTGTAGGATGTAGAGTGTAGAGTGTAGAGTGTAGGATGTAGAGTGGAGTGTAGGGTGTAGAGTGTAGAGTGTAGGGTGTAGAGTGTAGGGTGTAGGGTGTAGAGTGTAGAGTGTAGGATGTAGAGTGTAGAGTGTAGGGTGTAGGGTGTAGAGTGTAGAGTGTAGGGTGTTGAGTGTAGGGTGTAGAGTGTAGAGTGTACCTTGTAGGGTGTAGATTGTAGGTTGTATAGTGCAGAGTGTAGGGTATAGAGTGTAGGATGTAGAGTGTAGAGTGTAGGATGAAGGGAGTAGAGTGTAGAGTGTAGGGTGTAGCGTGTTGAGTGTAGGGTGTAGAGTGTAGAGTGTACCTTGTAGGGTGTAGATTGTTGGTTGTATAGTGTAGAGTGTAGGGTATAGAGTGTAGGATGTAGAGTGTAGAGTGTAGGATGAAGGGAGTAGAGTGTAGGATGTAGGGTGTAGGGTGTAGAGTGTAGGATGTAGGGTGTAGCGTATAGGGTGTAGAGTGTAGAGTGTAGGGTGTAGAGTGTAGGGTGTAGCGTGTAGGGTGTAGAGTGTAGCGTGTAGGGTTTAGAGTGTAGCGTGTAGGGTGTAGAGTGTAGCGTGTAGCGTGTAGGGTGTAGATTGTAGCGTGTAGCGTGTAGCGTGTAGGGTGTAGGGTGTAGCGGGTAGCGTGTAGCGTGTAGAGTGTAGGGTGTAGAGTGTAGCATGTAGCGTGTAGGGTGTAGGTTTTAGAGTGTAGGGTGTTGCGTGTAGCGTGTAGGGTGTAGGGTGTACAGTGTAGAGTGTAGGGTGTAGAGTGTAGCGTGTAGCGTGTAGGGTGTAGGGTGTAGGGTGTAGAATGTAGGGAGTAGCGTATAGGGTGTAGAGTGTAGCGTGTAGCGTGTAGGGTGTAGAGAGTAGGGTGTAGGGTGTAGGGTGTAGAGTGTAGGGTGTAGCGTGTAGGGTGTAGAGTGTAGCGTGTAGGGTGTAGAGAGTAGCGTGTAGGGTGTAGAGTGTAGCGTGTAGCGTGTAGCGTGTAGGGTGTAGAGTGTAGGGTGTAGCGTGTAGGGTGTAGAGTGTAGCGTGTAGGGTGTAGAGTGTAGCGTGTAGGGTGTAGAGTGTAGCGTGTTGCGTGTAGAGTGTAGCGTGTAGCATGTAGGGTGTAGAGTGTAGGGTGTAGCGTGTAGGGTGTAGCGTGTAGCGTGTAGGGTGTAGGGTATAGAGTGTAGGGTGTACTGTGTAGGGTGTAGAGTATAGCGTGTAGCGTGCAGGGTGTAGGGTGTAGCGTGTAGGGTGTAGCGTGTAGCATGTAGAGTGTAGCGTGTAGGGTGTAGGGTGTAGCGTGTAGCGTGTAGGGTGTAGGGTGTAGAGTGTAGCGTGTAGGGTGTAGGGTGTAGAGTATAGGGTGTAGAGTGTAGGGTGTAGCATGTAGGGTGTATTGTGTAGCGTGTAGGGTGTAGAGTGTAGCGTGTAGCGTGTAGGGTGTAGGGTGTAGCGTGTAGCGTGTAGCGTGTAGGGTGTAGGGTGTAGAGTGTAGCGTGTAAGTGTAGAGTGAGGATGTAGAGTGTTGGGTGTAGGGTGTAGAGTAGAGTGTAGAGTGTAGGGTGTAGAGTGTAGGGTGTAGAGTGCATATTATTCCCCATTTCCCCACTGGGTCAGAACTTCTGTTAGAATGATCAGAGGTTGAAATGTTTTGCGTTTTCCTGCTCTTTCCAATGGCCTACAAGCATAAGTGAAGCAGTGAGCAGCAGTCTCTATTAGTATAGGAGATAACAGAAAACATTTCACAATTTTCCCCATTTCCCAATTGGGTCATAACTTCTGTTACAATGATAAGAGGTTGAAATTTTTTGCGTTTTCCTGCTCTTTCCAATGGCCTACAAGCAAAAGTGAAGCGGTGAGCAGCAGTTTCTATTAGTATAGAAGATAACGGAAAACATTTCACATTTTTCCCCATTTCCCCATTGGGTCATAACTTCTGTTACAATGATCAGAGGTTGAAATTTTTTACGTTTTCCTGCTCTTTCCAATGGCCTACAAGCAAGGGAGTAGAGTGTAGGATGTAGGGTGTAGGGTGTAGAGTGTAGGGTGTAGTGTGTAGCGTATAGGGTGTAGAGTGTAGCGTGTAGGGTGTAGGGTGTAGAGTGTAGGGTGTAGCTTGTAGGGTGTAGAGTGTAGCGGGTAGGGTGTAGAGTGTAGCGTGTAGGGTGCAGAGTGTAGCGTGTAGCGTGTAGCGTGTAGGGTGTAGATTGTAGCGTATAGCGTGTAGGGTGTAGGGTGTAGCGGGTAGCGTGTAGGGTGTAACGTGTAGGTTGTAGAGTGTAGCATGTAGCGTGTAGGGTGTAGGGTTTAGAGTGTAGGGTGTCGCGTGTAGGGTGTAGGGTGTACAGTGTAGACTGTAGCGTGTAGGGTGTAGAGTGTAGCGTGTAGCGTGTAGCGTGTAGGGTGTAGGGTGTAGATTGTAGGGTGTAGCGTATAGGGTGTAGAGTGTAGCGTGTGGGGTGTAGGGTGTAGAGTGTAGGGTGTAGCGTGTAGGGTGTAGAGTGTAGAGAGTAGCGTGTAGAGTGTAGAGTGTAGCGTGTAGCGTGTAGGGTGTAGAGTGTAGGGTGTAGTGTGTAGGGTGTAGAGTGTAGCGTGTAGGGTGTAGAGTGTAGCGTGTAGCGTGTAGAGTTTAGCGTGTAGCGTGTAGGGTGTAGAGTGTAGGGTGTAGCGTGTAGGGTGTAGCGTGTAGGGTGTATGGTGTAGGGTGTAGAGTGTATGGTGTACTGTGTAGGGTGTAGAGTATAGCGTGTAGCGTGTAGGGTGTAGGGTGTAGCGTGTAGCATGTAGCGTGTAGCGTGTAGAGTGTAGCGTGTAGGGTGTAGGGTGTAGGGTGTAGCGTGTAGCGTGTAGGGTGTAGAGTGTAGCGTGTAGCGTGTAGGGTGTAGGGTGTAGAGTGTAGGGTGTAGAGTGTAGGGTGTAGCATGTAGGTTGTAGGGTGTAGCGTGTAGGGTGTAGAGTGTAGCGTGTAGCGTGTAGGGTGTAGGGTGTAGCATGTAGCATGTAGGGTGTAGCGTGTAGCCTGTAGCGTGTAGGGTGTAGAGTGTAGCGTGTAAGGGTAGAGTGAGGATGTAGAGTGTTGGGTGTAGGGTGTAGAGTGTAGGGTGTAGAGTGCACATTTTTCCCCATTTGCCCACTGGGTCATAACTTCTGTTAGAATGATCAGAGGTTGAAATGTTTTGCGTTTTCCTGCTCTTTCCAATGGCCTACAGGCATAAGTGAAGCAGTGAGCAGCAGTCTCTATTAGTATAGGAGATAACAGAAAACATTTCACAATTTTCCCCATTTCCCAATTGGGTCATAACTTCTGTTACAATGATCAGAGGTTGAAATTTTTTGCGTTTTCCTGCTCTTTCCAATGGCCTACAAGCAAGGGAGTAGAGTGTAGGATGTAGGGTGTAGGGTGTAGAGTGTAGGGTGTAGGGTGTAGCGTATAGGGTGTAGAGTGTAGCATGTAGGGTGTAGGGTGTAAAGTGTAGGGTGTAGCGTGTAGGGTGTAGAGTGTAGCGTGTAGGGTGTAGAGTGTAGCGTGTAGGGTGTATAGTGCAGCGTGTAGCGTGTAGGGTGTAGATTGTAGCGTGTAGCGTGTAGGGTGTACGGTGTAGCGGGTAGCGTGTAGAGTGTAGAGTGTAGGGTGTAGGGTGTAGAGTGTAGCGTGTAGGGTGTAGAGTGTAGCGTGTAGGGTGTAACGTGTAGGGTGTAGAGTGTAGCATGTAGCGTGTAGGGTGTAGGGTTTAGAGTGTAGGGTGTCGCGTGTAGCGTGTAGGGTGTAGGGTGTACAGTGTAGAGTGCAGCGTGTAGGGTGTAGAGTGTAGCGTGTAGCGTGTAGGGTGTAGGGTGTAGAATGTAGGGTGTAGCATATAGGGTGTAGAGTGTAGCGTGTAGGGTGTAGGGTGTAGAGTGTAGGGTGTAGAGTGTAGCGTGTAAGGTGTAGAGTGTAGAGTGTAGCGTGTAGCGTGAAGGGTGTAGAGTGTAGGGTGTAGTGTGTAGGGTGTAGAGTGTAGCGTGTAGGGTGTAGAGTGTAGCGTGTAGCGTGTAGCGTGTAGAGTGTAGCGTGTAGCGTGTAGGGTGTAGAGTGTAGGGTGTAGCGTGTAGGGTGTAGCGTGTAGGGTGTAGGGTTTATGGTGTAGAGTGTACGGTGTACTATGTAGGGTGTAGAGTATAGCGTGTAGCGTGTAGGGTGTAGGGTGTAGCGTGTAGCGTGTAGCGTGTAGAGTGTAGCGTGTAGGGTGTAGGGTGTAGGGTGTAGAGTGTAGGGTGTAGCATGTAGGGTGTATTGTGTAGCGTGTAGGGTGTAGAGTGTAGCGTGTAGCGTGTAGCGTGTAGGGTGTAGGGTGTAGAGTGTAGCGTGTAGGGTGTAGGGTGTAGAGTGTAGGGTGTAGAGTGTAGGGTGTAGCATGTAGGGTGTATTGTGTAGCGTGTAGGGTGTAGAGTGTAGCGTGTAGCGTGTAGCGTGTAGGGTGTAGGGTGTAGCGTGTAGCGTGTAGGGTGTAGCGTGTAGCGTGTAGGGTGTAGAGTGTAGCGTGTAAGTGTAGAGTGAGGATGTAGAGTGTTGGGTGTAGGGTGTAGAGTAGAGTGTAGAGTGTAGGGTGTAGAGTGTAGGGTGTAGAGTGCACATTATTCCCCATTTCCCCACTGGGTCAGAACTTCTGTTAGAATGATCAGAGGTTGAAATGTTTTGCGTTTTCCTGCTCTTTCCAATGGCCTACAAGCATAAGTGAAGCAGTGAGCAGCAGTCTCTATTAGTATAGGAGATAACAGAAAACATTTCACAATTTTCCCCATTTCCCAATTGGGTCATAACTTCTGTTACAATGATAAGAGGTTGAAATTTTTTGCGTTTTCCTGCTCTTTCCAATGGCCTACAAGCAAAAGTGAAGCGGTGAGCAGCAGTTCCTATTAGTATAGAAGATAACGGAAAACATTTCACATTTTTCCCCATTTCCCCATTGGGTCATAACTTCTGTTACAATGATCAGAGGTTGAAATTTTTTACGTTTTCCTGCTCTTTCCAATGGCCTACAAGCAAGGGAGTAGAGTGTAGGATGTAGGTTGTAGGGTGTAGAGTGTAGGGTGTAGGGTGTAGCGTATAGGGTGTAGAGTGTAGCGTGTAGGGTGTAGAGTGTAGGGTGTAGCGTGTAGGGTGTAGAGTGTAGCGTGTAGGGTGTAGAGTGTAGCGTGTAGGGTGTAGAGTGTAGCGTGTAGGGTGCAGAGTGTAGCGTGTAGCGTGTAGCGTGTAGGGTGTAGATTGTAGCGTATAGCGTGTAGGGTGTAGGGTGTAGCGGGTAGCGTGTAGGGTGTAGGGTGTAGAGTGTAGCGTGTAGGGTATAGAGTGTAGCGTGTAGGGTGTAACGTGTAGGGTGTAGAGTGTAGCATGTAGCGTGTAGGGTGTAGGGTTTAGAGTGTAGGGTGTCGCGTGTAGGGTGTAGGGTGTACAGTGTAGAGTGTAGCGTGTAGGGTGTAGAGTGTAGCGTGTAGCGTGTAGCGTGTAGGGTGTAGGGTGTAGATTGTAGGGTGTAGCGTATAGGGTGTAGAGTGTAGCGTGTGGGGTGTAGGGTGTTGAGTGTAGGGTGTAGCGTGTAGGGTGTAGAGTGTAGGGTGTAGAGAGTAGCGTGTAGAGTGTAGAGTGTAGCGTGTAGCGTGTAGGGTGTAGAGTGTAGGGTGTAGTGTGTAGGGTGTAGAGTGTAGCGTGTAGGGTGTAGAGTGTAGCGTGTAGCGTGTAGAGTTTAGCGTGTAGCGTGTAGGGTGTAGAGTGTAGCGTGTAGGGTGTAGCGTGTAGGGTGTATGGTGTAGGGTGTAGAGTGTATGGTGTACTGTGTAGGGTGTAGAGTATAGCGTGTAGCGTGTAGGGTGTAGGGTGTAGCGTGTAGCATGTAGCGTGTAGCGTGTAGAGTGTACCGTGTAGGGTGTAGGGTGTAGGGTGTAGCGTGTAGCGTGTAGGGTGTAGGGTGTAGAGTGTAGCGTGTAGCGTGTAGGGTGTAGGGTGTAGAGTGTAGGGTGTAGAGTGTAGGGTGTAGCATGTAGGTTGTAGGGTGTAGCGTGTAGGGTGTAGAGTGTAGCGTGTAGCGTGTAGGGTGTAGGGTGTAGCATGTAGCATGTAGGGTGTAGCGTGTAGCCTGTAGCGTGTAGGGTGTAGAGTGTAGCGTGTAAGGGTAGAGTGAGGATGTAGAGTGTTGGGTGTAGGGTGTAGAGTGTAGGGTGTAGAGTGCACATTTTTCCCCATTTCCCCACTGGGTCATAACTTCTGTTAGAATGATCAGAGGTTGAAATGTTTTGTGTTTTCCTGCTCTTTCCAATGGCCTACAAGCATAAGTGAAGCAGTGAGCAGCAGTCTCTATTAGTATAGGAGATAACAGAAAACATTTCACAATTTTCCCCATTTCCCAATTGGGTCATAACTTCTGTTACAATGATAAGAGGTTGAAATTTTTTGCGTTTTCCTGCTCTTTCCAATGGCCTACAAGCAAAAGTGAAGCGGTGAGCAGCAGTTTCTATTAGTATAGGAGATAACGGAAAACATTTCACATTTTTCCCCATTTCCCAATTGGGTCATAACTTCTGTTACAATGATCAGAGGTTGAAATTTTTTGCGTTTTCCTGCTCTTTCCAATGGCCTACAAGCAAAAGTGAAGCGGTGAGCAGCAGTTTCTATTAGTATAGGAGATAACGGAAAACATTTCACATTTTTCCCCATTTCACCATTGGGTCATAACTTCTGTTACAATGATCAGAGGTTGAAATTTTTTGCGTTTTCCTGCTCTTTCCAATGGCCTACAAGCAAGGGAGTAGAGTGTAGGATGTAGGGTGTAGGGTGTAGAGTGTAGGGTGTAGGGTGTAGCGTATAGGGTGTAGAGTGTAGCATGTAGGGTGTAGGGTGTAAAGTGTAGGGTGTAGCGTGTAGGGTGTAGAGTGTAGCGTGTAGGGTGTAGAGTGTAGCGTGTAGGGTGTATAGTGCAGCGTGTAGCGTGTAGGGTGTAGATTGTAGCGTGTAGGGTGTACGGTGTAGCGGGTAGCGTGTAGAGTGTAGAGTGTAGGGTGTAGGGTGTAGAGTGTAGCGTGTAGGGTGTAGAGTGTAGCGTGTAGGGTGTAACGTGTAGGGTGTAGAGTGTAGCATGTAGCGTGTAGGGTGTAGGGTTTAGAGTGTAGGGTGTCGCGTGTAGCGTGTAGGGTGTAGGGTGTACAGTGTAGAGTGCAGCGTGTAGGGTGTAGAGTGTAGCGTGTAGCGTGTAGGGTGTAGGGTGTAGAATGTAGGGTGTAGCGTATAGGGTGTAGAGTGTAGCGTGTAGGGTGTAGGGTGTAGAGTGTAGGGTGTAGCGTGTAGGGTGTAGAGTGTAGCGTGTAAGGTGTAGAGTGTAGAGTGTAGCGTGTAGCGTGAAGGGTGTAGAGTGTAGGGTGTAGTGTGTAGGGTGTAGAGTGTAGCGTGTAGGGTGAAGAGTGTAGCGTGTAGCGTGTAGAGTGTAGCGTGTAGCGTGTAGGGTGTAGAGTGTAGGGTGTAGCGTGTAGGGTGTAGCGTGTAGGGTGTAGGGTTTATGGTGTAGAGTGTAGGGTGTACTATGTAGGGTGTAGAGTATAGCGTGTAGCGTGTAGGGTGTAGGGTGTAGCGTGTAGCGTGTAGCGTGTAGAGTGTAGCGTGTAGGGTGTAGGGTGTAGCGTGTAGCATGTAGCATGTAGGGTGTAGGGTGTAGAGTGTAGCGTGTATGGTGTAGGGTGTAGAGTGTAGGGTGTGGAGTGTAGGGTGTAGCATGTAGGTTGTAGGGTGTAGCGTGTAGGGTGTAGAGTGTAGCGTGTAGCGTGTAGGGTGTAGGGTGTAGCGTGTAGCGTGTAGGGTGTAGCGTGTAGCGTGTAGCTTGTAGGGTGTAGGGTGTAGAGTGTAGCGTGTAAGGGTAGAGTGAGGATGTAGAGTGTTGGGTGTAGGGTGTAGAGTAGAGTGTAGAGTGTAGGGTGTAGAGTGTAGGTTGTAGAGTGCACATTTTTCCCCATTTCCCCACTGGGTCATAACTTCTGTTAGAATGATCAGAGGTTGAAATGTTTTGCGTTTTCCTGCTCTTTCCAATGGCCTACAAGCATAACTGAAGCAGTGAGCAGCAGTCTCTATTAGTATAGGAGATAACAGAAAACATTTCACAATTTTCCCCATTTCCCAATTGGGTCATAACTTCTGTTACAATGATAAGAGGTTGAAATTTTTTGCGTTTTCCTGCTCTTTCCAATGGCCTACAAGCAAAAGTGAAGCGGTGAGCAGCAGTTTCTATTAGTATAGAAGATAACGGAAAACATTTCACATTTTTCCCCATTTCCCCATTGGGTCTGTTGTGAATTTGTTTTTTGGGCTCCCCCGGTGGTCACTGGTGGTACTGGTCTTGTGTGCTTCACTTTCTCTGTTCACCTGTTTCCATCAGGATATGGGAGTATCCTATTTAGCCTTGCTGCTCAGTTATTCTAGTGCCGGCCATCAATGTAACCAGAGCCTTTCTGTTGCATGTTCCTGCTTCTAGACTACTATCAGCTAAGTTGGACTCTTAGTCCTAAGTTTGTTTTGCATTTTTGTTCCAGTTCACAGTTATGTTATTTTTCTGTAGCTGGAAGCTCTTGTGGGCCGAAATTGCCACTCCGGTGTCATGAGTTGACACATGAGTCTTAAAGTAATTTCGGGATGGTATTTTAATAGGGTTTTCAGCTGACCGTGAAGTTCCCTATTGTATCTTCTTGCTATCTAGTAAGCGGACCTCGCTTTGCTGAACCTACCTTCATACTACGTATGTCTTTTCCTCTGAACTCACCGTCAATATATGTGGGGGGCTTCTGTCTCCTTTTTGGGGGAATTTCCCTAGAGGTAAGCCAGGTCTGTCTTTTCCTCTATTAGGGTTAGTTAGTCCTCCGGCTGGCGCTGGGCGTCTAGGGATAAAACGTAGGTACGTCACCCGGCCACTGTTAGTTGTGTGATAGGTTTGGCTCATGGTCAGCTCGAGATTCCATCACCCAGGAGCTGTTCTGTTATTTATGTTCTCTGACTTTCCCTTGCCATTGGGAACCATGACAGTATGGCCGGCCAAGGGTTAAAACCGTTGGCAGAAGAAAGGAGAGAAAAAGAAGTCTGCAGATTTTTTTTTTTTTTTTTTTTTCCTCTGAGCTTGCTTTTTAGTTGACTCAGTTGCATTTCTGCTCTAATTGCAGCCTTTGTCTCTCTCTCTCCTTCTAATCCTTGAATGGCTCTGATCTCACCTGATTAAAATGGATCCTCAGAGTGTGGCTACAGGTTTGAATAATCTTGCTATGAAGGTTCAAAATTTACAGGATTTTGTTATTCATGCTCCTATATCTGAACCTAGAATTCCTATACCAGAATTTTTCTCCGGGGATAGATCTCGTTTCCTGAATTTCAAAAATAATTGTAAATTATTTCTTTCCCTGAGATCTCGCTCCGCTGGAGATCCCGCACAGCAGGTTAAGATAGTAATTTCCTTGCTGCGGGGTGACCCTCAAAACTGGGCATTTGCATTGGCACCCGGGGATCCTGCGTTGCTCAATGTGGATGCGTTTTTTCTGGCTTTGGGGTTGCTTTATGAGGAACCTAACTTAGGGCCATCAAGGCTTTTTCAGCCTGAATCTCTATCTCAAGGGCAAGATGAAGCTGAAATATACTGCCAAAAATTTCGTAAATGGTCTGTGCTTACTCAGTGGAATGAGTGCGCCCTGGCGGCGAATTTCAGAGAGGGTCTCTCTGATGCCATTAAAGATGTTATGGTGGGGTTCCCTGCACCTACAGGTCTGAATGAGTCCATGACAATGGCTATTCAGATTGATCGGCGTTTGCGGGAGCGCAAACCTGTGCACCATTTGGCGGTGTCTTCTGAGAAGGCTCCAGAAAATATGCAATGTGATAGAATTCTGTCCAGAAGCGAACGGCAGAATTTTAGGCGAAAAAATGGGTTGTGCTTCTATTGTGGTGATTCAACTCATGTTATATCAGCATGCTCTAAACGTACAAAAAAGGTTGATAAGTCTATTTCAATTGGCACTTTACAGTCTAAGTTTATTCTGTCTGTGACCTTGATTTGTTCATTATCGTCAATTACTGCGGATGCCTATGTCGACTCTGGCGCCCCTTTGAGTCTAATGGATTGGTCCTTTGCCAGGTGCTGTGGGTTTGATCTAGAGCCTCTGGAAGTTCCTATACCTCTGAAGGGTATTGACTCTACACCATTGGCTAGTAATAAACCACAATACTGGACACAAGTGACTATGCGTATGAATCCAGACCATCAGGAGATGATTCGCTTCCTTGTGTTGTACAATCTACATGACGTTTTGGTGCTCGGATTACCATGGTTACAAGCTCATAACCCAGTCCTTGACTGGAAAGCAATGTCTGTGTTAAGCTGGGGATGTCAGGGGGCTCATGGGGACGTACCTTTGGTTTCCATTTCGTCATCTATTCCCTCTGAGATTCCGGAATTTTTATCTGATTATCGTGATGTTTTTGAGGAGCCTAAGCTTGGTTCACTACCTCCTCACAGAGATTGCGATTGTGCCATAGATCTGATTCCGGGCAGTAAATTTCCAAAGGGTCGTTTATTTAATCTATCTGTACCTGAACATGCTGCTATGCGAGAATAT